>NC_062290.1:25012140-25316979 GCF_902655055.1 Lutra lutra
ATTGTTAGATCTTCTTGTTGGACAGTTCCTTTGAGTATGATATAGTGTCCTTCCTCATCTCTTATTATAATCTTTGGCTTAAAATCTAATTGATCTGATATAAGGATTGCCACTCCTGCTTTCTTCTGATGTCCATTAGCATGGTAAATTCTTTTCCACCCCCTCACTTTCAACCTGGAGGTGTCTTCGGGTGTAAGATGAGTTTCTTGTAGGCAACATATTGATGGGTTTTGTTTTTTTATCCATTCTGATACCCTGTGTCTTTTGATTGGGGCATTTAGCCCATTAACATTCAGGGTAAGTATTGAGAGATATGAATTTAGTGCCATTGTATTGCCTGTAAGGTGACTGTTATTGTATATTGTCTCTGTTTTTTTCTGATCTACTACTTTGAGGGTCTCTCTTTGCTTAGAGGACCCCTTTCACTATTTCCTGTAGAGCTGGTTTGGTATTTGCAAATTCTTTCAGTTTTTGTTTGTCCTGGAAGCTTTTAATCTCTCCATCTATTTTCAATGATAGCCTAGCTGGTAATAGTATTCTTGGCTGCATGTTTTTCTCATTTAGTACTCTGAATATATCATGCCAGCTCTTTCTGGCCTGCCAGGTCTCTGTGGATAAGTCTGCTGCCAATCTAATATTTTTACCATTGTACGTTACAGACTTCTTTTCCCGGGCTGCTTTCAGGATCTTTTCTTTGTCACTAAGACTTGTCAATTTTACTATTAGGTGACGGGGTGTAGACCTATTCTTATTGATTTTGAGGGGGGTTCTCTGAACCTCCTGGATTTTGATGCTTGTTCCCTTTGCCATATTGGGGAAATTCTCTCCAATAATTCTCTCCAATATACCTTCTGCTCCCCTCTCTGTTTCCTCTTCTTCTGGAATCCCAATTATTCTAATGTTGTTTCGTCTTATGGTGTCACTTATCTCTCGAATTCTCCCCTCGTGGTCCAGTAGCTGTTTGTCCCTCTTTTGCTCAGCTTCTTTATTCTCTGTCATTTGGTCTTCTATATCGCTAATTCTTTCTTCTGCCTCATTTATCCTAGCAGTGAGAGCCTCCATTTTTGATTGCACCTCATTAATAGCTTTTTTGATTTCAACTTGGTTAGATTTTAGTTCTTTTATTTCTCCAGAAAGGGCTTTTATATCTCCCGAGAGGGTTGCTTTAATATCTTCCATGCCTTTTTCAAGCCCGGCTAGAACTTTGAGAATCATCATTCTGAACTCTATATCTGACATATTACCAATGTCTGTATTGATTAGGTCCCTAGCCTTTGGTATTGCCTCTTGTTCTTTTTTTTGTTGTGAATTTTTCCGCCTTGTCATTTTGTCCAGATAAGAGTTTATGAAGGAGCAAGTAAAATACTAAAAGGGTGGCAACAACCCCAGGAAAATATACTTTAGCCAAATCAGAAGAGATCCTGAATTGTGAGGGGGGAGAAAGGGGATAAAAAGGGGTTCAGAAAGAAAGAAAAAAAAAAACTATTAAAAAAAAGAAAGCCGATAAAGAAAAAATATAAAAAGAGAAAAAAATATATATATATTAGATAAACTATTTAAAAAAGTTAAAAAAAAGAAAACGGTAAAAGTTAAAAAAAATTTAGCAGAAGAAGAGAAAAAGAAAAAAAAATTGAAAAATAAAAAAAAAATTAAATTAACTGCAAGGCTAAAAAATCATGGGGAGAAAGCCATGAGTTCTGTGCTTTGCTTTCTTCTCCTCTGGAATTCCGCCGTTCTCCTTGGTAGGTGAACTTGGTCCTGGCTGGGTTTCCCGTTGATCTTCTGGGGGAGGGGCCTGTTGTAGTGATTCTCAAGCGTCTTTGCCCCAGGCGGAGTTGCACCGCCCCTACCCGGGGCTGCGCTGAGTCATCCGCTCGGGTTCGCTTTCGGGAGCTTTTGTTCCCTGAGCGCTTCCCGTAGAGTCCGGAGGACGGGAATAAAGATGGCGGCCTCCCGGTCTCCGGCCCGGAGGAGCCGAGAGCCCGGGGCCCCACTCCTCAGTGCGCCCTCAGAGAACAGCGCCAAATGACTCCCGTCACTTTGGCCTCCGGCCGCACTCCGAGCTGACCGAGCCTGCGACCGGTTCAAGGCAACCCTGAGCTGAGAGTCACTCCTCGGCTCTGTCTCTGCAGCCGGCTTCCCCGTTCTAATACCGGTAAGCTCTGCGACACTGAGACACCCCCGATCCTTCTGCGACCCTGCGGGACCTGAGGCCGCGCTTACCCCGCCTGGGCTTCACCCCAGTTAAGCCTCTGGAGCGATGTCCCTCAGCGGAACAGACTTTTAAAAGTCCTGATTTTGCTCCGTTGCTCCGCCGCTCGCCGGGAGCCGGCCCCTCCCCCCGCGGTCGATCTTCCCGTCGCTTTGGATTCACTTCTCCGCCAGTCCTACCTTGTAGAAAGTGGTTGATTTTCTGTTTCTGGAATTGCTGTTCTTCTTCTCTTCAATCTCCCGTTGGATTTGTAGGTGTTTGCAATCTTTAGATAAGCTATTTAGCTGATCTCCCGCTACCCGAAGTAGTCTCAGCCTGCTACTTCTCCGCCATCTTGACTCCTCTCCAGAATCAGGATTTCTAACACTCTTACATGTGTTCTTTAATTTGCAGATCTTTTTTTTTTTTTAATATTTATTTATTTGACAGAGAGACACAGCGAAAGAGGGAACACAAGCAGGGGGAGTGAGAGAGGGAGAAGCAAGCTTCCCACCAAGCCGGGAGCCCGACGCGGGGCTCGATCCCAGAACCCCGGGATCATGACCTGAGCCGAAGGCAGACGCTTAACGACTGAGCCACCCAGGTGCCCCTAATTTGCAGATCTTTAATGTTAAAGAAGATGGGTGAATAAAGTGAAATCTAGCTTTAAAAAAAAAAAAGTAAGAGGTCACATTTGCACCATGCAATGAGATATTGGAAGAAGACAGAATTCTTTGCCCACTAACACATTTCTGGAGGAATGCCATATCTTTAGGATTTTGGAAAATAATGTAAATTCCATTATGTCTTCTAAGTTCTCAATTCATATTTTTTAGTAATAAATTATTAGTTAATTTTTATAAGACATAGACAATCAGCAAACTGAATTTCCTCAAACTTTTCCATTATTTTGATTGTTTTGAAACCTAAAAAGTTCTGGGGTTCCATACAGAAGTATTTGTTCTATGGATTCCTCTATTTCCTGGAAGATTAACTCATTACAAAAATCTCAGGTTTCATCCAAAAAGTTCAGATTTCACAGGGGAGACTAGGGTTAATCAAATAATTCTTGAAATATGGGACATCTGAAATGGTAGTTTCAACTCCAAAAACTCCTCTAATGTTTTTCTTTCCCTGGCTTGTCTATTGTTCAGGTAAATGGTATCCCAAGGACAGAGGCCAAGTAACTGAAAAGTATCTAATGTCCCTCAAGTATTTTTTCCTGAACTTTTCGATGAATTTCAAAGTACAAAGGAACTAATATTATATTTGTGCTATATGAGAAGTCATGAAAACTTGGTTTGGTCTTAAATGAAGTTACCAAAAGCTATTTTCTGGGAAATATTTAATGATAGATAGAACTCTGTGTTGATAAAATGGAAACAACACTGAGAATTTATAAATAATAATAATACAGGGCGCCTGGGTGGCTCAGTGGGTTAAACCGCTGCCTTCGGCTCAGGTCATGATCTCAGGGTCCTGGGATCGAGTCCCGCATCGGGCTCTCTGCTCAGCAGGGAGCCTGCTTCCCTCTCTCTCTCTCTCTGCCTGCTTCTCTGTCTACTTGTGATCTCTCTCTGTCAAATAAATAAATAAAATCTTTAAAAAAAAATAATATAAACATTAAATAAACCAATGCACAGCTGATATCAAGTTTTCATTTTGTGATGACATTTAAGACTGAAAGAGAAACAAGTGGACAAAAACCAACATTCTCTTAACCATCTACAGTTTTCGCAAAGTTTCTGAAGCACATCCAGGGTGACATTCTTGCAGAAACAGAGTTTCACATGTTCCAAACTAATGTGACAATAATTAGCCAATGAACAAACTCTGGAAAGGAGAAAGAGAACAAAAAGTTATGAGAATAGATAGTGAAGTGTACTTTTTTACGAAGTTTTCAAAAACTCAGCCCCTAAATTTACCTTGGCCTTGCATGTTCACTAACCCCACACTATCCCTCCTCCCCTATCAGTCCTGCCCTCCCATCCAGAAAGAGACTGCAAACATAGTTCCCTAAAAGATGCACATACAATGAACACACCTAATAAAATTTCCAGATCAAAAACCAAAACAAAACAAAAAATGTAAAGATGACAGAGGCAAAGATCTAAAGATGTCAGATTCTATTTGGAGATACTTAGAGAAAGGGTAATAGTAGATAAATCCAGAGGGTTATTACAGTGTTGCCATTTTGATGTGTATTTAGTAATAATGAAGTACAAGTGATCGTTATCTTAAATCTGGCACCAGACTTACTCCCAGAAGGGACCTGTCTTTGTTTGAGCTAATACTGCGCTAGCTGTAGGAGGAAAGGGCCTGCAGAACAACATGTGATAGTTCTGTCACTCTTCGTGGACAGGGATGGGTAAAGACCTTGGAGCGGGGAGAGACAGAAGGCAGAAAATGGAGCGAGGCCAGAGCCAGCAAGGTGAGATTGACAGGACGCTTGAGTTTGAGAGAAGGTGTTCTCTTTGTTGTGATGTAAGCCTTTCTTCGGGTTCCCTGAAACATTTCTACTGAGGTTTATTTCACTCACAACTGAGATAGAAGAAGAGGCTGAGTCACCACATTGTGCATGTGAGAGGGAATCAGGACCCCAAGAAGCACAAGACACGAGGGGACCTGAGAGTGTAAGTCCCACCCCAGGATTTGTCAGAATCATGAGCATGGAATTTTGGTAACTTTGAAGAGGTTACCTAGATCTTGAGGGCAAAATGTCCTCTTCCAGGACAAGGGATCCATGTATAACCTAAATTGTTAGTCCTCGGAGGATGACTCCTGGACCAGCAGCATCAGCATCACCTAAGAAATTGTTAAAAAATTTGGGAGAGAGGGGCTTCACCCCTGACCCACTGAATCAGAAACTACAGTGTTGGGGCTCACCAGTCTGTGTATATAGGGGTATGTGTGTGTGTGTGTGTGTGTGTGTGTGTGTGTTTAAGATTTTGTATATTTGAGAGAGAAAGGGAGAGAGAACGAAAGCACATGGAAGGAGGGACAGAGGGAGAGGGAGAACATCTCCAGCAGACTCTGCGCTGAGCACAGAGCCAGATGACCCCAAGATCATGACCTGAGCTGAAATCAAGAGCTGGATGCTCACCTAAGTGCCCCACACCAGTCTGTGTTTTAACAAGTCTTCTGAGTGATCCTGATGTACATAAAAATTGAGAATTACTGATCTTAATGATGGTTCACAGCCTTGGCCACACAGCAGATCCCCCTGTGATCCGATGATTAGCAAATATGGATGCCAGAGAATCATTGTCAGTGATTCTACCAATCTAGACAAATTGTACTTCTAAGGAACAGATTACTGAAAGTAAATCTCTAGGTTAAAGTAAAAAATCTCTGGTAAGCAGGAGTTTTTTCTGACCTTCTAGTTGGCCTCCCTAAAAATAGTAATTCTGATTTAACAGAATCCATGTTCAGTAAATACTGAACAGTAAATGCCCTCTAAAAGCATTAATTCTTCTGTCCATTTCAGACTCTTCTGTTAGGCTAGTTACCAGGTCTCCATTTTAAATTGGGGGGTTGTAGGAAGGCAGGTAAGAATGGAGAATAGCAAGAAGGGGGGAAAGTTAGGGCAAGTAGGTCTGTAGCAAACATATTTCCACTATCCCCAGAACTGTTGGGAAATGGGACAGTCATCAATGTCAGAAAAATGAGATGGTCCCATGGAGAAAAAGCCATGCCAACGTTAAAAGCAAAGGAATTTTCAAACTTAAATGCTAAGTATTATCATCTTTGCTCTCCAGATATAGACCCAGATAGTATGTGTGGCCTGTACTCACTATCAAAGATGATCTGGTTGGGGATTTTGAATATTTCACATAGCATACCATGGAGAGGTCTCGTAATGTTAAGGGCAAGGGGAAAAGCTTCCCTGATAGACTGTCCCTGAAATAGAAATAAATTGTCCCTGAAATAATACCCCATGTTTAATACTGGTGAAAGCACATATCTATAGTAAGAAATCTATGCTTTTCAATGTTAAAAGAACATTACAAATACAAAAAACTCGACAATTTCTGTCCTCATCTTTAAAATAGATATTTTCTCGGGACGCCTGGGTGGCTCAGTTGGTTGGACGACTGCCTTCGGCTCAGGTCATGATCCCGGAGTCCGAGGATCGAGTCCCGCATCAGGCTCCCAGCTCCATGGGGAGTCTGCTTCTCCCTCTGACCTTCTCCTCACTCATGCTCTCTCTCACTGCCTCTCTCTCAAATAAATAAATAAAATCTTTAAAAAAAATAAAAATAAAAAAATAAAATAGATATTTTCTTAGGGCACTTGGGTGGCTCAGTCAGTTAAGCCTCTGCCCTCTGCCTTCTGCTCAGGTCATGATCCCAGGGTCCTGGGATCAAGTCCCACATCGGGCTTCACTGCTTGGCTAGGAGTTTCCTTCTCCCCCTTCCTCTGCCCCTTCCCCCCCCTCAACTCATGCTCTCTTGCCTTCTCTCTCTTTCTCAAATAAATAGGTAAAATCTTTAAAAGAATGGACACATTCTCTAGTTTTCAATTAATAACAGAAAATTTGGAGGACTTTAAATGTCTTGATAATATCCATAAATATTGAAATTTTGAGGGCGCCTGGGTGGCTCAGTGGGTTAAGCCGCTGCCTTCGGCTCAGGTCGTGATCTCGGGGTCCTGGGATCGAGTCCCACATCGGGCTCTCTGCTCAGCGGGGAGCCTGCTTCCCTCTCTCTCTCTCTCTCTCTCTCTCTGCCTGCCTCTCCGTCTACTTGTGATCTCTCTCTGTCAAATAAATAAAATCTTTAAAAAAAAAAAAAGAAATTTTGATATCTCTTTGGGTTCCACTGAATGATTAGGCCAGTGCTCTCAAGTCTTCCCTATAATAATTATGAAAACTCAAAGTTCTTTACAATGGGTTTATTCAAACCGAATAATAATTTTTACTTTCTAAGAAATAACCACCTTAAATAAGTAGCATGAGTGTATGCATAGTGAATAATACTCATTATTTGAAGAAAAATAATTTTAATGGTATTTATAAACAAATAATAATGCCTAACACAGACTGCTTTTCATATTCCAGGCCCCTAAATCTTTTCCTGAGTTAAGTCACTTAGTCCCCACGTAGACCCTGAGGCAGGACTATCATTTTCATCTTCATGGTACTGATGAGGAAAGTGAGGCACAGAGAGATTTAGTATCTCATCCAAGGTCACCCAGCTAATAAAAGAGCTGGGGTTTGGGCCAGGGAATTGGGCCCCAAAGTCCATGCTAAATCAATCCTGCCTCTTAAATGAAACAAATGATTTAGACTACTTGCCCAAGAAGAATTAAATGAGTGTTTTCCTGAGTGTTTTAGTTAGAGATCTTATCGCTTCACAGAAAAAAAAAGTAATCTGCTTCTCGTTCCTGAGAGTCTATTAGTAAATGAGTGGGCAAGACTCTGTTTGATAATTGTTCCTGTTCATTTCTGGTCCAAACCTCAATGATAATATAAAAACCATAGGACGCAGACCCAGGTTTCTGTTGCATGTTTTCATGAGCATGAGAACAGTGTTTCATGTTTTCCTCTAAGAAAACAAATTCACTAACGTGAGGAAGGCAATGTAAGGACAGGTTTCACATTGCTGTAAACGTTTCTCTCAGGTTATTCAACCGCTTCTGGAAGTCCCCATCGCTTTCAGAATAGAACATTCTTTTCTCTTACAATCGAATAAATCCTGCTCAGATAGGCTCTGCTGTAGAGGTACCTGTGCTCCGAGAGATGCAGTTAAACAATGAGACCCCCAACAATGAGACCCCCGCGCCTGTCGTATATTTGCCTACTTGATTACCTCTCTCTAAATTAAGCTACAGAACTGCTGGCTTGGGGGCAGTAAACAAGGCAATGTAACTGGTTTTGAATTCACATTTGAATTAACTGAATGTTTTACTGGAGACGAAGTAAAATAGAAAAGGAAGATCCTGAGGTGGCATGAAGCAGATAATCCAGTAAGAGTTCCAGGAGAGCCAACAAAAATGGGGGTGTTGCCATGGTTACCAATAAGCGCACTCGGGCGCGCACATGCGCACACACACACACCCAGAGCCTACAATCTCCATGTCCCTAAGATAGTGAAAACCAGCAAAATAAGCTCTTAAGTCTGGGGTTGTTCTCTCCTCTGTACTTTAATTAGTATGATCCAGCCTTTGGAGATAAGCCATAATGAAAAAAAAAGTCTTTAATTCTGCCTGTTAGTAGGTTCTAGCCTTATGAAACCCTCTCTGAAGTGAAGCCTCTGGCACATATCAGTGTAATTAGAGACACAGCACCCTTCTACTGTGAAGGAGTTTCCTAATTAGTGAACTGACCTGAGCTGTGTATCATTTATGCCGGCCCCCCGCCAACGGTAACGCAGGAAAGACTCGGGTTCCAGTCAAGTCACACTTTTGTTAGTTCTGTATCACCCCGACGAGCGACTTTTGTCTCAGAGACAAAATCAGTAAAAGCTAACAGTGGCTTATCATTAGCCCAGCACACTGTATATTCACTTTTTATTTTGTTATATTTCAGTCAGACATTTACAAGTGAAATCCAAATACATATAGTAAGCTGATCATCGGGATCATAAGCACAGTCTTTATCCAGATACTCACAGATAAAAGACAAAATGAAAGAAAGGTCAGCTGGGGGGTGAGGGGGGGAATTTCCATCTATAACGTGGCTTAAGCATAAATAACAAATTGGGCCTGAAGGAAAAGTAGGCCTCAAGGCTATAATGAAGTACATTTATGATGTCTTCCTTTCTATTCTACTCTACTGATTTTTCCCATGTAGAGATCTCTAGGATCTGACAAGTGTCCTCTGTCTACCAACTGCGGCATCCATTATGAAAATCATAGACGAGATTAGCAAGAGGGATGATATTGGTGAAGTTGCAATGAAGAGAGGAAGCATGTTGGTTCTGTAAATCTAACAGAAGTGTGTGTGGGCCCAGTGGTCTGTTAATCCAAGGGCATAGATCTGTGGTAAATACTGTCATAAATGAATGGAAAAGACCAGGGTAGTTTGAATTCATGTCTATTTTACGTGACCCTCTTATTTCCATTCGGACCCATTTCCAGACCCTGCATCTAGTATATATATGCAGTTCCACAGGAGGAAACCAAGTATAAACTTTATATTTTTTGTAGACCAACAGGGGGTCACACCCTAAAATACCACCGTAGAACAAATGAATTCGATAAAACGGGCTTCATGTGTGACTCTTCCAAACTGATAAATGATTGTCTCCTATATTATCTTTAATCAGAGATTTTAAGTTCAACAGATGTTAACTAGACTTACTGTGGTGATAATTTTGCAGTATTTACAAATACTAAATTTTTATGTTGTATGCCTGAAACTCATATAATGTTAGTTATCAGTTAAATTCCAATAAAAAAATAAGTAAATCAAGCAGCTTAGCTCTAGAAAAATAGGACAGTATGTATTGATCATTGTAACACATTGTAAAGTATGTATATTTTATACATATTCATGTATTCTACTTTAAAATGTATTCAGTGTATCAAGAAAACCTGAGAATCACCTGGAAAACTTTTCATGAAATGGTATACTGGAACAAATACTTAACAACATTTTTAAAAAACTGATCATTAATACCATACTATCTATAGAGAATATTCCCTAATCTGTGAAGCTATACATATGTAGGTTTCTTTTAAGATTTTATTTATTTATTTATTTATTTATTTGTTTGTTTGTTTGTTTGTTTGTTTTAAAAGATTTTACTTATCTATTTGACAGAGCGAGAGACACAAGCAGGTAGAGCAGCAGAGGGAGAGGGAGAAGCAGACTCCCCACCAAGCAGGGAGCCCGATGTGGGGCTTGATCCCAGGACCCTGGGACCATGACCCGAAACGAAGGCAGTTGCCCAACCATCTGAGCCACCCAGGCACCCTAAGATTTTTTTTTTTTGAGAGAGAGAGACAGAGCATGAGTAGGGAGAGGGGCAGAGTAAAAGGTAGAAGCAGGCTCCCCAGTGAGCAGGAAGCCTGAAGCAGGTCTCAGTCCCAGGTCCCCAAGATCACAACCCAAGCAGAAAGCAGCCACTTAACTGACTGAGCCACCCAGGCACCCCCCAAGATATATGTTTCAGTAGTACAAGGGAAGCCCCCAACACAGAAATAAATAAATGCAAAATACCATTAAGAATATTTAAAAAAGGGGAGCCTGCTTTTCCCTCTTCCTCTGCTGCTCCCCCTGCTTGTGGTCTCCTTCTCTCTCAAATAAATAAATAAAAATCTTAAAAAAATATGTTAAAAAAACTTAATGTCAAGAAGCATCAGCAAAACAAATCAAAATAAGATACGCTGTCCATAACATTGGCTCTATATGTACCAGAGCACTGAGGTTTCCACTGGTGAGGCAAGACAGGCAGGTCCACACACCGCTGTTGGAAGAATGTTCTGTACAGCCTTTCTGAGAGCACTTTAGCAATATTAATTTGAAAGCCTTAAAAATGTTAATTTCCTAATTTTTTGAACTAGTAATTCTATTTTTTAGGGCTATGAATGAATGAAATAAAGATGCAAATATTTGCATACGAGGATATTTTTTACTATGTTATTTTTTATTTAAAAAATCAGAAGCAATCTCTACGCCCAACAATAAGATAATTTTTAAATTAAATATATCATTTATGTAATGGGATATCAAGCAAACATCAGAATAATATTTTTGAAAATTAATGGTTCATTAGGAGAACATGGCATAAGTTTAGATGGAAAAGGGACAAACAAGACTATATTTATGGGATGATTCATATTTAAGTATATTAAGTGATTTGTAAGGAAGCTTTTGGCAAATATAACCTCTTTTTAAAAAAAATCACAATGTGAAAGAATTTGTTCTTGACTAGACTTCCTTTTCCTCTCCTCTGCCCACCTACCAATCCTTCAAGGATTATCTGAGGTTAAACCATTCTCCAGAAGTCACCCCCCTCTTAAAGGATGTGTATGCTATTTAGATTTTTGCATGTGTGTGTGTGACAGAGAGAGAGAGACTTTTCTTAAATTAGGTGGTAAGTACCTTGAAGGAAGTACTTGTCTGGGATATTGTTTTCTATCCCTTACTGCAAACAGCTCACCTAATTATTTTGAATTTATTATCTATTTAAAGTATGACAATTAAACTCGATGACAGGAGTTTGTTGCGTCTACTCACAGAATAGTCAGCTCTTGTGATTCTAAGGAGTAAAGACTTAACCACAAAGCAATTGTTTATCTGAAAAATTTTAAAGATATGTACCAGTAAGAGCAAATAGGTACAAGAACATTATTTGATGTTTCCAGGAAAATAAAATGCTTGCAGTAAACCATCACCCTGTCCTCCAACTTCTCTGCAAACTAAAAATAGTAATAGTAATAATATCTAGAAGCTAGAGAATCTGTTGACTTCTTATAATCATTAAAAAGTTGATTCTCCGTATGTTTGATTATTCTAAATTATTTTATAGATATAAAATCTCAACTTTCTTGAGATGAAATAATTTAAGCATCCTTTACAATGTTACAAAACTTCAGACAGTAATTATTAAAGTATGTGTGACCCTTCATATTTGTACACATTCCAAACCAATATCTTCTCTATTTTATTTTATTGTTTTTATTTTTTAAAATGTTTTCGGGTATCTTTGGCAAAGAAGATGTTTTAAGTAACCAACCCTGATTTAGAGCTAACCCACTAATAACCCTGTGGTGTAGTAAATGTGTTAGGTGTTATGAGAGATGGAATGAAGTACAATTAATCCCTTAAAATCATTTTTTTACGAGATGGCCCGTTCAGAGCTCAAGAATATATGTGTTAAGATATACAGCTATAAAAGCAACCAGATGTGATATATGGGCTTAGACAAGAACCGTCATCAGTGTGTCACTCAGTGAGTGGAAATAACGCCAGCTCTGAACACTTCTTCATGAGTGTTACTTACATGGTGTATACCAAGTTACCCCAAAACTTAGCTTAAAATAATAATCACATAATATCTCTGTTTCTCTGCGTCAGGAATCCAAGTACAACTTAGTTGAGTGGTTCTGGCTCAAAGTGCCTCGTGAGATTGTAGTCAGACTGTTGGGAGGGCTGAGTCTCATCTTCAGGCTTGGCTGTGGGAAGATTTCCTTCCAAGCTCACTCACATGGTTATTGTTCCTTCCTGGCTGTTGCCCAGAGAATTTAGTTCCTCACCATGTGGACTTCTTCCCAGATTGCCTGAGTGTCCTTATGATGTAACTGCTGGCTCTCCCACAAGCAATAATGTGCAAGAGAGAGAGAGAGAAAGAAAGAAGAAAGCTGTCCTAGATGGAAGGCTCAGTCTTTTATCACCTAGTCTCAGATGTGAGATGCTATCACTTCTGCTGTGCTCTGTTGGTCTCCGAGACCAATGCTAATACAGTGTTGGAAGGGCCTACACAGGGAATGAATTCTAGGAGCTGGGAATCATCGGGGACTAGTTTGGGAGCTAGCTACCACAATGATAGAATATCATCTATCTGTTATTAACTGTGATCAAATATTAAGAGTCACCAAAATAGGCATTTTGTCACATCCCTTGACTTGCTTGGGGCCCAGGAATGCCATAAGCAGATTCAGATTCCTTTTGGCCTACCATATCATGGTCTACATTATAGGCTGCATTTAAGGTGCACTTAAAATGATGAGCTGAAATGGATAATTAACTCATGATTCATTTTTGTAAAGCAACTGGATATAAAAGGAAAATCTCATTTCCCTACCCTCTTTTGCTTATTCCTGTAGAGCTGAGGTCTAGATATTTGAGCCGGTGGCAGCTTCTTCCCAGCACATGGATTCCTGCATTGGTAACCTGTCGGTTTACATCAAGATACCTGTAGAGTTTAAGTAAAAAGGATTTAGTAGGGGCTTTTCATAAATGGGCACACTCAGTTTCCCCTTTCCTAGCTAGCAGATCAAGAGTTGGTGTTTCTATATGGGGAAACATTAGTGTCATATTTAACTGAGTAGTTGAGAGGAAAGGACACTTCACTGGAATTTGCTGTTACAAAGAAGGCACACACCGATGCAATTCAAATCACATTGTCCTTTGCCCAAGTCTTACTTTCTAGAGACAGAGATCTGTCTACACTGCCCCCCAGATCTACTTAATTAACTATCATGAACTCTAAGTATTTAAACAAGTTTAGTCTTAACCTAGAATTTCATAGATTGATCTGATCATGAGAGTTATTTTAAAAAGCATTAAAGATAATATAAGCAAGATTTCTATGACCAGAGTTCAAATAAAGCTCAAATGTTTTTGCAGCTTTCATTTAAGTATTTTTAAGTATCAAAATCAAGACATAGAATAAAGAGGTTTCTAATCGAAAAGCTATTTGAAAAATCATTGTCAAATTTTTGCAAGAGCAAGAACAGCTTCAGTTTTCATAACAGGGAAGGGCTTGTAATAGAAACATCTACTCAGATATGACGGTAACTATATTTTAACATTTTATTATTTGCATTATTTATATTCTTTGTTATTAATCTTTCTTTTTGTTGTTTAAAGTGACTTGTCTCCAAGTCACCTTGGAGAGTCAGTTTACAACCCTTCAAGCTCATGAGACAAAAATCACTTCCAGGGTCTTCTCTTCTGGAGTCTTATTTCCAGAAACCACCACAGGTTACCTGCCTGGCTTCTCCAACGAAGCAAATAAGCATTTCAGAATGCCTTTGCTTGATTTGCATGAAAGCCAGCAGTAGGTGCCCATAAAAAGGGGTGCATTTCTAGCAGCAAGAATGGCATTGTTTGCCTTTTATTCCCTTTTCCCTCTTCTAAAGGAAACAGGACATTCTTAAGAAATGAAAGGCTTGGGGAACCTGGGTAGCTCAGTGGGTTAAAGCCTCTGCCTTTGGCTCAGGTCATGATCCCAGGGTCCTGGGATCGAGCCCTGCATTGGGCTCTCTGCTTGGCAGGGAGCCTGCTTCCCTTCCTCTCTCTCTGCCTGCTTCTCTGCCTGCTTGTGATCTGTGTGTGTCAAATAAATAAATAAAATCTTAAAAAAAAGGAAATGAAAGGCTCACTAGACAGGTACAGGGGCTGGAGTCAAAAGTGCTGGTTTTGTGTCCTTGTCCTCTGATGCATCCCATGACACCCAAACCCTCCCCTCACAGAAGGCAAACTTCCATAGAATTAGGGTACCCTTATCTACTTATGTTGCAAATGAAAGATTAAAACCAGTTTCCCGTTGGGGAAAATACAACATAGGATGTACAGCCAGATGACTTGGTGTGGAGTCTCACAGTGCCATTTACTAATTATGCAAATTTGGACAAGTTACTTAATTCCTTTAAACTCCAGTTTCCCTTGGGGAAAAAATAATGGGAGTAACTGTTTATCATTTAGGTATTATGGTGATCAATGTATGTGTCCACTCTTTCCCTCTCTAGGTCCTGTAATGTCATGGGAGATTTGCTGAGACCAAGAATTCTTCAAAGCTCTGCCAATATCACACTTAAGTTCTCTGTCTACAGCCATTTCCACCCTCTGGCTTCAGGTGATGAGAATCTTTTCAAAAGCTACCAAGGAGGCCTCTGATACACTTTACTTTGAATTATTAAGAGGTCTGAACCTGTCATTTTCTTTCTTCACTAAGTCAATGGTACTTAGCAACAGCCACTCATTTTCACAGTCCCATTCCCCTCAAGTGAAAGTCTTACTAGTTGCCTGTTACAGCGTCCCAAAGACTATCAGGACATCACCTACCACTCATGATCCAGCAGGCAAATTAGATCTAACTACAAAATTCTATCCTTAGCATCTGCTTCTCAGATCTATTTCTAGGACAAACCAACTTAGGTAGAGTTTCTTAAAAGTGGAGCGTGAGATGGGGGTTCTTATTCAAGTCACTAGAGGAGTATTCTCAGGAGAAAAGGCATGAACAGTGCCTGACAGAGCAGGCCATAAAAGCCACCTCACACCAGTCAGAATGGCTAAAATTAACAAATCAGGAAATGACAGATGCTGGCGAGGATGCGGAGAAAAGGGAACCCTCCTACACTGTTGGTGGGAATGCAAGCTGGTGCAACCACTCTGGAAAACAGCATGGAGGTTCCTCAAGATGTTGAAAATAGAACTACCCTATGACCCAGCAATTGCACTGCTGGGTATTTACCCTAAAGATACAAACGTAGTGATCCGAAGGGGCACGTGCACCCGAATGTTTATAGCAGCAATGTCTACAATAGCCAAACTATGGAAAGAACCTAGATGTCCATCAACAGACGAATGGATAAAGAAGATGTGGTATATATACACAATGGAATACTATGCAGCCATCAAAAGAAATGAAATCTTGCCATTTGCGACGACGTGGATGGAACTAGAGGGTATCATGCTTAGCGAAATAAGTCAATCGGAGAAAGACAACTATCATATGATCTCCCTGATATGAGGGAGAAGAGATGCAACATGGGGGGTTAAGGGGGTAGGAGAAGAGTAAATGAAACAAGATGGAATTGGGAGGGAGAGAAACCATAAGTGACTCTTAATCTCACAAAACAAACTGAGGGTTGATGGGGGAAGGGAGGTTGGGGGGGGGTGGGATTATGGACATTGGGGAGGGTATGTGCTATGGTGAGTGCTGTGAAGTGTGTAAACCTGGCGATTCGCAGACCTGTACCCCTGGGGATAAAAATATATTGTATGTTTATAAAAAATAAAATTAAAAAAAAAAAAGCTCTTTGGATACCAAAAAAAAAAAAAAAAAAAAAAAAGCTAATCATGAATATGGTCTCAATCAAAGATGAGCTTTAGTCTGAATCCAGGAGGAAGTTTTGGAACACATCCTGCACTAAGTAATCTCACCCTAAGATGAGGAACCAGGCTTTCATCCCTTGGTACCAGTTAATTGTTAACTGAAGTTTGTTGGGTGGGTACTGTGTAGGGGGTAACTCTCTAGATAAAGCGCCAGCTGTGAGTTGTTAGCAGCAAGCACTTGTGGCAGCTAAAGGATGGGCACATTGGCAGATGAAAAGGATCCATACATCAATACCATCCGTACAACAGATCAGTGGGATGTCTGAGATTCCATACTCTAGAACAGCTCTTGGGTGATGCCAATGTGACTAGGCCAAGGACCACACTTTGAGTGGTATGAAATAGATTGTTTTTTCAGGTTTTTCTACCTTTTTCCCCTATATCCCTTTTACTTTTCTTTCCTTCATTTTTCTCCTTTCTAATTACACTGATCTCCAAACCAGTTTGTGGGACTGCATTCAGAGATTTGGGTAACTCCCAAGTTTTTTTTTTCAGAAGAAAGGAAAGAAAAGCCTCAATTTACTACTTTTCTTTTGATACATCCAGTTACCTAAACTAAAGTTGATTTTAAGCAGGATTCTTTCTTCACATGAATCAACAGTTCTTTTTACTTTTTACATTATTTCTTTAATTTTTATTTTTTATTTGCATATAGTTGATACACAGTATTGCCTTAGTTTCAGATGTACAACTTAGTGATTTGACAAGTTTTTGCATTATGCTGTGTTCACCACAGGTATAGGTATAGTTCTTTTGGACAGGTTTATTCATTTATTTATTCATTCAAGATTTATGCACCCATTGGGAAGAGAGAGTGTGCACATGTGCATGGAAGTAGGGGGAGAGGCAGGGGGAGGGAGAGAATCTCAAGCAGACTCCCTGCCATTCGGGGAGCCCCACCTAGGGCTCCATCTCAAGACCCATGAGATCCTGACCTGAGTGGAAATTATGAGTCTGATGCTTAACCTTAACCAACTGAGCCACCTAGGGGCCACAGGTCTTTTTAAATATATAGTCTTGGGATCTGATTCAAGAACAAGGCAGGACTCCCAGCTTTTCGTGAGAAGACCAGTAACAGCAAAGCTACCTTAAAGTAGGAACCACAACCAATCTTTTGATTTCAGTGTAGCACTAAAAGACGTATTTACAAGCCTAATTACTATGGGGTCTCCCGATTGGATGGGGGCCCCCAAATGTGAGGTGAGCAGATCTGGTGGAAGCCTGCAAGGCACAGGTGGTGAAAGAATTCACCTAAGGCAGAACAAAGGAGATAGAATACACCTTGAACACACTGCAAGGGAGCAGCAGGCAGGACAGCAGAACAGAGACTGGGGCAGGCTGTCGTTATAGGGGGAAGGTGAGGAGGTATGGAACATAAAGAATTTTCCTTTTTTGGTACCTGTGTCTGGGTGTAAGTAACCTATTGATCAGCTAGGGCTTAGGGATATTTTGATGTGGGTCACCCACTGGGCTTGTTCGAACTCAGCCAGAGCATCACTGTGGGCCCTTCGGCCTGACTCACGTTTCCATTGTTCAAGCGGATTGCCTGAAAGTGGCCTCTACAATTGCTTCCAACTTCTTTGGAAATGCTGAGATCCCAAAAAGTTAAGGAATGTATTCAAGGTCACACAAGAAGTGACTGGCAACTTTTGGATAAGGTACATCCTCATCCTTGGGCCTCCTGTTATGCTATGCTACAATTAATTTGAAACTGGATTGCTGCACCTTGAAAACAGTTCTCAAAGTAGGGCTACCAGTCATTTTTATACTTACACTTTATTCTTAGAGCACAGTGGAGTAGAGCATTGACATGAAAATAGAAACACTGTGTCAAAGCCAAGCTTCAGGGCTCTAGACACTCTAGAGTGGACTGAAAGGTCTGACTTAGTTTACGATGCCAATATTCACTTCAGAGAAAATCTCCCATTATTACAGCATCATCCTCTTTAGTGTAGAAAAAAATTTTTTTAAAGATTTTATTTATTTATTTGACAGACAGAGATCACAGGCAGGCAGAGAGGCAGGCAGAGAGAGGAAGGGAAGCAGGCTCCCCGCTGAGCAGAGAGCCCGATGTGGAGCTCGATCCCAGGACCCCGAGATCATGACCCGAGCCGAAGGCAGCGGCCCCAACCCGCTGAGCCATCCAGGAGCCCCAGGTGTAGAAAATTTTTAATAAGACCATAATATCTGCTTCAGATTGGAGAAGATGACTTTTATTGCTCTCTGCCATTTCTTAAGTATTGCCATTTTTCGTGGCATGGAGATGACTGGGAAACAATGTATTCAGCACAGTACAAGACTATTTTTCTCTGTTCACATTAAAATTAGGACATTATTACCATAATCATTAACATTATCCTCCTTCTCCTCCCCCTTCTTCTCATCAAAATTAAGTCTCACTGAAGGCTCTGTACCAGGCATCTCTTGGCTTCCAAAAGTAGCTATTTATTAAATGAAAATGTGGCTGAGACTGCATGTCAGGATGAGGAAGAAGCGGTGCCTCTGGGCAGGTCTGATCTTCCAGGCAGGTGACCTGTTCCTGCAGAACTGAAAGGAGACTCTGCTGGGCCAGGGTGAAGGCTGTCCTACCCTTTCACAGATGACCAAGTTAATAATGCTAGGCCAGGGGCGTCCAATAAAGGGCATCCCAGTTTAAGAAAGACATGAGAAGTTAGGAGGCAATTCAGTGCACAGCTGTCATGAATATAAAAGAGTTTAGAAAAGAAGGAGGAAGAGTGGAGGGAAATACTGGGATTATTTAAACCTGACAGAAAGGAACCTGGAAAAACTGTCACAGGTAGTTGATTTTCAAACATACATAGGGATGATAATATACGGTGGAGCTTCTCAACCCCTTTTCCTGGCAAGGCACTCCTAGGAAAGGATACACAAGGTCCACAAGGGCAATCAGGTGAGGCTCTTCAAGACTACATTCTGCAGGAAGGCTGTGACACTCCTGGGTCCCACCCTGCCACCAGAGAAGGGGATCAGTAGCTTACTTAGGAGCCTGCAACCTATCCCGGCCTTTGGGGAGTTTATGAACTGTATGTTTGTGCTCCTCCCCAAATTCATATGATGAAACCCTAATCCTAATGTGATGGTATTAGGAGATGGGGACTTTGGGACATGATTAGGTCATGAGGGTGGGGCCCTCATAAATGAATTTAGTATCCTTAGAAAAGAGACCCCAGAAACCTCTCACCCACTTTTTCTGCCACATCAGGTTGTAGGGAAAAGAAGCACCTGCCTGTGAAGCAGGAGGAAGGTCTCAACAGACACTGAATCTGCTGTGCCCTGACCTTGGAATTCACATCCTCAGGAACTATGAAAAATATATGTGTGTCGTTTAAACCACCTGGTCTATGGCATTTGTTACAGGGCTGCAACTCACTGAGAAGGGATTTGTATACCTATTAGGGTACTGGTGTACAGAACACAGTATTTTAGGTAGAGTAGGAAGAACTGGGGTCAATATTTTATGAAAGACTGAAATAAAAGGAGAAAACACTTTATTCTTTGATATGAAATATACTGGATTGTTTTGTCAAAGGGTGTGTGTGTGTGTGCGCGCGCACGCGTTAGCTTGTCCCCAAACCTTTTATGCAGTTTAACTTCACTAACTTTAGGAATACGAGTGCTACAGACTTACCCCCAAGACCATTTGAAGGTTTAATTATTTACATTCATTTTATATTGATTTTAGTTTTGGGATTATTGAATAATACATTATTGAGTTTAATTGAGCCAGCCTCTCTGACGGAAGATACTAAAGGCCGAATGAAACAAAAACTGAAATGTGCTGTGCAACATGTTCAAAACTGAGTGTGAAAGAACTTTAAGGTCTCTATCTGGGTTCGTGGAAGCCAAACACATTTTCTTTTAAAGGTTTTATTTATTTGACAGAGAACACACAATCAGGGGAGCTGCAGGCAGAAGGAGTGGGGGAAGCAGGCTCCCTGTGGAGCAAGGAGCCAGATGTGGAGCTTGATCCCAGGACCCTCAGATCATGACCTGAGCTGAGGGTGGTTAATCAACTGAGCCACCCAGGTGTCCCAGGTAAACACATTCTATATGAATGATGAATCTGAGGACCTATGTGATCCTGAATGTAAATGTCAGGGTACAAGCAAAAATTCCAGGTAGCCTTGCAGACTTTCAAGGAACAGACCTAGTAAGACCCAAGTCAAGGTCTCAAATAGTAAAAGGGGACCCAGGTAATATATGAATTATACATGGAACAACAGAAAATTTCATAAGTTTCATAAATGATGAAAAGGAGTAGGAAAATAGGATAGCAGACCTGAAGGACTAGGAGGATGGAGGGGTCTTCTGAGCTAGTAGGTGGGGAGGGGCTGTGGACACACCTTGTTCAACTGTCCCCTCCCTCACCCTCAGAAACTCTTTGTGACAGTGCTCTGTGATGTAAGCCTGGGGAGAATATATATTCAGCGTGTGCACAGTATAGGCTGTCTTGTGATTCAGACAATGGAGTTCAAACACTGGAATGTTCTCTCATTTCTGAATAGTGATACTAAAACATGTCCGAGCTTTGGCTCAACATGCTTAGAGACTGATCCCAACTTCACCTTCCTGTGTGGGTTGGGAATGCTCCTTCTGTTCCTGTGCTACCTGGTGGGGATTCCATTTCCAACTTGGAAAACCAAAACCACCCAAAAGGTAAGAAATCCTTGGGGGGGGTGGTGGTACGCAACATAGATTATTACGGTTTCCATTTCTAATCCTAAATTTTATTCCTTTTTTTTTTTAAAGATTTTATTTAAGACAAAGCAGGAGAGCACAAGTTGGGTAGGGGACAGACGGAGAGCTAAGCAGGGAGTGCCATGTGGGGCTAGATCCCAAGACCCTGGAATCCTGACCTGAGCCCAAGGCAGACACTTAACCAACTGAGCCATCCAGGATCCCTAATCCCAGGTTTTAAAAGGAGTTTGATAGAGTGGGAGAAACACCTAAAACGGGAAGTCTTAAGAGAACAGACATTCACTCCTCTAGGAAAAGAGGCCTGGCAGGGGTAAGTGTTAAGAAAGGACTAAACTTTCTACTTGAAACTACAGTCTATCTGGGTATGGTAGTGGTTCTTGGATAAAATCCCAAACACAGGGAGTCTGTAGTCCTGGATTTGGTTATGTTGAGAGGATGAGGTCTGTGTAAGAGAACAAAGTTTCCCAGCACTCGATCCTATCGAGTCACATTCCCATGTCCAGCATCACTCGATCAAGCCTTCCTTCATGCTGGGCTGATCAGGAGAACACTGCTCAGCCTCTGAGAAGACAGTGCGTCTGAGCTATGACCTAGGATACAGGGTCCTACCTGAGGCAGCACAGATGTGACTGTTGGGCTTCCTTTTCTATGTCCTCATTGAACAAAAGACTTCTGACTGGGAATACCAAGTGTGGACCTCCCAGACAAAGTCATCCCTGAGTTTTTCAAAGAAGTAAATATTGACAACATTTTATCACCTTTAAAACTGAAAAAAGCAAGGAACACAAAGTTCTACGAAAGTCCTAGAATTCTTGCATAAAGAATGTTTCCATTTCAGAGAGAAGAGTAAGACACGGGTCCCAACCCCCCTCATTCATTTTTCTTCTTGCGTCAGGGCAGAGCCCAGAGGAGGAGGAAAGGTGGGACTCTGGAAGGTAAGGTTCTGCCTATTCCACCTGAGCTCTCCAAGACTGATCCTTGCTGTCCTCTCCATGAGGGCCCAGTCCATGACCTCTGAGGATGTGAGCTGCTAGATACATTCCCTCAGAGGAGGGGCTCGTGGAAATGCAGCCAGAGTGCAAAACCCTTCTCAGATTCCCTGCTCTGACCATTACTGAGCATGAAGCAGTGATGGATCTGGACAATGGGTGCTGCCCAATAGGTGGTCGTGTGAGATGACAAGAGTCAGAACTTCTGTCTCCTGACTTTGTGAAAGCTCTGTGACATCATAGATACTCAGGAGTCTTCCCTGACCTCTCTGCTTCACAGAGGTGGTCGGATCATCACATGGATAATTTACATGAAAGTACTTTATACAGGAAGCTAGATTACTAACCAGCTTCACATCATTGGCCATTTGCCCTCATCTATTGATTATTGGGGCTTTCAGAATCCCAACATCCTGAGGCTGTCCCATAGGGGGCTCCTGTATTAATACCTATTATTTCTACTTTCACTATATAACTCATTCTCCTGTTTCCTCAGACAACACATGGTAGCAACGGGAAGTGGAGGAGAGCCGGAAGCTGATCTCTGTTTTAAGAAGGTGACCAGTCTTTCCCCTCTATCCTGTTGCCTCTTAGAGCACATTTTATACAATTGCAGGATTCACTGCAGTCTGTCATAGCCATGGGGGGGTAGCCATAGCAACAGATATTGGGGTGAAGGCTACTGAGTACACTGTCAAGTCATAAAAGTGGGCATTGTGGGGGCATCAGGCTTCAGGTGGCCCCTCCCTTGTCAGGCCTGCATGGCCTCCTCCCCTTGTTCTGTTCCTGGCTGCAGTTCTGTACCTCCTGTCTCCAGCAGCCCCCTCAGCCGACATCATGATACCATCCAGTTTCGTCAACTGTTATGTCCAGAACCCCTCCTGTGAGGTATGTAATAGCACAACTGCTGATATCAATGGACTGCTGTTCCTACAGGTACTGGAAGATTCTACTCCCTTGGCTTCCATGGCTCCTGTAAGGCTTCTTCATCGTTCACTCTCTCCTCTGACTTCTCAGCAATCCCTCCAGGAGAGCTAATACCAGCTTTGCTGCCAGAGCCTTCCCTACCACCTGCCTCCATCTTCTCACCTAACCCAGTGATCCCTGTGGCTGATTTCTTTCCACCCTCACCACTGGGTGATTCTTTGCCACCAGAGCCCTTTCCTCCCTTGGATTTCAAATTCCCAATGGACCATTTCCCAGCCCAGCCCCCTGCCTTTGCACCTCCTGTCCCATAGCAACATGCCCATTCAGTGGACCATAGTGTCCAAACAGAGACAATGTCTCTAAATACCATCTTCTCTCCGGAACCTACACTTTCCCAAGAAGTCAGCCCCTTACCGGAGTTGTCCCAGAGGGTGAATCCCACTGAGACCTTTGCTCGTCATCACGCACCACCAATCCCCATCTGCTTCACCACCGCCAGACTGCAATTTAACTGTGACTCAATCTAAACCGATTTCCATCTCAAGGAAGCCTGTTCCAGAGAGCTCACCCCCAAGAGAGCTCTGGTGGGTTGTCTACTTGTGTCCCAACAATCACAGGCATTGACCCCTCCAGCTTGTCAATTTTAGACCTCCCTTGGTGGCAAACTCATGCCAAAGACTTCTTCCCTTCAACCCTGGCTCCACGTGCTTTCCATCAAGAGTTTCTGGCCCTCCATTCTTCAGAGGCTTCTTCCAGGGGAGACCCTGCAACCAACCTTGTAGAGCCTGGGAACCTCTCACTTCTCAGCCCTGATGCCCTGGCACTTCTAGAGAAACAAGTCCAAAAGAGGTGTGACTTCCTCAGGAGGAAGGACACAAAGGGTTCTTTCCCAAAGCAAAGAACTGCTGATAAGCATGATTTGGCATCCTCCCTCCCTTTCTGGAGCAGCAAAGACGGATCAAAGGAGCTGCATATGCAGCAGCAGCTCGCATATCCTGCAACCTGGAGGAGGGTCATTTACAGCAAACCTCCATCCAGCTCTTCTGGGGTCTCCAAACTCCGCATAGTGAGTCCTACTTACCTGCTGCCGATGCCTCAAATAACATCTCGAATGCCTCCCCAGAGCAGGAATCCCCAGTAGTTCCCCATCCACTTCCTCCATCCTTGCCCAAGAACCCACCTCAACTCCTGCCTCAAACCCAGCCCCTACATATCCCTCATATCCAGCCACAGGCCCACCTTCAATGCCCACTCCCAATCCTGCCATCTGGTCCTCTACCTGACATCAAGATCTGTGGAGTGTGTTTTCACAGACCTGGGAATGAATCTGAGAGTCATGTCAACAGAAATGCAACATCTGGAATGGAACGTGTTGCACAAGGTGCAGGAACCTGTGTGGGGCTTACCCACTGTTGTCCAAAGATCCCAAGAGGATTACCGTCCTTCAGCTCCTAACCATTCTCCCAAACCCTGTGCCACCAAGACCCAAGTTGTAATCTCTGTCCCTCCCAGGTCCATGCTACTATCACTATCCCTCATGCACAGTCTCCTCTCAGTGATGAGATTCGGAAGAAAACTAGAGAGGCAACTTCGAAAGAGGCTCATCCAACACAGGTGGGACCTGCCCTGCAGGATCTATGAGTCTCTCGCAGTGATGAGCAGTCCGAGTACTCTTCCACAGCTACCTGAGTCTCAGGGCCATCGTGGATGCTCAGGGAACTCTAATAAGAGTGAGATCAAATTGAGTGTCTCTAAAAGTGTGTACGTG
Source organism: Lutra lutra (assembly GCF_902655055.1). Taxonomy (NCBI): domain Eukaryota; kingdom Metazoa; phylum Chordata; class Mammalia; order Carnivora; family Mustelidae; genus Lutra; species Lutra lutra. Next base: position 25,036,524 of record NC_062290.1, read on the forward strand.
GAGGACCCAAGAAATGCTTCAGCTAGAATACAGTGACCTGGCAAAGTACAAAGATGACCTGGAGAAGGATAACAATGATTTGGAGAAGGACAAAATTCTGGAGAAGGAAAATGATGACTGGAAGACGAATCAGGGATGCAACCCAGAGAATGGCCCAAAAGATTATCTGTTGAGTGACCCAGTTAGCTCTTCAGATAATGAAATGGGGTAGGATTCTGAGAAAGAAATTAGGAGCCCCTTCAGTGAAGAACTCCATGGTGTCTGCAGAGACTATGGGTGAGAGACAACTTGAAAATGCCCTGAAGATACATTTAAGCAGAAAGTCTGAGGAAATCAATGAGGGTCAGTTGCCTGGGACTGTGCGTAATTCACAGTATGCTATGAAGCAGACATCACCTCTTTCTGAGAAGTTTGCCAGACTGAAATAAAACAGAGAAGTTTGCCACCATCAGAAGTTGAGGGCTACTCTCTGAATACCTTCCAGGAGCTTCCCTTTGTTGAACGTAGTGCAGAAGAGAAGCTGGAAGACCATGTTTAAAGATTTCATAAGAGGGGGACTTGGGCCCTTCCCCCTAGGGTCCATGAAATCATAAAGCTCTTTTAATCGAAAGAGTCCACATTCCATTCTAGCCTTTCCTCCTCAACCAACGTGATTTCTGGGGCAAATTGTAAACCTGGGAGCTTCAACTCCCTTGATGGAAGCTCGAAATCTCTCCATGGAGACAAAACAGGAACGGCAAATTCAGCCCCCATCCCCGATCGTCCTCTCCCTGCCACCTTAACTTTGAGCCAAGAAGGACAGAGAATTCTGAGGTAATCACCCTGTAATATCAACCATCAGCTTGCAGAGGATGTTCTGAAAACTAAGGATGGCAATCAGACTCTTCTAGCTGTCAGACATGACACCATAGGCATAAGACGACACCCAAGGCTGCCTACAAGGCAAGGTGCATTCAGACGTGAGCCAAAGAGTAAGAGTGCAAATTCCGGTAGGTAGAAGAGGAGGGCAACAAGGCATAAAGCTGAAGAATCCAGACCTGTTGTTATGCCGACAGAGTCCAGGGAGATATTCAGGACCAAGGAATTTCATACACATCAATCACAACCTAGCATCTTGACAGCCAACAAGCCAGTTAGCTCCCAAATTATAAAGGGGAAGAAGCATCAAGTCAAAACCACTATCCCACCAAACATACCAATTCCGCAAGATCCGAAATCATTGAATCTCAAAGAATAACTCTTGCATGAGTTAAAGCTTATGCTGGAGAACAGGGAGTGTAACCAGGCCCAAGCCCAATGCACTGGCCTGCCCCCTGCCTCAGATCATTTGACTTAGAGGGCCACACTGCCTCATGACCACGGTGTCTCCAGTGGGGACACGAGAGCTTCCCAGGTGCTGCGTGTCCATGCAGAGGACACAGGAATTACTGTGGAACAACGGCAGGAGCCCTGGGTCCCTAAGCATGTCTTAAGGAAGTGCCAGAAGAAGAGCCCGCCCCCCCCCAACCGGCTGCAAAGACCAAGAGGCCTCCGGGTTCCAAGGCACAAGAGCGTGGTGGAGAGGATGCAGGACAGGAAACATCCCAACCAAGAACAGACAGTTTCCCTACTAAAGTTGTGGCAATGAAGAAGAGGTTCCCTACTCAGGGCGCGGTATTGAGGGTAAACCTGGGAAGAGAGCCTTCCCAGACCCTATCACAGAAGGGTCAGCTGCCTCCTAAAAGCCTTTCACAGAAGGGTCAACCTCCTACTGAAAGCCTTTTCAGGAAAAGAAAAAAAAAAAAAAAGGATTTTTTTTTCAATGGCTTATGCCTGGGATAAAATGCAAAAGGCGAGAAAACTCCCAGGAGAAGCATAGTCCCCTATCATCAAGGGAAAGCAGAGGCCTACTTAAAGGCAGAGCTGCCTTTACCGGGATGCCCGAAGCTCAGAAAATCATGACCGCTGTTGGGAAGTTCCAAGAGGAGCAATGGGCCGTTGGCGTGCAATAGGCAGCACCTGCCCTCAGCAGCCCATTCCCTCCTCAACCAAGTTGGGGAAAACTCAGCAGAAAGCACTAGTGCAGGCCCAGGCACAGCCTGTCCCGGGGTATCCGTTCAACTGCAGGGTTCCCGCCCGTAAGGAGACAAATACCAGGTCCTTCCAGCAAGCAGCCGTCTTTGCTGGCCAAGGCCTTACTGGAAGTAACAGCTCAGAAACAAGGACAGACAGCCCCAGAAAGTTGTGGCAGAGGTATCCCCTCTCCATACCCCACAGGGAGCCTGCGCCCCACCCAAAGGCCAGCTGCGGGCATCAGGCTGCCCCGTGGCCTCCAACCAATCTCAGGATTCCTGAAGGCACTGTGCAGAAATGGGTTTCTTACTATTTAGACAGAAAACTACTCCAGCATTTCCAGTGAGAGGGTTTTCAGGGCCACATCCTACCCCAAAATAATCCCTTGTGAGGAATAACAATTTCTCTCATCACGTGTTGTCTGTTCTATGTACTGTCTTGGGAGCATGGGTTTTGGGTAACTCGGTTCAGCCGTCTGTCCAAACAAATAGTGTCTCTAAATAGCATCTTCTCTCCAGACCCTACCCTTTCCCAAGAAGTCAGCCCCTTAATGGAGTTGTCCCAGAGGGTGAATCCCACTGAGACCTTTGCTCGTCATCACGCACCACCAACCCCCATCTGCTTCACCACCGCCAGACTGCAATTTAACTGTGACTCAATCTAAACCGATTTCCATCTCAAGGAAGCCTGTTCCAGAGAGCTCACCCCCAAGAGAGCTCTGGTGGGTTGTCTACTTGTGTCCCAACAATCACAGGCATTGACCCCTCCAGCTTGTCAATTTTAGACCTCCCTTGGTGGCAAACTCATGCCAAAGACTTCTTCCCTTCAACCCTGGCTCCACGTGCTTTCCATCAAGAGTTTCTGGCCCTCCATTCTTCAGAGGCTTCTTCCAGGGGAGACCCTGCAACCAACCTTGTAGAGCCTGGGAACCTCTCACTTCTCAGCCCTGATGCCCTGGCACTTCTAGAGAAACAAGTCCAAAAGAGCTGTGACTTCCTCAGGAGGAAGGACACAAAGGGTTCTTTCCCAAAGCAAAGAATTGCTGATAAGCATGATTGGGCATCCTCCCTCCCTTTCTGGAGCAGCAAAGACGGATCAAAGGAGCTGCATATGCAGCAGCAGCTCGCATATCCTGCAACCTGGAGGAGGGCCATTTACAGCAAACCTCCATCCAGCTCTTCTGGGGTCTCCAAAACTCCACATAGTAAGTCCCTCTTCCCTGCTGCAGATGCCTTAGATAAAATCTCAAGTGCCTCCCCAGAGCAGGATTCCCCAGTAGTTCCCCATCTGCTTCCACCATCCTTGCCTGAGAACCAGCCTCAACTCCTGACTGAAACCCAGTCCCAACCCATCCCTCATGTCCAGCCCCAGGCCCACCTTCAATCCCCACTCCCAGTTCTGCCTGTTTGTGGAGGCATTTTCTACCCCCAAAATAATCCCTTGTAAGGAATAAATATTTCTCTAATAACGTGTCGTCTGTTCTGTGTACTGTCTTGGGAGAATAGGTTTTGGGTAACTCAGTTCAGCTGTTACTGATTGCTTCCTTCGGCTTCTAAAAGGTGACCAATCTCCTGGACCTCTTGGGAAATATGTATCATGTGCCCCCCAAGCCCCCAAAAGCCCATTCCCTCTCTGATGAAGTTTAAGGAGATGGGCTCTCTCTCCTGCCTTACTGAAAATGTATAGCAGCTCACACCTCTCCCCTCACTGAATGTTTTACACCCTTTACAACAAGTCTAACATCTATGCGGACAGAACAGCCAGTAACCCAGCCTGCCAGTTCCTACATAATCTCATTTTAGAGTCCATTATGGCCAATCCAGTGCACTTCGTGCCACCCTGTAGAGCTTATTCCCGGGGATACTTCTGCCATCAGAATACTATAGTCTGACATTCTGTCCCTCTGCCTCATGCACCTGTCCTTCCAGCTTATATGTCCCTGTTAATTTTTCTACTCCACATCATCCACTTTCTACTTCTTGCCTATCCAGCAAGGCCTTGTTCTTCCTTTCCTCACTCTCCAAGGTAGAACTGATGGCTTGTCGGATAACATTTAAAAAGCACCAGTCCAGCATAGGAAATAGAGTCCATGGTACTGTAATAGCGTTATCTGGTGACATGTGGTAGCTGCAGTTGTGGTGAGCACAGCACAGCATAGATTTGTATGCCTGACACTAATGTGATATTGCATCAGCCATTCTTCAATTAAAAAAAAAAAAAAAAAAAAACAGGCTCCAGTACAAGTGGACGACCCCATCTAATCCCCTTCAGTCCTTCCTATCTGGCAAAATCTTGTCTCTCTGCCTCTTTTAGAAATGCCTTTCTGTATGTAACTGATTCTTGTTGGATTAAATCTCCCATGTCAAAACTGAGTCTACTCACAACTGAGTCTACTGATGCCACATGAAATTCAGCCCCAGCACTACCTGGAAATCATTCATTCACTCCACAAATACTTATCCAAGACCTACTAATGTGAGCAAAATAAATGGAGTTAGGTCACTATTTCCTTAGTACATTCTCTCCTCAGTGTACTCAGATCTAATTTATTTTATTTTAAATTTTGTTTGACAGCAGGAGCACAATCAGAGGGAGTGACAGAGGTAGAGGGAGAAGCAGGCTTCCTACCAAGCAGGGAGCAGGACTCAATCTCAGGACACCAGGGTCATCACCTGAACCAAAGGCAGATTCTTAACTGACTGAGACACCCAGGTGGCCCTCAGATTTATTTCAAATTTCCTTTACTTTCCTCAAACTTAGGCCATCTTCGCTTGTCCCGCCGCAGATGTGCTGGACCACAGCTCACAGAGGAGCAAGAAAGCAGTGATCGAGCCTCACAAAACAAACCCAAATCCTTCAAAAAAACCCCTCCCCATTCTTCATTTTCCTCTTCCTTCCTGTTAAATGGAAAGAGGTTTCCTTCCCAACTGAAAGGAAATATACTTTCTGAGTATCTTTATTGAGAGAGAGCAAACTTCTAGTCTTGATGGACCGATCACCCTTGCCAGGTCTCCCTCTGACCCCTCCTCCCTGTCCTTATGAGGCACCCAACATCTTTTTTTTAATAGTTTTTACTACAGAAATGTTTAACCTTGTCCAAGGGCACACAGAACAATATAACTTCCCACATAATCACTAGCCAAGTTGCACTATTACCTTTGGGCGGGTGTGATACACTGTGATTAAAGTGCAAAAGCCCATTTAAACATCTTGCCATTCACCTCTGAGACCTATGCCATGTGTCCACATCAAAGCTCTCACATTTCTTTGATGTGTATCACCTGTGGAACACACTTATTCACAACAGGTGTACACAGCACTGGTGACAAAAAGGCACTGGGCTTTAGACGCTTTGGCAATCAATTCTGCTCTGCCTTATAGTCAACCCTGAGGAGCTATTTGAATGAATTCCTCAACCCCACATAAGAAGTAATTTTATGGAGCAAACTCAGGGCAGCATTTCACTGTTCCTTAATCACTCAGTAAGTGTAATATGCAAAAAGTATAGAAGAACACTGTATATGTTGTTAAAGACTTGACACTATGTGTTTTCAAATATTTAGAAGAAAAATTAGAAGAAAAATTTGTCGTGTTACTATGTTTCACCTTAAATGAAATAGACCAAACACTCTCCTCTTTCCAAAATGGCATTAAAAGTAAAAGATTAGATGAAAACTGCTCAATATCATTAACCATCAGGAAAATGCAAATTGAAATCAATATTTGCCAAAATTTCACACCCAAAAGGATGGCTAAAATCCAAAAGAATACAAATGTTGGTGGGAATGTAGAGAAATTAGAACCTCCACACAATGTTGGTGAGAATGAAAAATGGTACAACTATTTTAGAAAATAGTGTGGCAGTTGCTGAAAATGTTAGACATAGGGTTAACATAGGACCCAGCAGTTCCACTTCTTGGTATATACTCACGAGAAATGAAAACATAGGTCCACACAAAAACTTGTAAACAAATGGTCATAGCTATCTTATTAAAAGGTCAAAAGATGGAAACAATTCAAACATCTGTCAACTGAGAAATGGGTAAGTAAAATAAAAGGTATCCCTATGATATAATATTTTTTGGAATAAAAAAGACCAATCCATGCCACAACAGGGATGAACCTTGAAAACATATTAAATGAAAGAAGCCAGTCACTAATGACCACATATGACTCCATTCACATGAAATATCCAGAATAGGGAAATCTAGAAGAAAGTAGTTCATCTTAGAGCTGAAGGGAGGAGGGGAGAGGAGAATAATAGCAAAAGGTTGCAGATTTGTTTCTCTTAAGTCATGACAATGTTTTAAAATAGACTGTGGTGATGCTTATACTGAAAATCAAGGAATTATACATGTTAAATGGATGAATTTTATGGTATGTGAGCTGTATTTCAATAAAGCTGTTAAAACAAAGGATTTAAAAATAAATGCTTAATGATGACAAGAAGGGGAGCATAAAGGCCAAAGATTGTCAACACATTTTTGGAAATGGAAATCTGGTGGAGGACTGGTAACTGACTAGCAGAGCAAACATAGTGCTGGCAAATCAATTCACACTGCAAAACCCAGGAGAGGAGCAACCTGGTGGCACTAGAGAAAAAGGAAATTAGGTGTTCCATGTTAGTAAGCAATGTGGATGTTGAATTTTTGTTCTTTGTTTTTTGCTTTATATTGCATATAATTTCTAAAAATTTTTTTTGAGTGGGGGTGCTCTTTGCCAATTTTGTAAAACCTTATTGAAATGTTAGCATGTTTCAAATGTGCAGAGAAGATCCCACATTTCTTGCATTGGACAGAACTTGAGACAACTTTTAAAGTTGGCATTGCACACATCTGGGGTTGGGGTATGGTGGAGGCAGTAACTTCTGGAATCAAAACCAGAAATCTCAAAGGTTGGGTTAAATTCATTTTTAAAATGTATTTGAAAATAAAGTTGTGGAAAAGTTGCATAGATGGTAAAGCCATATATCCTTTATCCAGACTAACCTATTAAGATTTTGACCTGTTTACAATCTCTCTCTCCTTTTCTCCTTCCCCTTCTCTACATATAGGAAGACACATATACACATATGAAAATTATGCATACATTCTTGAATATTTGAGAATACATGTCATGCATCACACACTTTCTCCCTGAATATTTCATAGTGTATTTCTTATGAAAAAGAATATTCTCTGACAGCACAGTTATCTCCTTTGGTAAATTTCATGTTGACATAAAACTTAACTATTCTCCCACTCAAATTCCATTTTTATCAATTTATCAAGTAATGTCCTGTGTGTGTGTGTGTGTGTGTGTGTGTTTGTGTAAATCTCCTTACAGGATTTAGGCTCAAATCACATACTACATCCAGTTGCTGTGTATCTTTAGTTTCCTTTAATTGGGATCAGTTTCACAGCCTCTTTTAGAACAAGGGCAGGTTTGAAAAATCAATTCGATGTGCCATATTTATAACTTCTCACCTGGAAATTTTTTTGGGTGGAGCTTATCTTGTTCAGACTTTAAAGGATGTTTTCATAGTTGTTGAGTCCTAGAGGCCTATTTAAAAACAATTCCAGAAATTCAAAGATATGTGGAGGGATTTTTCTTAACGGACATACGTCCTGTAGTCAAGGGAGGGTATGTGAAGTGGGGCGGGTTAGAAGTGTACTTTCCTTTGGGAGAGACAATGGTGAAGCTGTGGACTCAGGTTAAGAGAGGAAAAGAAGGCTGTCATTACTGGCAAACCCTCCTCAGATGGGAGGGAAAGGATTGGGTGTCTAGGGCCAAGACTGATTCATTCAATTCAAGTAAGAAAATGATACAGGGCTTAATTTCAACAGTTTATAATCTAAATAATGAAGCTGTAAGGGTTCCAACTATTAAATGACTAGATAGCATGGGGAGAAGAAATAAATACATATAACCATCAACAAAAATGATATTATCATTTAACATTGGTAGAGATGACTATAAGGTATTTTGGTGAAAAGGTAGAAGCTATGTGGGAAAAACAGTTTTCATGGAAGAAATAAACATAGGTGTCATTCAAAAAACCAAAAGGTATTGCTAGGTATAGGAACAGTTGTGCTCATTAGACATTAAGCTAGAGGAGCCCACTTACTAAATCAAGAGAGTTTGGTCTGCTGTGATGCAGCACACTTGCTCTGTAAAATAAAGGAACCTTTAAAAATGTTGGGGGGAGAAAGGGGACTTGACAGAGAGGGAAGAGGGAGCAGCAGGGAGAGACACTGTACATGTGGAAGAGAACCTGTAGGGCGTGAATAGCCTAAGAGGGATTTGGGGAAATGAAAGAATTACTAAAAGTTTTTAAGTTGTTTGCCTCAGTTCCATGGGTGTGTCATGCCCTTGTCTCCCTCTTTGTCATGCTTCTGTTCCTTGGTACAGGCTATTCTGCTTTCTCGTGCTTTTTAGTGAACTTTTGAATACTTTTTGGTATTCAATACTTTTGGATGCTTTTGAGGAGCTATGGGGGTGGGGCTGCTGCTGAGTCTATTTCTGGCTTCATACAGGGAAAGATGTATGAGGGAGAGCTCAGCTGAAGGCAGAGTAGATCTTGAGGATAAATTCCTGGGGTAGAGCAAATCTTCAGAGATGAATTGAGGTCCAAAGTGAGAACACCAAGTAGAGAGAAGGGTCTCAGGTAATATCAGGGTAACAGGGGACTGAGAACATTTCACTAAGGTAAATATACGATATGTGACTAGGTGGAGCAGGAAGGTAGGCTGGAGGCATCTAACAGACCAGGAAGGATGGACATATCTGCTGGGCTGGATAGTGGGGGAAGGGTTGCATGTGAGTTTCTCTCTCCTGTGCTGTCCCCTCCCCAGCACTCAGGAACCTTTGGTGTCTGTACTAAAGCCCTGTGATGTGGGCCTGGAACTCTAGTCTAGCACATGGATTCTCCATGCTCAGCTGCCTGAGGCAGGAGTGCATTTGCAATAGTGTGAATCATCTTCGTCGGAGAAGCCTTACTGCACCATGGCTGAACTCCAATTTACACTTGCTCAGTCTTGCCTTTCTGGGTCAGTTGGGGCTCCTTCTTCTGTTGTTGTGCTACCAAAAGAGGAAACCGTGTTTACCAGTACTTTGGAAACAGAGATATCAATCAGGTAAGTAAAGTCCCTGAGAGATACTAAATCTTTCTTTTCAAATAGATTAATTCAAAACAACTTCCAAATGATGCTTTGGCTGAATCTTACAAATTTTAAGTATTGTATTGTATTGTATTGTATTGTATTGTATTGTATTGTATTGTATTTTTTGAGTCTCTATGCTCAGTGTAGAGCCCAAGACAGGGCTTGAACTCATGACCCTGAGATCAAGACCTGAGCTGAGAACAAAAGCCAAATGCTTAACCGATTGAGCCACCTAAGTGCCCTTTCAGTTGCATTTTAATTTTCATTTGGTTTAAAATATATTTTTTCTTTTGAGTCTCCTTTCTTGGCCTGTGTATTAGTAGTGTGTCATTTAATCTAATCTAAACATGTTGGGATTTCCAGTCATCTTTCTGTAGTTGATTTCTAGTTTAAGTCTACTAGGGTCTGAAAACATACTTTGTGTGATTTCTATTTTATATTTGTTAAGGTGTGTTTTATGACCCTCAATATAGTCCATCTTAGCGAACGTTCCATGTGAGCTTGAGAAGTATGTGTATTCTGTGGTTGGATGAGGTATTCTATAAATGTCAATTAGAGCAAGTTGATTGATGATGTTTGTTTGGGGCAACTGTATTTTTATTGGTTTTCTGCCTGCTGAATCTGCCCATTTCTGATAAGGGCTGTTGAAATCTCCAACAATAACAGTGGATTCATCCATTTTTTCTTGCAATTATACCAGTTTTTGCCTCACATATTTTGACACTATGTTCTTACATGTGTACCTGTTAAGGAGTGTACTGTCTTCTTGGAGAATTGATCTCTTTGGTGTTATGCAATGCTCTTCTTTACCCCTGATAATTTTCCTGTTGTGAAGTTTGCTTTGTCCAAAATAATAGAATTACTCCTATTTTCTTTTCATTAGTGTTAGCATGGTACATTTTTCTCTGTCTCTTTGTTTTTAATCTATCTGTATCATTATATTTAAAGTGAGTATTTTATAGACAACATATAATTAGGTCCTGTTTTTTTTAATGTGCTTTGACAGTCTCCTCTTTTAATTGGTGAATTTAGACTACTTCCATTTAGTGATTTTATTTATTTATTTTTTAAGATTTTATTTATTTATTTGACCGAGAGAGGGAGCACAAGTAGGCAGAGCAGCAGATAGCTGGAGAGGGAGAAGCAAGCTCTTCACTGAGCCACGAGCCCCATGCGGGGCTCAGTCCCAGGACTTTTGAATCATGACATGTGCAGAAGGCAGCCTCTTAACCTACTGAAACACCCAGGTGACCCAAGTGATTTTTAAATATAATAGAATTAATATCTCTACCTTGTCCGTACTGTTTGCTATTCATTATATCTATTCTTCACCTCTTTTTCTGCCTTTTCTGGTATGAAAAAGCATTATATATAGTTCTATTTTCTCACTTTTGTTATTCGATCAATTATTCTCTGTTTAAAAATATTTTAGTGGTTGTCCTACAGTTTGTAATATACATTTGCAACTACTCTAAGCCCATTTCATATAATGTTATATCACTTCATAGATAGTTCAGGTTGTCCAATTCCTCCTGTCCCTTGTACCACTGATGCCATTCATTTCACTTATCCATATACTATAATCACCCAACACACTACCATTATTATTATTAGGTCAATTGAGAAAAAGATGAATGAAAGTTTTATTTGATCCTCATTCACTCCTTCTCTTCCTTTCCTTTATATAGATCTGAGTTATTTTCTTTTTCGACAAAGAACTTCTTTTAACATTTATGGAGGGCAGATCTGTTGCTGATGAATTCCCTGTTTTTATTTGTCTAAGTTTTTATTTCTCTTTTACTTTTGCAGGATAATATCACTAGATACAAAATTTTGGATTGGTGTTTTTTTTCTTTCAACACTAAACATTTCACTCCAATCTCTTACTTTCATGGTTTATGATAATAGGTCATAATTCTTATGTTTTCTCCCTCTAGAGGTAGGGTTTTTATTTACCTCTGGATTATTTCAAAATTTTATATTTTGTTTTCATACAGTTTGAATATGGTATGTCCAGATCTAGATCTTTTTAATATTTCCCTGCTTGGTGTACTCTGAACTTCTACAATGTATCGCTAACCTGTTATTAATCTTGGAAAATCCTTGGCCATTATTACTTCAAACATTTTTTCTGTTCTTTCTTCTTCTGGTATTCCAATTACTATCTATTATACAGTTCGAAATACAGTTCTTGGATATTCTAGATTTTAGCATTAAGAAAATTCTTTCCCTCTTTGTATTTCATTTTACAAAGTTTCTACTGACATTTATGCAGACTCACATATTCTTTCCTTGACTTTATGCAACCTACAGAGGAGTTAATCAAAGGCATTCTTCATTTGTCATACTGCTTTTGTTTTCAAACATTTCCTTTTGATTCTTTCATAGAATTTCCCTCTCTCAGTTTACATGCATCATCTGCTTTCATATATTGCCTACCTTTTCAAGTAGAGCCCTTAACATAATAATCATGGTTATTTTAGCTTCTACGTATGAGAATTCTGAAATGTATCATATCTGAATGTACATCTGATGCTTCGTTTGTCGTATCAGTTTGCTTTTCCCTGCCTTTTAGCATGCCTTGTAATTTTTCTTTGAAAGCCAAACATGAGGTATTGGGTAATGGGAACTGAAATAAAGAGACCTTTAATATGAAGTCTTATGTTAAATTGGTTAGGTGTTAGGGTGTCTTTAATATTTACTGTAGCTATACATATCAGAGGCTACAGTTTCTTCTAATGTCCTTGTTTTTGTCTCCCCTAGTGTCTTTAGGTTTCCCTAAATCTCCCTAAATAAAACCTATACCTTGCAGCTCTTTTTAGCTATGATCCTGTTCCTACACAGAGCTGTCAATACTGTAGTAAGGTGTCAGAGGAGGGGAGATGATTAATCATTCGTCTTTTAATAGCCTTATGTTCCTGGATTGTGATGTTCACTAATATTTCAGAGATTTTTGTTTTGTTTTCTTCCACTCTATAGATGAGAGAGGAAAGCTAGAGGGGGCTGCTGTAGTTGGGTAATTTACCTTCACCCATGGGGCATAAAGCTCTGGTAGGCTTTTCCCTGCTGAGTAGGCTTCTGTTATGGAAAACACTCTGGGAATATTTCACAATGTTTTCAAAATGGGTTACCTTTCTCCTTTCTCTCAGACACTACACTCCCCTGCCAGAAACAAGAGCTTTTTTTTTTTTTTTCCTTGTAGTTTACTATGAGAACAAGGTGGGGTTCCTGGTAATATAACCCATATATAAATGGGAGGTCCCCATTAGATTGTGACCCCAGGAGTTTCCCACTCTCATGCTAGCCCATACGCATCCTCCAGCAATTTGTCAAAGTGTCTGTTTAAGTGTTTGTACCAGGAGAGCAGTGTTGAGCCTCCAGTGCCTTCCGTTTCAGGTAAGCGAATCTTAGGTATGATTTTCTGCACTGACACTCTCAGAAGATTTGAGATAGTGGTTTGCCACTATGGTTCCAAGAAATGTCATTGATTTTTAGTCTGTTCAGCATTTTACATCTTTCACGGACTGAAGTGATGACTCCCAAGCTTTTAAAAATTAGATCTGGAGCCAGAAGTTGCCCTTCAGAGAATGACACTTTATTTTCCTGTTCCTCTTCCCACATTTCTAAATGAGTTTGGTAGGGTCAGAGAAGCACCTAAAATGGGAAGTCTAAGGAAAGAACAGACGTTAACTCCTCTAGGAAAGGAGATCTGACAGGGTGAAGGATTAAGGAAGCACTAAGGTTTCCACTTGAAACAATAGTCTATTTGGGTATGGTGGTGGCTCTTGGGTAAAATCCCAAACACAATGATTCTGCAGTTCTGGATTGGGTTATTTGGAGAGTATGAGGTCTGTGTAAGAAAACAAATTTTCCCAAGTCTTGATCATGAGTCACATTTCCATGTCAAGCATCACTCAATCAAGCCTGCCTTCATGTTGGTCTGATCAGGAGAATAGTGCTGAGCCTCTGAGAAGAGACTTGGGTCTGAGCTAAAGCCTAGGATACAGGGTCTACCTAAGGGAGCACAGATGTGACTGTCGGGCTTCAGTTTGTATGTCCTCATTGAACAAAGAACTTCTGAGTGAGAATATCAAGTGTGGACCTCCCAGACAAAATCCTCCTTTGTTTTTCAAAATAAAACCTTAAAAATTGAGAAAAGCAAGGAGGACAAAGTTCTATAAATTAAAATGTAGTCCTGGTGTTCTTGGATAAAGAATGTCTCCATTTCTTTTTTTTTTTTTTTAAGATTTTATTTATTCATTTGACAGAGATCACAAGTAGACAGAGAGGCAGACAGAGAGAGAGAGGGAAGCAGGCTCCCTGCTGAGCAGAGAGCCCAATGTGGGACTCGATCCCAGGACCCTGAGATCATGACCTGAGCCGAAGGCAGCGGCTTAACCCACTGAGCCACCCAGGCGCCCCTTTTTTTTTTTTTTAAAGGAATGTCTCCATTTCTGAGAGAAGAGTGAAAGATGAGTCCCCACTCCTCATTCTTTTCTTTTTGTTCTATCATCAGGGAAGAGCCAAGAGGAGGAAAGGTGGGACTCTGAAAGGTAAGGTTCTCCCTATTCCACCTGAGCTCTCCAAGGCTGTCCCTCCCTGTCCATTCTGTGAGGGCTCAGGTCCATGATCTCTGAGGATGCCAGCTACTAGATACATTCCCTCTCAGAAAACAGAGGCCTCAGAGGAGAGGCTCATGGAAACACAGTCAGAATGCAAAACCCTTCTCAGATTCCCTGCTCTGACCATGAATGAGCATGAAGCAGAGATGAATCTGAGCAATGGGTGCTGTGCAATAGGAGGCCATATGAGACACTAAGAGTCAGAATTTCTGAAGTTCTGAGACTTTCTGAAAGACCTGTGACATCATGGATACTCAACTTCCTCTTTAAGGTAACCATTGACCTATGTTCCACATAAGGTGGTTTTCAGTATCACATGGGATAGATAATACATACAAAAGTCCATTGTGAATGATCAAATAATATAAGTCTTATTATTATCATTGATCATGTGACCTTGTATCCTAATTCTTGGAGCGCTCCAAGTCCAATCTACCAAGGATATCTTTACTTTTTTAAAAGATTAAAAAAAAAAAAGATTTTTATTTATTCGTGGGCAGAGAGAGATCACAAGTAGGCAGAGAAGCAGGCACAGGAGGGGGGAAGCAGGCTGCCCACTGAGCAGAGAGCCCGATGCTGGACTTGACTTGATCCCAGGACCCTGAGATGATGACCTGAGCTGAAGGCAGAGGCTTAACCCACTGAGCCACCTAGGCATCCCTACCAAGGATATCTTTAAAGGACACTCTATTCAGCCTCTTATAAGATCTCTTTGCTTCTTCTTCATCACCTCTGGTTTCCCAGGGTAGAGAACTTATCAGAAGTAGGGGAGGCAAGAAAGGTGCTTTCTCTTCTGTACAGGTGAGTAAACATTACCTTCTTTCCTATACCGCTCTTTTAAGCAGAGTCTTTGTATTTCTAGGGCCTCAGGGAAGCCTGGAATTGACATGGGATGGAATTGACATGGGATGGAAACTGACATGACCTTGGGGATGGGGTAGGTGGGGGGCTACCTTTGTCAGACCAGCCAGGGTCACATATGTTTGTTCTGGTCCTTCTTGGAGTTTTATACCTCCTGTCTCCCACAGCCCCTAGGCTGGCGTCATGATACCATCCACTTTCATCAACTATTATGTCCAGACCGTTTCTGTGGGGTGTGTAACAACACAACTGCTGAGGCGAATTGGCTGCTGTTCCCAGAGGCCCTGGAAGATGCTACTCCTTCTCTGATCCCCTTGGTTTTACAGGTCCTGTGACTCACTCATCATTCACTTAGTCTCCTGACTTCACTACAGTTGCTCCAGGAGACCTAATACCAGCCTCTTTGCCTGAGCCTTCCCCCCAATCCCCTCCACCTTCTCACCTAACCCAATGACCCTTTTAGCTGACTATTTCTTACTCTCATCCTTGGGCACTCCCTGTCACTAGAGCCAAAAGCCCAGGATTCTTTATTCCCAGGGAACCATTCCATACCTCTACCCCTTCCTTTGACTTCTTTCCTACCATATGATGCTCAGACAACCAGAGGCCACTTTACCTCTGAATACCATCTCTGCTCTTGACCCCACCATTTCACAGGGTATCAACCTCTTACCAAATCTGTCTCAGATGAGGAATCCCACTGATGCATTTGCTTGTCATCATGTACCACCAACTCCATCTGTTTCACTACTGCCAGACTGCCCTTTAACTGTGATTCAATCTAAATCGATTTCCATCTCATTGAAACCTGTTCCTGAGAAATCATCTCCAGATAACCCTGGTGGGTTGTCTACTTATGTCCCCACAATCAGAGGTAGTGACTGTTCAAACCCATCAGGTTCAGAATTCTCCTATTACAGGCCCATGCCCAGAACATGTTCCTTTCCTTCCCACATTATCACACTCCGATGTTCAGCAAGAGCAAGATTACCTCCACCAATCAGAAACCTATCTCTGGAGAGACTGCTACTATGAACAAGGAGGCCAGTGGAATTTCTTTCCCTGGTCTTAACTTTCAGGCTCTCTTGGAGAGATCAATTAAGAAGAGAATGGATTTCCAGATTTTAGAGAGGAAAGTAGAAGAGGAGGGGCCATTTTCCAAACAAATGTGGTCAGAATACCAATGGACATCTTTAGGGAATTTGTTGCATCCGTTTGATATACAAGTCACCACAGCCCCCAAAACTGCCTGGAATATTGAAGGCAAACCAGAGTAGCTCTCTATTTATCAACAGCTCCTCTATGTCAAGGCTTTGGCAGAAAACTTGCATCAGAAATATAGCCAGCTCTTCTGGGGTCTTCCTTCTTTGCACAGTGAGTCCTTAGTAGCCACTCTCCTGTTTTCTAGTAGTACTTCCCCACTAGAATCTCACTTTGTCTTATTCAATGGAACTCATAATACTTGTGCCACCAAAATGCAAGCACCTCCACCACTTCCTCATTCCCAACCATTTCCTCTCCCCATTGTACATCCCCATTCCTTGCCTCAAACCCTGTCCCCATCCCAGCCCCTACCTTTCACTAATGTGAACACCCACGCCCATTTTCAATCCTGCCTCCCAATCATACCACCTTCTTCATCCCAGATTAGGGACTGTGGAGAGTCTTTTCATAGATCCAAGAATGAATCAGAATCTCCTATCTTGACTGAAAATCAACATCTGGGAAGGCATGTGTTGCAGAAGCAATAGGAAAGTTTGTGGGCTTTAGTCCCCGTGTTCCAGAAACCTAAAAAAACCATTTGTCCTCAAGCTCCCAACCTTTTGTTGGTTAGCCAGTCATCCCATGCCTATGTACCAGTCTCCATCCTTCCTGGCCATTTTCATATCATCTGTGAACCCTGGGAGACACTGGAGTTACATAGCCCAAGGAAGGTAATCCCACACTGGTGCCTCCATGACTGTAGAAAACCAGACTCCCTAGCAGTGATGGAGCCTCAGCATAAATTATCAGAACTCTCTCAGCAAAAAGGCAGACATGTTCGCTTTTAAGTCTCTGAGTTCCAGGGCGATAGTAACAGGGATATAGCAAAGACTGAATTGAGTTTCCCCGGAAGTTTCCATGAGAGGGTCCAAACAACGTTCCAGCTAAGGAAAGATATGAGGAAGAATCTTGGGTATATCCTAGAGAAGAGTCCAGAAGACAGCCCACAGAGGATCTCAGAATGGCACCTAGTGAAGGGTCTGAGGGCTGCCTTGGAGACAACAAGGAACTGTGTGTGTGTCATTCAAGGAATCACTTGGGGAATGAATTATTGAATGTCTCAAGGAACAACACAGACCAGAATCAAATGAAAAGTATTCTTAGTTTACATATGAGCAAGAAGTTTTGGCAGATCACTGTGGATAGGATTCCTATAGGTGTGTGTTATTCGTGGCTGGCTGATGACAATACACTGCCTTTCTCTGGGAGTTCCCAGACTGCTCTGGAAAACACAGATTCTAAAAAGACAATGGTGGGTAGGGTTTACTGCCAGAGCATCACTTTAGAGCATTCTTTTCTTGATCCCAGTACATGACAGGTGCTACAGGCCCATATTATTAGATTTTGCATGAGTGAGAGGTGGGGTTTACCCCTCAGGGTTCTTGAATCCATAAAATTCTATATGTTGAGAGAAGCCAAAACATGGCCTCTCCCCCAACTTGACTTTCCCTCCTCAGTCATGTATATTTCTGGGGTGGATTCCAAAGCTGAGTTTTTTAAACCCCTTGAGGGAAGCTCTAAACCTTTTATGGTAAACAGGGTGAGAACAACAAAGTCAGTCCCCACTGCGGATCATCCTCTCCCCGCTATGTCATCTGTGGGCAATGAAGGATACGGGGGCCTGAAGGCATCACACTCTGACACTGACCATAAGACTACAGAGTGCATCCAGATAGCTGAGTGGGGAAGACAGACTTTTCAGCCCCTTACACACAGCATCAGAGCTCAAGTGAGCCAGTGAGACTGGACAAGACAACACATGTGGCCCAGAGGTGCCCACAAGGCAAGCCGGGGCTAGACATGAGCCAACGCATGAGAATGTGAGTTCCAGTAACAGAGTAGAAATGCAACAGGGCAAAGTGATGGTGGAGAAGAATTTAGAACATTTTGCTATGTCCAACCTGTCCAGGGATATATTCAACACTGAGGAGCTGTGTACCCTTCAATCCCAATCTTGGGACACCTTGACAAGCAGTGAGTTGGGAAGCTCCAAAATGATAAATGTCAACATGAGTAAGGTAGAAACTGCCCTGACGATGGAACACCCCTCACCAAAAATATTGGTTCCCCAAGATTCTAAACTATCAGACCTGAGAATATAGATCCTGAGTGAGTTAAAAGTTTAAACTGGAGAGTGAGGAGCATAACCAGGCTCAAGGATGTCCCACTGACATGCCCCTTCCTTCAGATACCTTGACTTCCAAGGCTTCACTGACTCAGTCCCAGAGTGTGTGCAGCGGGGACATGGAAGCATCCCAGGTGCTGCATGTCCAACTGAAGGACAGCAGAATTAGCACG
Source organism: Lutra lutra (assembly GCF_902655055.1). NCBI lineage: Eukaryota > Metazoa > Chordata > Mammalia > Carnivora > Mustelidae > Lutra > Lutra lutra. The sequence continues at coordinate 25,054,762 of NC_062290.1, forward strand.
GAGGAGCAGCAGGAATCCTGGGACTCAAAACTGGCCTTCTGTAAGGGTCAGCCTACGAATTTCTCACAAAGAAGAAGTGCAAAGAAAGTGAGACCTCAGGATCCCAAAGCAAGAAAATGCAGAAGTGAGGACTAAGGAGTAGGGACATCTGTAGGCAGAGAGGAGACCCACCATGCTGAGGACAGAAAATTAGAGAGTGCTTCCCCAACTCTGTCACAGAATGAACAGTTTCCTCTTGAAAGTTACTTCAGAAAAAAGATGAGGCAATTTTTTCAGTGGATCAATTCCAAGAAAAAAATCACAGGGCATCAAGAAAGTCCCCAGCAAAAAGCCAAGTTCATGTCCACCTTAGCGCAGCACCAAGACCCAGTTGAAAGTGTGGCTACTTTGGGGAGTGATCAGCCTCCTGAAGCTCACAAACTCACTACCATTGGGAAGGTCCTAGAAGAGAAGCTGGAACATATGTACGTATCTGAGGCCTCGGAGTTAAGCCAGCAGCAGGAGGAACTACAGGCCTAGGTAGGGCCTGACAAGAGCCATCCCTCCAAATATCGGGCTCTTTCTGACCCACAACAAGAGAAATGGGCAAGTATCAAGTCCTACAGCCAAGAAGCTGTCTGTGTTGACAAGAACCATCCTACATGTATCAGACAGAACAGAGACAGGGTCAGACAGCCCCGGAAAGCTGAGGCCTTCGAGAATCAGCTATTAATCCAGAGTCAATGCCCTTCTTCTCTGCCTTCTGGAGAGTCTGTGCCTCATCCAAGCCCCACCTGTGTACATCAAGTATGCCAGGTCCTGCGGGCCACCAGGGGTGACCCTGATGAAAGTACTGTGTTTAGCGATTTGACTCTTCTACTCGGGCAGAAAATGCTTCTCCAGCACTTCCAGGGAGAAAAATTTCTCTAAAGAAATCATTCGGTCCTTGTTGAGAAAGCTTCACAATTTTCATGACAATATATCCTCTGATGAGAACAACCTTCAGCACAGCCAAGAATATTAATCCTCCTCAATAAACATTTCTTCTAATAGAGAGTGGTGTTCTCTGTGTGCTGCTCTGGGACTGGGGCTGGGGCTTGTGCTTAAGGAAAGGAAGCAGTGTGTTCAACTCTTAGTAGTTAACGCTTTTGGCTTCTACAAGTACACCAGTCCCTTGTACAAAGGCCAGACAGTGGCCTTCTCAGTTTTATCCTGGGGTCCTTTATTTGATCCTGCTCCAATATCCTGTATTTAAAACATTTACTTTTTTTCATAAAAAGTATAACATGCTTACTCTGAAAACCTTCAGACCTTTACAAATAGTGAGAAAAACCCTTAAAGTCTAGAACTTGATTAAAACTGTCTTTCATCTGCTCCCAAACTACTTGTCCGGTAGGATACTATGTAGCTAGGCCTCACCTCCTGGAGGCTACTCAGGCCGAGTGATACCATTTCAACATATGAATATACGGGATAGTCTTTGAGCATGAAGACAGTACCTCCAATGTACCTCCAAGGATGTTGTCCTCCTAAATGGTGCCTGCCTTCCCAGACATGCAACATTTTATCCCAAGGTTACAGTAATTGAGGGGTGCATTAATTATCTACTGCTGTGTAATGGATATTCCAAAATTTAGGGGGTTAAAAATATATATACTTACTATCTCATAGCTTTTGTAGGTCAGAAATTTGGGCGAGACCTACCTGGATTCTCTGCTTCAAGATTGCATTTAAGATGTCAGCTGAGGCTACATTCTCACCTGGAGGCTTGACTGGGGAAGGATGAACTCCCGTACTCATTCACATAGTTGCTGGCAGGGTGCAGTTCCTCAAAGTCTGTCAGAATGAAATCCTCAGTACCTTGCTGGCTCTTGGATGGGGCTCCTTATCAAGTGGGCTTCTCCAGCATGGCAGCTTACTTCATCAAAGCAAGGAGAGAGTTTGCAAACAAGATAGAAGTTACAATCTTTTGGAAACTAGTAATGGAAATGACATCCTATAACCTTTCCTTTATTCTATCACTCAGAGGCAAATCACTAAGTCCAGCCTATGCTTAAGGGGAGGCATAATTACACAATGGTGTGAACACCGGAAGTGGGGATGATTGGAATCTTCTCAGACGTCTTCCTAATGCAAGGGTTTCTTCTTGGACACCTTACTCAGTTTGCTGAAGCAAAAATGGCCAAAGGTGCCATGTGGATTTTTGTCCTCATTCATATCCAAGTCATTAAGGTCAAAACTGTTTAATGGTTAAATGAAGTGGCACCTGGTAAGTAACCATCAAAGAGACTGGAGCATCCAAAGAAGGAAGGAAAGGTGATATAGGGAGGTAAAGTAGTTTGGGTTTATCCTGAATGGTTAAGTAAAATAAACCCTGAGAACCACCTGACTTACCAGTATTCAAACTGGGGGGAGGGGAGGGAAGCTGGTGTAATATGGTTCATCTGGCTCTACCACAGTCTCTCTCTTTTGCCTTAGCTCCCAGACTATAGTTGTGTAGAAGTAACCTTCAGCTTCTGGAGACCTAGCCAACGTTATAGAGGAAGGGAACCCTACAGGTTGCAAGGTTTAATTTCTGTTCTTGTTAATATATTTAATATAGGACATTCATCATCTCATATTTAATTCTCATAGCTTGAACATCAGAGAGAATGGGTCACTCAATTATTGGAAAAGGGAGTACTAGGGATCTTAGAGCACATACTCCCATTTTGGGATATTTTCCATATACCTAAGTTGAAGTCTCTGATGCCTGGGAACTCTGTCACACTCAGGCACCCCTGTTCTTTCCATGATCCCGGGAATCCTGAGACCACATCGCCCCTCCTAGGATTCTGCCTGCTTCGGCACCTAGGAGTCTTTCAGGCAGGGACGTTTCTCACTGGAGCTGACTTCTGAAAGTTCTGATTTTGTGCTCTGCTACTCTATCACTTGCCTGTAGCCAGCTAACGGAGGCTCCCTACCCCTCATGGATTATCTTCCCATATATCACCTCGGATTCCCTCCTTTCCACCTCCTACCTGGCAGAACATGGTCACTTTTCTGTTTGTAGAGTTGCAGGTATTCTTTTCTTTGATCTCCCCTTGATTTCACAGGTGTTCAGAATGATTTGGTAGCTATCTAGCTGAATTCCTGCAACCAGACAAAACTAAGGTCTCTTACTCCTCTGCCATCTTGGGCTGCAATCTCAATGCAGATTTCTTAATCCCCTCTCATAGAAGGGCAACCTGAAGGACAGAGAAGGTAATATATATTTAGTGGGCTAGCATGAAAGTGGGAGCCAGGGATGGAGAGCCCCCTTATACTGTGAGGAATTATTTGGATGTAAAAGATGGGAAATACAACTTCACTGACTTAAAAAGGAGAATCTGTTGACTTAGGTACCTGAAAAAGCCTGGGAATAAGGCTGGCCTAAGGTACAAGGGTTCCTGCTGGGCCTCAAATGAGGCCTTCAAGATTCACTTTCTATCCATTTCTTGGCATGCTGGAAGGACTTTCTGTCTGACTATTTTGTAGCTTTAAGTGTATCTTCCAAGTTTTAAGTGTAGCTTAAAAACAGTTGTGTCTCTCAGGAGTCCCTGCAGAAAATCCCACTGTGCCTTACTGGCTCCACTTTTGTCTCAGTTTTGCCCATCCCTGACCAATCACTGTTGTCAAAAGAATAAAATCATCTTTTGGCCAAGCCAGAGTTATAGATGCATTCTTCAAATGGGAGTGTTAGGGAAAGACAACTCTACCTGCCCATAGACCGAGACTGAGAATGGGGTTAGTTCCCTAGAGATCAATAAAGGGACTGGTTCCAGAAGGTGAATGAATGCTAGGTATCAAAAATAAAACAGATCTCTACTCCAGACCTCTTTCTCTCTGCCCCATTTCTGCCTTCTTGTCTAGAGTTATGCCATGACGATTGGAGTTGCAAGAAACGCAGATTCTGAGGAGACTTAGGGATAAGAAGAGTCCCCAACATCCATGTGGATAGACCATCCAATAATCTGGTCTCTCATTGTTCACCCCTTCTCATCCTTGAGCCCTTTACTTCCATTTCAGTTTAGTTATGGCCATATCCTAGAACATATCACCAGGAACACTTCTGCCATCTAAACAGTCTGACATTCCACCCAATTTCTTCCTTTCAGCTTATGCCCTCAGTATGCCAATTCTTCAACTTAGTCAGGAACTACAAGACACTTTATACATCTCCCTGTCCATCTGAGAGTTGTCTCATTTCCTCACTCTCCAAGGAAAACTTCATTGTTCGTCAATTCCAAACCTAAAGAGCTCTACTTTTTTTTTTTAATTTTTATTTATTTTTAAAATTTCTTTTCGGTGTTACAAAATTCTGTGTTTACGCACCACACCCAGTGCTCCATGCAATATGTGCCCTCCATAATACCCACCACCAGCCTCACCCAACCTCCCACCGCCTTCCCCTCCAAAACCCTTAGTTAGTTCCTCAGAGTCCACAGTATCTCATGGTTTGTCTCCCCCTCAAATTTCCCCCATCTCCCTGCTCCTCTCCATCTAAGAGCTCTACTTTTGACAGCTTTTCATTCACCTTTCATCTGTCATGCCGGGCAAAAGGCAGTTGTGTCTTTTTTAGGCCCGTATTCTAATAAAGGGGTGATTCATCTAAGATAAAATCAACACAAGTAATTATGTCGATGCCACCATAAATGTTCTATAGTATTAGTCAGCTTCAACAATCCCTGAAAACAACCCATTAGTTCCTTCAGTGTTTAGTGTGCACTAGGCATTCTTCGAAGCATTAGGGACACACCAGTGAAGGAAACAAAGCTCCCTGTCTTGGCGGACCTCCTATGATTGTTCTTTAGTCAATTCTCTTATCTAAGTGTTCAATACGATTTCTCTTTTCTACAATTTCTCCACTCTCCTCACTCATTGAGCGTATGTGCAGGACTACGGCAGGGGAATAAAAAGTCACCAGAACTTTTCATCATTAAAAAAACTTCAAAAGAGTAACAAAATCAACAGGTGAACACCTATCCCTTTTCTTTCTTTCCTTCCTATTATACTGGAAGTTTTCCTCCGGCATCTGTCCTTGCTTCCCAACTTACAACCCTTTTTTTCACTGTTTGGAATATTTGGCTTAATCATCTACTTTTCTCGAAAACTTAGAACATATTTACCTCAATACAGCCTGGCACGCCCCAGAGTTCAGAAACTTCTAGACAGAAGAGCCAGTAACGGAAGTGATTTCAAAGGGGAGGTTCCAACCAGCCGGCTCTGGGGGCGGAGCCACGCACAGGGCGAGTCGCACCTGGGGGTGTGGCTACGTACAGGGGAAGCCACACCCTGCGGCAGGTCTGGTCCCAGAGGGGACTGCATCCAGGGGCGGGCTTCATCTCGGGAAAGCCACACCTAGGGGCGGTATTACCCCAGTGAGCCACGCTCAGGGGAGGGCCAGGTCCAGGTAGGCGCCCTCGGGGCGGGGCCACGTGGAGGTCGAGCCACATCTGGGGTGGTGACTATGTCCAGGGCAAACCGTGCCAAGAGCAGGACAACGTTCAGGGCAACGCATACACGGGGGCAGACCACGTCCAGAGTGAGCCCGATCTAGGTGCGGGGCTGAGGAGGCTGTGGTGTTTGGCTTCTTCATGGCGGCGGTGCTGTACCGTCTGACTGTTAAGCATTTCAACTCAGTCTTCTGGATCTTGTCTCCTTCACTAATGAAAGTCGAGTTTTGATTTGCCTCAAAGTCAGATTTTGACGGAGAACTTCTGGATATCGACGGAACGACCTTCCCTTCTGCCCAGAAGGACCCTTCCCACAGTCTGCCTTTTCCATCCTGGCTGCTGGCTCTAGAGGCCTCCCAACCCCTAACGGCCTTAGAGAACGTGCTGAGGCTTGGGGGTGGGGCCGCGCCTGGGCCACGCCAGCCCCCTTTGCGGAGGTCACTGGATGGAACTTGCTGAGGTGATCCTAGTAATAAATAGAGCGGCGATATGGACCACTGTTAAGACTTCACCTGGTACCAGCTGCCTGCCCTTGTACAAGAAGCCCGTCTCAGATCTCATCTATTATTTGCAGAGATAATAATATCTGACAGGGGTGGCCCTGAGACATGGAATGAAGTGAAAAATTTAGAGTAGTGTTAAGGGTTGATGTTACTGAAGGGTTTGGGGCGTCTGTGGTGATCTTGTTGGACTTCCGGTCCCCGGAGAGCCTAGTGCCTTGCAAGTGCCTGCACTGGTGGGGACAGTGAGACGTCAAGATATGAGTTCATACACTCAATTAACAATCATCATTTCTGATTCTCTGCAGAACCCGGACCTGGAAGGATGTTCACAGTTCGCCAGTTTTCAAACAAGCCAACAAGAGCTTCAACCGCTGGGACCTAGCGGTGAGTTCAGTAGGAATGGTTCGTGGGAACCTCAGGTATAGGTCAATCGAGGCATTACGGACAGGCTAGAGGCAGAGCCATTTGTCACGCCTTGCATGAACCAGGATAACAGGACGCGAACCTCTCCAGCAGGCAGGACTACGCGTCTTTGATTAGGCAGAAACACTCAGGTAATTGCCTTACATTGCGGGCATTGATACATTCATGCCTACTGTGTGTCCTGGTTCTGTGTTAGGAAGTGTCACCATGTTTATCATAGTAAGAGGTGGAAGAGAATCCCATTTGTGACTGTTTCCAGTATTAGGAAGTATTAAATGGGAATTTGAAAGATATGTTAAGCTAAAATAAACCTCGTAGATTCCCACCTTCAAAACAATTACTGTTAACTTTCTGGTGCATCTTCTTAGAGATTTTACTATGTCTACTTTTTTTTAAGTTAATTAATTTATTTGACAGAGATCACAAGCAGGCAGAGAGCAGGAATGGAAGAGAGAGGAAGGGAAGCAGGCTCTCTGCCAAGCAGAGAGCCGGATGTGGGGCTCCATCCCAGGACCCTGGGATCATGACCTGAGCAGAAGGCAGAAGCTTTAACCCACTGAGCCACCCACTATGTCTACTTTTAATACTGCTTAAATAATATATATTTTAACTGAAAAACACTATCATAAACATTTTTAAGTTATTATAAACTTCCATAACGTTTTTATGAAAACATTCTTTTAAGTGATGGAATATTCAACTGCTTTTTGTTGGTATTTGGTTAGTTTCTAACTTTTAAAATTTTACTATTTTTGTTTGCCATGTTTGGTCATAATTGTACTTATTTATAAACCCTCCTGTTCCAAACAGCTCAAGCTTTTCCTATGTCTGATTAACCCCGGATTCTGCCCTAGACCAAATGCTTTTTTCTTTCTCCTGCTTCCTTAGATGAGTTGTGTGCTCGTGTGGTTAGCTGATTCAGCAGTAGACTGTCCTCTGAGTGTCAAGCCAGTGAAACCAAATGCTTGCTAAACATCCTCAATATAAGGTCTTACAGACTGAACCTGTTGTCTTCCTTTATCTCTAACCTTCCCTTCCCCATACAGTCCCAGTTTCAGTAGCACCTGAAAATCCAAGCAAGAACCACAAGAGCCACTTTACATTCTTCCCTCTTTATTGTAGCTATCAGCTACTTCGTGGAGAAGCTGGGAAAATATGCTGTGCAGAGAAATCCTCGAACTCTCACAGTATAGTACATTCCCCAAAGAGATTATAAGATCCTTCAGGTTATGAGCTATATTTTGGTAATTAATTTTAATTATATTAGTAATATATGTTCACATTCTCCTGAGTCAAAATTAAAACAGTCTCATTAAAGTTAAATACCCCATTCCAGAACAAGGTATCTCATTCCACATCAATCAATTAATTAATATCTTTGCTACTTATATCAATATAGACTATTGGTTTCCTAGTTGATTCAGTTCAGTCTGCTACTGTCTATTTATTTTGGTGCCCAAATTGTCATTTTTAGCTGATTACCTCAGTCTGACTGCTATGTTCTTTTGATTTATCTCAGTCATTTTTTACTTTCTGACACAAAAGATGTTTCAAGCTGATTGTATACTTTTCCCTGCATAATCTTTCAGTTCTTGATTTCTTTTTTTTTTTAATTTCTTTTCAGTGTAAGAGTATTCATTGTTTTTGCACCACGCCCAGTGCTCCATGCAATCGGTGCCCTCTCTAATACCCACCACCTGGATCCCCCAACCTCCCAACCCCTCGCTGCTTCAAAACCCTCAGATTGTTTTTCAGAGTCCATAGTCTCTCATGGTTCACCTCCCCTTCCAATTTCCCTCAACTCCCTTCTCCTTTCTTTAATGGAAAATGGTATTTGGAAGCCAACATCAGTTTGCTAGATGTGTTCATTATTATTAGGATGTTGCTGCTTGTTGGCTGTCTCAATAAATAGAGTTAAGGAATATGTATATATATGCACACACACACACATTTAAATATTAATTTATTTTTCTCGTCTCTACATGTGTTGAAAGTTTTGAGTTCACACCAGTACTTCTAGTTATAATCTAACACTACAGGGTTCACTGTAGTTTTCTCCCTTTCCAGGGGAAAGGCTGTCTGCTTTTCCCCATTGAGAATGATATTCACTGTGGGTTTTTCATAGATAGATTTTATGAAGTTGAGAAATGTTCCCTCTATCCCTGTACTTTGAAGCGTTTTAATCAGGAACGGATGCTGTATTTTGTCAAATGCTTTTTCTGCATCAATTGAGAGGACCCTGTGGTTCTTTTCTTTTCTCTTATTGATTTGTTCTATAACATTGATTGATTTGTGAATGTTGAATGACCTTTGCATCCCGGGGATAAATCCCACCTGGTCATGGTGGATAATCTTTTTATTGTATTGTTGGATCCTGTTAGCTAGGATCTTGTTGAGAATCTTGACATCCATATTCATCAGGGATATTGCTCTGAAATTCTCCTTTTTGATGGGGTCTTTGCCTGGTTTGGGGATCAAGGTAATGCTAGCTTCATAGAATCTGGAAGTTTTCCCTCTGTTTCTATTTTTTTAAACAGCTTCAGGAGTATAGAGGTATTATTTCTTCTTTGAATGTTTGATAGAATTCCCCAGGGAATCTGTCAGGTTGTGGACTCTTGTTTTTTCAGAGGTTTTTGGTCACTGCTTCAATCTCATTACTAGATATTGGTCTATTCAGGTTGTCAATTTATTTCTGTTTCGTTTTGGAAGTTTATAGGTTTCTAGGGTGAATCCATTTCTTCTAGGTTGCTTAATTTACTGGCATATAACTGTTGGTAATTTCTGATTATTGTTTCTATTTCCTTGGTGTTAGTCATGATCTCTCCCCTTTCATTCATAATTTTATTAATTTGGGTCCTCTCTCTTTTTTTTTTAATTTATTTTTTTTATTTTTTTTAATTTTATAAACATATATTTTTATCCCCAGGGGTACAGGTCTGCGAATCGCCAGGTTTACACACTTCACAGCACTCACCATAGCACATACCCTCCCCAATATCCATAACCCCACCCCTCCTCTCCCAACCCCCCTCCCCCCATCAACCCTCAGTTTGTTTTGTGAGATTAAGAGTCACTTATGGTTTCTCTCCCTCCCAATTCCATCTTGTTTCATTTATTCTTCTCCTACCCCCTCAACCCCCCATGTTGCATCTCTTCTCCCTCATATCAGGGAGATCATATGATAGTTGTCTTTCTCCGATTGACTTATTTCGCTAAGCATGATACCCTCTAGTTCCATCCACGTCATCGCAAATGGCAAGATTTCATTTCTTTTGATGGCTGCATAGTATTCCATTGTGTATATATACCACCTCTTCTTTATCCATTCGTCTGTTGATGGACATCTAGGTTCTTTCCATAGTTTGGCTATTGTAGACATTGCTGCTATAAACATTCGGGTGCACGTGCCCCTTCGGATCACTACGTTTGTATCTTTAGGGTAAATACCCAGCAGTGCAATTGCTGGGTCATAGGGTAGTTCTATTTTCAACATTTTGAGGAACCTCCATGCTGTTTTCCAGAGTGGTTGCACCAGCTTGCATTCCCACCAACAGTGTAGGAGGGTTCCCCTTTCTCCGCATCCTCGCCAGCATCTGTCATTTCCTGACTTGTTAGTTTTAGCCATTCTGACTGGTGTGAGGTGATATCTCATGGTGGTTTTGATTTGTATTTCCCTGATGCCGAGTGATATGGAGCACTTTTTCATGTGTCTGTTGGCCATCTGGATGTCTTCTTTGCAGAAATGTCTGTTCATGTCCTCTGCCCATTTCTTGATTGGATTATTTGTTCTTTGGGTGTTGAGTTTGCTACCTAAAGCAATCTACACATTTAATGCAATTCCTATCAAAGTACCATCCATTTTCTTCAAAGAAATGGAACAAATAATCCTAAAATTTATATGGAACCAGAAAAGACCTCGAATAGCCAAAGGAATATTGAAAAAGAAAGCCAAAGTTGGTGGCATCACAATCCCAGACTTCAAGCTCTATTACAAAGCTGTCATCATCAAGACAGCATGGTACTGGCACAAAAACAGACACATAGATCAATGGAACAGAATAGAGAGCCCAGAAATAGATCATGCTCTTTAGCTCTCACTCACTCTCTCTGTCTCAAATATATAAATAAAATAAAATAAAATAAAATAAAATTAAATTTAAAAAAGCTAGGTAGCCTGGAAGGAGAATAGAGAGAGACTCCTTCTTAAAGCAGCAAGGCAGGAGAAGTATTATCTGAGATGAGGAATGCAGAGGGACCTGTTTTAAGAATTGTGGCCTCTCTGGAGAGGCCCACAGCAGAATCCAAAAAGGTGCATCCTTTCCACAAGGGAAGCCACCTACATGTTATACCAGGAATAGAAGCTAACCCCATGGTGCAAAAGCAGAAAGTCACCAGATTTTGAGGAAACTCAGAAGATGACCAATGAGGATTTCAGAAAGGATGAAAATAGAAAGCAGGAATTCGACCAAACTCAAACTCTGAGGCTCTCTGCTCAGCGGGGAGTCTGCTTCCCCCTCTCTCTCTGCCTGCCTCTGCCTACTTGTGATCTCTCTCTCTGTCAAATAAAATAAAATAAAATAAAATAAAATAAAATAAAATAAAAAAGAAAGTGAAGGGATGGAGAGCCATCTTTCATGCCAATGGGCCTCAAAAGAAAGCTGGGGTAGCGAGTCTCATATCAGATAAATTAGATTTTAAGCTAAAGACTGTAGTCAGAGATACAGAAGGACACCATATCATTCTTAAAGGGTCTCTCCACCAAGTCGATCTAACAATTATAAATACTTATGCCCCTAATACGGAAGCAGCCAACTACATAAGCAAACTGTTAAACAAAATTAAGAGTCATGTTGATATGAATACATTAATTGTAGGGGATCTTTTTTTTTTAATTGTAAGGGATCTTAACACACCACTCTCACCAAGAGACAGATCATCTAAGCAAAAAATCAACAAAGAAACAAAACCTTTGAATGGCACATTGGACCAGAGGACCTCATAGATATATACAGAACATTCTACCCTAAAACAACATGGGACTCCATCTTGGGACTCTGGGATCATAACCTGAGCCGAAGGCAGATGTGTGTTTTTTTTTTTAAAGATTTTATTTATTTATTTGACAGACAGAGATCACAAGTAGGCAGAGAGGCAGGCAGAGAGAGAGGAGGAAGCAGGCTCCCTGCCGAGCAGAGAGACCGACTCGGGGCTTGATCCCAGGACCCCGGGATCACGACCTGAGCTGAAGGCAGAGGCTTTAACCCACTGAGCCACCCAGGCGCCCCCGAAGGCAGATGTTTAACCAAAAGAGCCTCCCAGGCTACCTAGCTTTTGAAATATATTTAAAATTTTATTTTATTTTTTTACAAGGGTAATAAGCACACGCTTTTTATTTTTATTTATTTTTTTAAAGACTTTATTTATTTATTTATTTGTCAGAGAGAGGGGTGGGGAACACAAGCAGGCAGAACGACAGGCAGAGGCAGAGAGAGAAGCAGGCTCCCTGCTGAGCAAGGAGTCTGATGTGGGACTCGGTCCCAGGAACCTGGGATCATGACCTGAACTGAAGGCAGCAGCTTAATCAACTGAGCCACCCAAGGGTCCCAGCACATGCTTTTTAAAGCAAATATTTTTAAAAGACTTATAAACAGAAACAAGCAATTCTTTCTTTCATCCCTTTCTACCCCCTCAATAACTGTTTCTTCTTTTTTGATGTTTCTAAATAATACATACATACTGCTATTTCCTGAATTATGAACATTGGGTATTGCATGTTAATTATTTTATATAATAATTTATTTCTTTTCATTATTCTTCTAATTTCTGTCCTCATAATCCTTATATAGTCTTCTACCACAATTTTTGGTTAAATCAGCTGTTAGTGTTTATGATATTATTACCTTGAAAATATTGTGCATTGTAGACTCAAGTAACATACTGTGACTTCTTTTATTTTGGGGTATTTTTTTCTGTAGTTAAACATTTCCTCTAATATTTGTTTAGCTCTCTATGAACCTATGGCTTTTTTTCCCCCCCAAAATAGTCCAATTGTTCTGTTCTAATCCTTAAAATATCTCTATATACCAAAACACAAATTAATATATTGTTTTATTTTTTTCCTCAGTAACCTTGTAGGGACCAAAGGCAGGCAGCCCCAAGATGGGCCACTTTGGCATCAATATTATTTTGAGTTAAGAGCAATCCAAACCCTGCAGTTTCAGAAAAATCTCCCCCCCTCCCAAATGCCTGCTTGTACCAGGAAAAGACCTATTAATAGAGATTCCTCTTTACCTAAGAAACTTACTTAAGTAAAAAGGCAAACTTTGTTTTCCAAGCATCTCCTTTCACCTTCCTACTAATCATCTCTCTCCTCTTGTATCCTCATACCACTTTCTTTCTCCTTAGATCACATAATCATCATGTTGCCTCACTGTCTTTGGAATTTCCATGTCTGCATGGATTCTCCGTAAGTAGGCTATTAAATTTGATTTTCTCCTCTTAATCGTCTCTTGTCAATTTGACTCTTAGCCCAGCTAGAAGGACCATGAAAGGTAGAGTAAACTCTTCCTCCACAATACCCTCCTTCGACATGTCTCCGATTTACTCTAGTCTTTCATTTTCTCCTGTCAGAAGGAGAGATGTAATTTGGGACCTTTTTTATTTTTACCCTTCCTGTGTTGAAATCCTTATTTCCTGTATTTCATGTAGATCATTTTCCCATATTCTATAATATATCCTTTCATGATGATGTACTTTGATACTTTTTCTTTCATAGTTCTTGGCTTTTAGTGGACCTGTGTGATTTGAAATGCATATCCTTCAGTTCTTGGAAATTTTCTTACATTATTTGATAGATACCAGCCCTTTCTTTTGCCTTTTCTCTCTACTTGGAACTCTTCTCAATGAGAAGGTGAAACTCCTGACTTAATTCTCCAATTTCTGTTATTTTTCTCAATATTTCCTGCTGTATTGTTTTATCATTTTATTTTAGTGAGAGATTTTTCTCAACTTTGTATTCCAACATTTATAAAGTTAACCTGTTTCTTTCTTTTTTTTAGCATATGTTACTTGTTCTTTCTTGTTCTTTAAATGTTTCTGCTTTTCTGTTTTACATAGCATGTGGTGGTTATTGTTTTATAGACATAACATTTCCATTTATTACTTTGAATATTTGAAAAATTTTAGAAGTGTCCCTTTCTTTTTTCTTTCTTTTTTTAATCTTACATTTGTGTTGGAGCTTTTTCTCAGTTGCTTGGTGACTCATAGGTATCAGTGAATAAAAGGCATCAGAAAATAAAATTGACAGGATACTATACTTTTTCATTTGTCAGAATTGACATTTGTCATTTACAGAAACTCAATTTAAGGTAGCTTAAGAAAAAAAGGAACTCCACATCCTCTCCAACACATGTTGTTTCCTGTCTTGCTAATTTTGGCCATTCTAACTGGTGTAAGGTGGTATCTCAATGTGGTTTTAATTTGAATCTCCCTGATGGCTAGTGATGATGAACATTTTTTCATGTGTCTGATAGCCATTTGTATGTCTTCATTGGAGAAGTGTCTGTTCATATCTTCTGCCCATTTTTTGATGTGATTATCTGTTTTGTGTGTGTTGAGTTTGAGGAGTTCTTTATAGATCCTCGATATCAATCTTTTGTCTGTACTGTCATTTGCAAATATCTTCTCCCATTCCGTAGGTTGCATCTTTGTTTTGTTGACTGTTTCCTTTGCTGTGCAGAAGGTTTTGATCTTGATGAAGTCCCAAAAGTTCATTTTTGCTTTTGTTTCCTTTGCCTTTGGAGACATATCTTGAAAGAAGTTGCTGTGGCTGATATCGAAGAGGTTACTGCCTATGTTCTCCTCTAGGATTCTCATGGATTCCTGTCTCACGTTGAGGTCTTTTATCCATTTTGAGTTTATCTTTGTGTCCGGTGTAAGAGAATGGTCGAGTTTCATTCTTCTACATATAGCTGTCCAGTTTTCCCAGCACCATTTATTGAAGAGACTGTCTTTTTTCCACTGTATATTTTTTCCTGTTTTGTCGAAGATTAACTGACCATAGAGTTGAGGGTCCATATCTGGGCTCTCTACTCTGTTCCACTGGTCTATGTGTCTGTTCTTATGCCAGGACCATGCTGTCTTGGTGATCACAGCTTTGTAGTAAAGCTTGAAATCAGGTAACATGATGCCCCCAGTTTTATTTTTGTTTTTCAACATTTCCTTAGTGATTTGGGGTCTCTTCTGATTCCATACAAATTTTTGGATTATTTGCTCCAGCCCTTTGAAGAATACCGGTGGAATTTTGATTGGAATGGCATTAAAAGTATAGATTGCTCTAGGCAGTATAGACATTTTAACAATGTTTATTCTTCCGATCCAAGAGCATGGGATGGTCTTCCATCTTTTTGTGTCTTCTTCAGTTTCTTTCATGAGTGTTCTGTAGTTCCTCGAGTATAGATCCTTTACCTCTTTGGTTAGGTTTATTCCCAGGTATCTTATGGTTCTTGGTGCTATAGTAAATGGAATCGATTCTCTAATTTCCCTTTCTGTATTTTCATGCAAGTTGGTGTAGCCACTTTGGAGAACAGTGTGGAGATTCCTCTAGAAATTAAAAATAGAGCTTCCCTATGACCCTGCAATTGCACTACTGGGTATTTATCCCAAAGATACAGATGTAGTGAAAAGAAGGGCCATCTGTACCCCAATGTTTATAGCAGCAATGGCCACGGTTGCCAAAGTGTGGAAAGAACCAAGATGCCCTTCAACAGACGAGTGGATAAGGAAGATGTGGTCCATATACACTATGGAGTATTATGACTCCATCAGAAAGGATGAATACCCAACTTTTGTAGCAACATGGACGGGACTGGAAGAGATTATGCTGAGTGAAATAAGTCAAGCAGAGAGAGTCAATTATCATATCATTTCACTTATTTGTGGAGCATAACAAATAACATGGAGGACATGGGGAGATGGAGAGGAGAAGGGAGTTGAGGGAAATTGGAAGGGGAGTTGAACCATGAGAGACTATGAACTCTGAAAAACAACCTGAGGGTTTTGAAGGGGCGGGGGGTGGGAGGCTCGGGGAACCAGGTGGTGGGTATTAGGGAGGGCACGTATTTCATAGAGCACTGGGTGTGGTGCAAAAACAATGAATACTGTTACACTGAAAAGAAATTTAAAAAAAAAGAAAAAAAAGGGAACTCTCTTGCCATACACAGAGATAAAACAGAGAGTAGTCTTCAGATATGGCGGGATTCAGGAGCTGATGATACAGTGTTGTCATTGTGATCTCTCTTTATTTTGCGATGAGGGCACTTCCTTTTATACCACATGAAATAAGTGAAAGAAAAGAGGAAAGAGGAGTGCTGTTATTAAAAGAAGGTTATAAAGGAAAGGAATACTTGAAAGTGAAAAACCATAGCTATTTCCTAAAGCCCCTTCCAATGGCACATGTGAGACTCAGGATCCTAAAACTTAAGTTTATTTTTTAGTTGAGTTATTTTTGCTCTTAATGAAGCAAAATTTATTCCCTTCCAGGACTGTGGTGTGTTATTCTCTCACATACCTACTCTCTCCCCTACCCAAATGTGTTTGAGATGTATCTTTCTGAAAGACAGCATAATCTTGACCCAGAAATTCTTTAAGACAGCAGTTCTCAATCTTCAACAAGCATACAAATTCATAGGGTTCTTGTTCAAATCTAGGTGCTGATTCAGCATGTTCTTGGTGGGGCGTGAAACTTCTATTTTTTTGAAAGATGCCAGTTAATATTGATGCTACCGGTTCTTGGATCACACTTTGAATGGCAAGGCTTAAAGCATTTGGTTTAACTTCTCAAGTTGCCATTGCTTAGAAACTTTTCCAGAAAATCTGAAACCTGACTTTGGCTACAGTGTCTTACTTTCACAAACTTCAGGATCAAACCAAGTCCTTCATGACTGAGTAGGTAGGCTAACATTTCTAGAATGAGTAACTTCCAAAGGCCAGAGTAAAAAGAAAAGAAAAATGATGAGGAAGAAAAAAACCCACAAGACTTTCTGGGAAGGATTTACATTTTCTGACTCTCCAGTACCTCAGACTCTCTGTTCTTCTGTGTGAGCCCACACCTTGGAGGAAGTCTCTAGTATATAAATGTGACTACAAATGGCTGTGAGACTGGCCAAAATCAATCCCCTACCTAACAGATGCTAACTGGTTATTTTTACACAATCTGAAATCCATGAAGTAATTAGGAAAGCCCATAAGAATTAAATCCTAGGCTCAATAACTGGTAAGTGAATTGTCCCATCATGAGGGCATGTGTATTCACAAGTAGTGGGAAATACATGTCATCCTGTAGCAGTGGTCCCCAATTGATATACTTCTTTTGTTATTTAATAGTAGTACATCAGTCCCGCAGTACTATCACTCCTAAATTTAGGTATGCATGTTTCTCTATGATAAGAATAGAAACTTGAATAATGGCAGCATGTATTTTTCGCTGAAGTCCCCTGAGTCTTTTCTATATCCTTTTATATCTCTTAGAACTCATATTTAATCATTCCTTACATCCCTGAAATCTTTAAATAATAAAAAAATGAAAGCACTGCTGAGCGTAATCTGGCACCAGGAACAATCCCGGCTTTGGCTGAGAGGTGTGGGGTGAGCACAGGCTTGGGGACAGGGGCACCCCTGTGTGCTAAACCTGGCTCTGACATTGCCTCCTTCAGAAACCTGAGGCAAGTGCTCAGCTCAGTTGCCTCCAGCTGAAATGGGAAAGAGACTGATAACACTTAATCTTCCTTTCCCAGAGAGAATTAATTAACTGGCAGAGCAACTGTGGGGAGGGGTTGGGGGGAAGAAGGCCTATAAAATACTCAATAAATGCATATGAGTTCTGTGAGAATGTGTTCACTGGACCTCATCAACCCCAAAAGTGGCTTGCAAGTTTCTGTAAAATTAATAATTGCTAAAATCTTAAAGAGCAGTTGACACATTATATTGGAATCACAATAATGAGTATGTTTATATTTTTCATATGTATTTATATAAACCAGAGGGTTATTATGAATACCTGTGATATCCTTTCAGATTCCTAGATTTATAGATGGAAAAGAACCTTAAAAATTGACTAAATAATTTCATCCATTTTATAGGAAAAGAATTGGAGGCACAAGGAGATTGATTTAGTCAGAGTCATAGAGTGTCACTGCTTTTATGCCAGAGGCAGGACAAGAAAAAGAAGAAAGAAAAATGAGCATTTGTTGAGGGTCTCCTAAATGCCAGGTATCCTGCTAGGATTCTTCACATAAAGGAATCAATTTAATGCTCACAGCAAACCTTTAGGATGTTACGTGTATAGGTTTTCTTTTATCTAACTCAGCAAGATTAGCAAAAGTAAGAGGTGGAGTGTATGTCTTAGTGGTTGAAAGATCATGTTTTTTTTTTTTCTTTGTTTCATTATACCTAACTACCTCTCTAATATGGAATTGCCAGTGGTTGAAGATTCCAGGATAGTGTGGCAAGAGGCCTGGGGAATCTGGAACCAGTCCTCCTTGACATTTTCTGGCACCTTGAATGGAGAGAGTTCCTTTCCCCATAACAGGTCCCACGTTCTCCATTCCAGAAATAACACTATTTCTGGTCTCCAGACACAGTTTTGCAGCCTCCTGAGGCTCCCATTATCACCTATAATTCCTTAGCTTATCTTTTCTTTACCTATTAACTTTTCCCAAAATTATTTTTGAAGCTTTCCAAAATGTATCTTTGAACTTCTCTTTATCTTGGACAGTGTTGAATCTTTCCCCAGGTTTTAGAGGCCCTCTTCCCCCAGAATACTTTAGAGTTAATTTTTTTAATTGGTAAAGAGTAACCATCACATGTTGTAGGATTATGCATGACCCAAATATTCTACAGATCAGAGAGCAAATGACCTGTTTTCCACAAATTATGTTGCAGTGTAGTCTATAGCCTACCACCATATCTATGAAAACATATCAGAAAATTCAACATAAACTCAGAGCCTTCCCTACTTGAAAACCTATAATCCATTAATGTCACATTTTACTAATTCTAACTGGTAACCTCTTAGTCTTGCTGTAGACCCTTATCAGTTTGTTATAGGAAATCAGTTTTCCATATAAGAGCCCTGCTTATATTTAAATGCTGAGAACATTTTAATTTTCCCTCTTAATCTCTTCCAGTGAAACTTCATATGTGAAAACCATGTACTCCATGGTTTTCTTGGCTGTATATATTTCCAGACTTATTATTTAGAAAATTTATAAAATTATGTGATTAATAGTCATGAAGTTGGTTCTCTTAAGAAAGACATGTTGGCAATGTTAAGCTTATTAAGAGCATAACACAGTCTTGTGAATGACATCAAAAAAGCTAGAATCCAGAACTTTCATAAACTTGGGACATGATATATATTAACTCACTGATTCATGCATTAATCACTTATGAAAATTAGCTTCTTAAATAAAATTCCACTTGGATTTGCTATTTGTAATCCAAGGGAAAGTCATTTGTGGGAGCCTCAGTCAAGGTAGTGTCTTTACAAAGTTAGCTATTTCTATGAATCTTCATCATGGAGCCTCTTTAATCAAGGGAAGCAAAGGTTTATTGTGAATTACTGGGTGAATCTGAGCTATTTTTATAGTAATTCTGAATATTCAGAGAAATATCAGAATAGTCCAATTTGGCTGTTAAGACAATTGAGAAATTCAGAATTCTCTGAAAGAGCTGCTAGAAAGCTCCATATTCACAAGTTAAATGTATATTTCATTCATTTCTTGCTTTGGTTATACAGATAGAGCAAATGTATGAGAGTGATTGTTTGGGGTTTTTATGCTTCTGGAGCATTATATCATTTACCTATGGCTGTCTACCAGTCCAGCCCAAAATAATGGTTTAAAACCACCACTTCTTTGTTTTTGATTTTTTGGCATGGCAACTAGGGCTGGGCCCAGCTGAGTTGGCTTGGCTCTGCAACACCAGATATTGGATTAGGCTCAATCTTATATTTGGGCCATTTCTGGGACAGCTCAGGCTGCTCTCTGCATGCTCTCTCATTCTCTAAGAGGTTTTCCCAGGCTTTTCTGTAGTTCCAGGAGACCAAGCAGAAAAGGTGAGTCCCAGTGCACAAGCCTTTGTGGATCTTTTGCCTGCATCATATTTGCTGTTATATCATTGGCTAAACAAGTGACATGGCTCAGCAAAGTCACTGTGGGAGAGGACTGCTCAGGGAACAGATATAGAGAAGAATGATTCTCTGGAATCTTATGGAAAGGAGTAACAACAATAATTACTAACACAGAGATCCATAGAGTCCTTTCATCTTTTAGGAAATGAACATTAGATCAGATCAGGTGTGGGCAAACTATGGCCTATGGGACAAATTCAGCCTGCCACCTGTTTTTGTAAATAAAAGTTTATGGAAACACAACTATGCCCATTCATTTATATATTGTCTATGGCTCTTTTGTGCCACACTGGCAGGGTTGAGTAATTGCTACAGACACAAAGTAATGCACAAAAAGCCTAAAATATTAGTCTCTGGACCGTCACAGAAAATGTTTGCCAACCATGAAGTGGACAATTCACCTTTTTCTCTATCTCTAAACTGTAAAGCAATGGAGTACTTTTTAATAACTGAGTTCCAGAGGTTGAAAATTAGGTGTCATTTGGGGAATCAAAAACTAGGATGAAAAAGGCTGTATTACTAGCCAGTACCTGAAACAATTGTCCTTTCCCAAATGAATAAAGGATATGTAAAAAATTCTACCAAGACAGGCTGTGGGTAATTTGGGGAATAAGATTAAGCTACTAATCCTTTTCCTATGTGTATATTAGTGTGTGTGTATATGTGTATTTTAAATCTATCTGACTAGCACAGCAAGCCAGTTCATGAGAGAGTCAATTCTTTAACCTGATACCCCATTTTGAAGAGTTTTCCAATGTTCACAAACTCACACTGGCATAGTTGAAGCTGGTCAAGTAATCTCATTATATTCTATTTCACATGATCAGAGAGCTGTGATAGAGAAGGTAAGAGAGATACACACACATATACACACACACACACACAGGTGTTTGAATAATTAGATTTTCATTATTTTCTATGTTCTTAGTTCCAGTTGGTCATATTTCATATAAAAGAGAAATAATTTTATATGTCCATGCACCAACTATGATAATTTAATAACTGTAATATGTAATATATGAGGTAGTATATAGAATGGTATGAATAATATATACATAGGCAGATAGATAGATAATATATTAACATGTTACCTGACCATGAACATATCCCCAGCTTCTTTTTTGTTTGTTTACCATCATCATTAAAAATATATCTGATGATAGTCTATGAGAAAAAAAAATCTGGTTTTTGTAATGCATACTGTATATGTTGTTGAAAATTACCATTGAGTGTCACTTCAAGTGTCTTTGATTCAGCCTAATTTCTATCAAGCTTTGAGTCTTGGGCACATCCAATGTCCTTGACACTATGTATGTTTAGGTTAGTATTCTATGCTGGCTAATGTTAATGTTAGACTGAGGTACTGTTTAATAATCAAGGGTCAAAAGAAATCAGAAAAGCAGAAAACATATTCTTTAAGTGTGACCTTCAACTTATGACTGTTTTGTTAATCATGAAAACTTAATGGTTACCAATTTAAATTTTTCATTGATTTGATGTTGATGGGGTCATGATTAAATTTGTTAGGCTAGGTAGAGTGTTTGTAAGGGTGTCAGGTACATAGTGTTTGCTGTTATTACTTTGTTTGCAAGGACTTGGGATTGCTTCAGTAGCACGTATACTAAAATTGTTTGCATGGACTTTAGTCTTGTTGGTTCATGTTGAGTATATTGTATACTACATATACATATATTTGTTGAATTTAATATGTGTACATATAGATAAATGCATACCCAACCCTATAGAACTACAAAAAAGAGAAGTAAGGCTAAAAGTTAAGTTTAAAAAGACAAAATGAGGTTAAAAAAAATGGAGAAACAGTATGGTTGGCATCTGGGGGAAGTACAAGCAGGATGGAACATATGCAAGAACTAAGGTTGTAAATGTTGAATTTATCTTCCAATTCATCCCATATTGTGGGTGCTCTCTGGGAATGGACATGGTGGCTTAAAAACAAATTTGGCAAGGTTGAGCATAGAGTTTTTCTATCTGTGTTTAAAGAAGATTTCATTTTATGGAGTAGTTTTAGGCTTACAGAAAAATTGCTCATAGAGGGTTGCCATATACCCCTTCCTACTTCTTCCCATCCCCACAGTTCCTACTATTATCAACATGTTGCATTAGGGTGATGCTTTTGTTATAATTGAACAACCAATATTGATATATTATTATTAGCTGAAGCCTCTAATTTACATTAGAGCTCACTCTTGGCTTTGTACATTTTAAGGTTTTGGCACACGTATAATGTCATATATCCACCATTACAGTATTATACTGAATAGTTTCTCTGTCCTAAAAATGCCCTGTACTCCATTAATTCATTCCTCCCCTTCCCTCTGAACCCCTTGGCAAGTACTGATTTTACTGCCTCCATAGTTTTGTCTTTTCTAGAATGTCATATAGTTGAAATCATTCAATATATAGCCTTTTCAGACTGGCTTCTTTTACTTAGTAATGCATTTAGGCTTCCTCCTCCCCTCACCCACTCGCCACAATAGCTTGATAGTTCATTTGATTTCAGCACCTAATAACATTCCATTGTATGGATATACCATAGTTTGTTTATCTCTTCACCTATTAAAGGGCATCTGGTTGTTTGAAAGATTCGGCAGTTATGAATGAAGCTGCTAGGAGAAGGGAGTTGAGGGAAATTGGAAGGGGAGATGAACCGTGAGAGACTATAGACTCTGAAAAACAATCTGAGGGTTTTGAAGGGGTGGGGGGTGGGAGGTTGGGGGAGCCAGGTGGTGGGTATTATGGAGGGTACATATGGCATGGAGCATAAATAGTGAATTCTGTTATGCTGAAAGAAATTAATAAAAAAAGAAAGAAAGAAAAAAAATAAATGAAGTGGCTATAAACATTAGGTGCAGGTTATTGTGTGGAAATAAGTTTTCGATTAATGTGGGTAAACACCTAGCAGTATGATTTCTGGAACTTGTGGTAAGCCTGTGTTTAGCTTTGTAGGAAACTGCCAAACTGTCTTCTAAGGCGGCTAAACTATTTCGCATTCTCACTCAGTGAATGAGAGTCCCTGTTGTTTGATATCCTCACCAGTGTTTAGTGTTGTCAGTGTTTTGGATTTTAGCCATTCTAATGGGTTTAATTTGCAATTCACAAATGAATATGGTGTTGGGCTTCTTTCTATATGCTTATTCTCCATCTGTAGATCTTCTTGGTCAGGTGTCTGTTCGGATCTTTTTCTGTTTTTTTTAATTGTGTTGTTGTTTTCCTACTGTTGAATTTTAAGAGTTCTTTGTATATTTTGGACAAGTCCTTTATCAAATTATGTGTTTTGCAGATATTTTCTTCCAGTCTGTGGCTTGTCTATCACTCTGTTAACAGTTTCTTTCACAGAGCAAGAGTTTTTAATTTTAAGAAGCCCAACTTACTGTGATTTTTTTTTAAGAGCATGATTTTGATGTTGTATCAGAAATGACATTGCCAAACTGATCACCTAGATTTACTTCTGTGTTTTTTCATGGAAGTTTTCTACCAGTTTTTTAGGGAAATTATCCTCACAGTACAAAACTTTGTCTCCCTTAATGCTTTCCTTTCATCACATAAAGCCTCCCCCTACCCTTTCTTTACTTATCTAAAGAAATCCTAACCATTCTTCAAAGAGTGAGTTCAAGACTTGCATCCCTAAAATTTGCCCTGACTACTTCAGACCATTTTGATCTCATCCTTTGAACTCCTAAAGCTATGTAATCTGCACTACATTGTTCTTTACTGTATTATACTCTGTTTAGTGCCATTTCACTTTAGGGTACAGTTTGAAACGGCGCCTCCTCCTAGTTCCCCGCCATCTTGTCTCCCCCTTAAAAATTATTTCCACATGGTACTCATATCTTGCAGGCAAGAGCAGTCAGAAATTATACATCCTTTATAACTACAAGCAACTGGGGTTTGAACCACAGTAGATTCTCAAAAAAAATGCCTGGAATCAGGAAGCTGCAAAGTGAAATTGTTAAGGGTCTGAGTTTTGAAGTCATATTGATAAGGTTTTTATTTCACCTAAACAGTGGATGTCTGGAATGATCTTTGGCAAACTAGTTACTTAACCTCTCTCACTTGAGTATATCAATCTATAAATAGAGGGATAAGAATAATATCTACCTGATATGGTTGATGTAGGTATCAACAGAAGATAAACGCATATAAGGATCTTAGCATACATGCTGGCTCATGGCATGTGCTGTTGTTGTTATTATTATTATATTATTATATTATTCTTTCTATAAATAAAGTAGGCTAGAGTATCAATGAGTTAAGTTAGTTATAATGAAGATGCAAATGTGAAAATACTTTATGACCCCTATGTGTCATAATAATTATTAATATTATTATGTTTAAAAGTACATGTTGGAGGCGCCTGGGTGGCTCAGTGGGTTAAGCCACTGCCTTCGGCTCAGGTCATGATCTCGGGGTCCTGGGATCGAGTCCCACATTGGGCTCTCTGCTCAACAAGAAGCCTGCTTCCCTCTCTCTCTCTCTCTCTGCCTGCCTCTCCGTCTACTTGTGATCTCTCTCTGTCAAATAAATAAAAAATCTTAAAAAAAAAAATAAGGGGCGCCTGGGTGGCTCAGTGGGTTAAGCCGCTGCCTTCGGCTCAGGTCATGATCTCAGGGTACTGGGATCGAGTCCCGCATCGGGCTCTCTGCTCAGCGGGGAGCCTGCTTCCCTCTCTCTCTGCCTGCCTCTCCGTCTACTTGTGATCTCTCTCTGTCAAATAAATAAATAAAATCTTTAAAAAATAAAAATAAAAAATAAAAGTACATGTTGTATTGAAGAATGTTAAAATGAACTAAGAATCCTAGACACCATATTTCAAATCCTGATTTCATTTTTGTGCTTCTGAATTGGATCCAGCTTTCATAACTGCCACTGAATACTCAATTTAGTGACCACATTTACTAGATCTGCAATCCTGAGAAAGCTGTGCTCATTCTTCTGTTTTCTCCTTAAAAACCTCAGTTTCCTTCTGTTAGAAACCTATTAAAAACTATCTCAGAATTATTGTAAGGGTGAAAAGATTATTATGTGGGAGTAGGATAGCATCTCATGTCTTATGGCTATTCAGTAAATATTACATTCTGTTTTCCTCACAGTGAGTATCCTTTAAAATTCTGCACACAATTCTCCCTTATACTCCATCATTCACACAACTTTCAGAGTAGGCTACCAGAAGGGCCAATAGGCTGGGCTGCTTCTCTATACTTCGGTGGCTTCCTGCCATTGGATGAGAGAGTCAAAGCTCCTTAGCACACCATTAGAGGCTTCAGATCTTCTCTTCCAGTGTGGATTCAATTTCTTCCTCTCTGTCTCATTTTAATAACATGACGTGTTGGTAATTTATCTCCCCTACTGTGTGCTGTTGGTTGATCAGTTCCTTCCTCTTTCACATAACTCAGATTTTGTTAAAGTGTTCACCCCCTAATAGCTCCTGTCATTCAGGGGCAACCAATGTCATCTCCAGCTCCAGATGAGTTTAAACCAGTCAATATATTCCCTATACTCTTTGCTATGGATTGGCCCTGGAAACCAAGCTTAATCCATTAGGTTATATTTCCCTGGGGACTATTTGTGATGAGCACATGACCCCAGTGACCTCAGTCAGCCTGGAGGCAAGTCCTTTTTCTGCTTGTTGAGGAGAGGTTTTCCCTTTCTTGCTTACTGGATAGAAATGAGAAAGAACAGAGCCTTGTTTGATTTTGGAACACTATGTAACTGACAGGGGAACCAATGCCACAGCTAGTGGTACAGACAAGTGAAAAGACTGTATATTTGACATTACTGTGTATCTGCATAGGCGAAATAATTTTCTTATTGTTTAAAATCACTTTGAGAGGGGCGCCTGGGTGGCTCAGTGGGTTAAAGCCTCTGCCTTCGGCTCAGGTCATGATCCCAAGGTCCTGGGATCGAGCCCCACATGGGCTCTCTGCTCCGCGGGGAGCCTGCTTCCTCCTCTCTCTCTGCCTGCCTCTCTGCCTACTTGTGATCTCTGTCTGTCAAATAAATAAAAAAAATAAATAAATAAAATCTTAAAAAAAAAATAAAATAAAATCACTTTGAGACAGATTGGCTTTTACTTACAACTGAAAGGAACCTAAGGAGTACCTATTTATAACTTTTCTATGCTTCATATAAACTAAGCTATAAAATAGTCTCTTCCTGACTCAGCAGTGAATGAGTATAAAAACCTATAACCATATCCCTAGGAAACAAGGGTTGAACTTGCAGGTATATGCATGAGATTTAATCATAGAACATCACTATCTCTCATCACAGTGTGAACTGTTGTGAAATCAGCAGTCCCCTGGACTTGAGGGAAGAAAAGTAAAGAGGAGGCTCTGCATGTGAAGGTGATAAGAAGAATCACTAGTGGAGAAGGGAGAGCAATGCATCTTTTCTGGTAACCAAGAAAAGTGGAACGTAGTATGCCTTGAGGTAATTTCACTTTTTTCCCTCTGGATTGTCTAATGGTAGCTGACAGCAAAGTTTTTCCCTTAGGATGTAACTCCCCATAAGCTGAGGAGCCAAACATTAACATGAGGGAGAAAGCAGGAAAGGAAGACTGTGTGCTTTCCTGGAGCTGTTAATAATATACTGGACAAGGGCAATAAATAATTGATGGCTGTCACCTCACTGCTTCTTGGTTATTCATGGACTTCAAGATGGTCCTTTATCTTAGCACCATCTAATCATGTGACATCACATGCACTCCTCATCACCAACATTAATATGTCTGCCAGTGACATGTGCTATACGCTGGCTTTTCAGAGCTATCACAAACTGCTGATCTGCGCCAGTCAAGAGCGATGTAATTGTCACCGGCAGACAGAAATATTACCGCCAGACAGAATAGTGTAAATAATACAAAAAACAACCTCCAACACCATGACAAATCTCCATAATTAGGGAGAGGTCTCTTTCATCACATCCGCTGTATAACTCCCTGAATGAGAATTGTGGTAGTCTGGAGGGAAGTGGGCTCGTTTCAATCAGGCTGAGCACCTGCACTCTTTTGATGATGTACATTGCAGAGACAGAGTAGGTGTGGATTCTGGAGCAAAGCAATGGGAGTCTGTGAGTATTTTAGATTTTTGTTCCTGATACCTTTACATACACCTGCAGAGGTACCACAGCAACCTCGAGGTGATTGCTTTCCATGGCAATGGAAATTAACCCACATACGGTAATTCCTAAATTTTGATTATAGGCAGAATGAGAGTCCCAACAGAGTGAAAAAATTCGGAAAGGAAGAGAAGGCAAAATATGTGCTATAACTGGCAGCTAAAACTACCTAGATATTACACAGTTCATTTTATCCCCAAAGTGTTCAGAGAGCATTACCTAATGAATTCTTTTTATCAGATGCAGCAAGATCCCCCATGCACCTGTGGCAAACACTATCCATTCCTCCTCTTTCTTGCCAACAGATTATCAATTTTGAATAGGATGGCAGAATGCCTGGTTAAATAATAGCTTCTTTAGCCTTTTTTGTATTTTGGTGGGGCAGGGGGTGGCTGGTGGTCAGGGTCTGGCCAGGGTGGGGGAAGTGGCAGAGTTCTGGCCAAGGAGACTTGAAAGGAGGACTGTTGGGCACTTCTATGAATGTTTCTGTTTTCATAATAAAGAGGGAAGATGTCGCTAGTGTCACTCTTCTACTTTCTACCTTCTCCCTACCTTGAATGTCTGGAGCTGAAGTAGCTCCATGTAGAGATCAAGACATGGACAGATATAGACCCTGACGTCAGTGAACCAATGAATCAGTGCTAGCAGTCACCTAACTTTGTGTTTCTTCTTATTTGATAAAAAGAATCCTCTATTTTTTTTTTTTCAGGTCAACATTGGTCATGTTTTCTTTTGTTACTTGCTGATGAGTATATTCCTAACTATAGCACCCAATCTAAAAAGCCCTTGTTACAGCCCCAACATTTAAAACAAAACAAAAACTTTTTTAAAAATCCTTTTAAAAGTCATGTGGAGGGGTGCCTGGGTGGCTCAGTCGGTTAAGCATCTGACTCTTAGTTTTGGCTTAGGTCATGATCTCGTGGATCATGAGATCGAGCCCTGCCTCTGGTTCCATGCTCAGTGGGGAGTCTGCTTGAGCCCTCTCTCCCTCTGTCCCTCTTCACCTCTAAAATAAATAAATAAATCTTAAAAAAAAAAAAGTCATGTAGAGAAGTGACAGTGAGGAGTACAATGATAAACCCAGCACTCATTGAGAATATACTCTGTGGTAAGCACCTTTGTAGGAACTTACATGTACCAACTCATTCAATTTCACTACAACTTTATGAAATAGGTTCTGTTGTATATCCATTTTATAAATAGAACAGATGCATAGTGAGGTCAAGCAACTTTCTTGACGACTCACAACTAGAAGGGGATAGAGCCAGGATTCTAAGTTCCAGAGTCTAGGCCTTTAACTACATATTTTCCATTTCCTAGAAGGAGAAAGCAAAGTTAGAGTTTTAATGGACAAATCCATAATTATATAAGGTTCTTTTTGTTGTGTCTTGCATATTACTAGGGAAAGATTCTTTAGTGAGATGTGATTTCAAGCAATTTTTGCTTTGTGTTGTATTTTTGTTTTCAGAAGCTCAAAACAAAAATTCAATCTATCCATCCATCCATCATATGGAGATTCCCATGGCAACTATCATCACTGCATCTAACATATTTGCATTGATATATAGTGAACTTGCCCAGTTCTTGAACTGTGGCATTAGAAAAACACATTCTTTAAATTTAGATTACCCTAAATTGGATTTGAAATCCAATTGTATGTCTCTATTTTTTAAATTATTTATTTATTTATTTATTTATTTTACTGAAGGCGAATGCATCTATTTGTTTATTCAATGATTATCACTGAAAATGAGATAATACATATCAAAATGTTTTGGAAACTCTCAAATAAAAATCCATATAAATATAAATTATCATTATGTTTTGGAGGTTTTCTGACATGGTAGAACAAGAATTAGGAAACCCAAATGTTTCTGGTTGTGTCTCAGAATTACTATGTGACATAGGGCAAGTCAGGTATATTTTCTGGGCATCATTGACCTAATTTTAGTTCTCTTGCCCAGTATAACCCCTTTGTTACATGTACCTACCAATTAATAGAAGTTAGCTGAGAACATTAGTCATGTGTGTGAGAAACCTCATGTAGAGCCTCATTCTTCCCTGTTTCTAGTTTGCTTTTATTTGCTCTCATCTAACTGCACATAAAGCTGTGACTCCAAATTTAATCTCTGTTTTCAAAATTGGCTAATAATAACAATTTATAGTTATTGAGTACTCTATCTGTATATGGCACAATGGGCAATGCTTTGCTTATATACATACTACAACTGGGATGGTTACCTGCAGGTGGTGGTGTGGCTGGACTGATTTTTTTGTCTTTGCTGTGCTCTACTGGTTACTAATATTTTTCATATCATCACTGACCACAGCTTTAAGAAGGCAGGTATGACTATTATTTCCATTTTATTTTTTTTTAAAGATTTTTATTTATTTATTTGACAGAGAGAGATCACAAGTAGACGGAGAGGCAGGCAGAGAGAGAGAGAGGGAAGCAGGCTTCTTGCTGAGCAGAGAGCCCGATGTGGGACTCGATCCCAGGACCCTGAGATCATGACCTGAGCCGAAGGCAGCGGCTTAACCCACTGAGCCACCCAGGCGCCCCTATTATTTCCATTTTAGAGATTAGGAGATACATTAATATTTGGGATCCCTGATATTTGGGGCTTCTTTGTTTCTAATGGATTCTCATTTGGTTTACTCCTGTCACCACCGGTAACAATTTACTTTTGTAGTAACTGCCTACCCATGCCAGCCCCTGCCTCTATGCAAGCCTCTAGCCCAGGGAACCCATCCCCACTTTTGGCAGTTTGTCTAGTGCCAGACTCCTTGATCCATCTACCAACTTGCTTATAAATGAATAAATGACTAAATAGGTTTGGTCTCCATCTTTGGGCTTTGGATTGTCAGTATAGAATAAAACATTTTCCCTTTTTAGTTGACAGTTCTGAATAATCCTGTTCTGCCCTCACTGCCACCCTCAATTCAGATACATTCTATGAGGGAGAGGAGGTGGGGAGTATGTATGCCTCCTGTTTCTGTATCTGTATTATATGAAGAGATGGAAAACATAGCCATAGATCGATCTTCCCTATATTTTCTGAAGTTTATCCTCCTTTGCACATGGTAGAAAATTAAAGTCTGTTTGGAGATTTGAATTAAAAAATCCTTAAGGACTTCAGTTTTGGAAAGATGTGGTCTAATCCAATATAACAACACTGCTACTGCAAACTCTTAGACACAATAAGAAAAATATAATAATTTATTTAAAAATTCATGGTGTAACTAGTAAGCAAGAAAGGAAAGTAATCAGGTGCCAGAAAAAAATAGTAAGCCTATAAACCAATGACAATGAAAAATGAAGGAAAGAAAAGTAAAAGTAAAAAAAAAAAAAAAAGAAAAATAAAAGGGATGTAGGGAGAATCTGTTGACTTAGGTACCTGAAAAGGTCTGGGAACAAGGTTGGACTAAGGTATGAGGGTTCATGCTGGGGCTCAATTGATGCCTTCAAGATTCACTTTCTATCCATTTCTTGGCATTCTGGACTGACTTTCTGTCAGACAAGTTTTAAAAATTTTTCTTTCCTTTTTTCTTTCCCCTTCTTCTTCTTCTTCCTCTTCTTTTTTGATTGATTGATTGATTGATTTATGTTTCTTAACATAGAGTGTATTATTAGCCCCAGGGGTATGGGTCTGTGAATCATCAGGCTTACACACTTTTCAGCACTCACCATAGCACATACCCTCCCCAATGTCCATAACCAACCACCCTCTCCCTACCCACCTCCCCCCAGCAACCCTCAGTTTGTTTTGTGAGATTAAGTGTCTTATGGTTTATCTCCCTCCCCATCCCATCTTGTTTCATTTTTTCCTTTCTTACCCCTCAAGCCCCCACATTGCCTCTCAAGTCCCTCATATCAGGGACATTGTCTTTCTTTGATTGACTTATTTCCCTCAGCACAATACCCTCTAGTTCCATCCACATAATTGCAAATGGCAAGATTTCATTTCTCTTGATGGCTGCATAGTATTCCATTGTATGTATGTGTGTGTGTGTGTGTGTGTGTGTATACTTCTTCTTTATCCCTTCATCTGTTGATGGACATCTAGGTTCTTTCCATAGTTTGGCTGTTGTGGACATTGCTGTTATAAACATTCAGGTGCACGTGCCCCTTTGGATCACTACATTTGTATCTTTAGGGTAAATACGTAGTAATACGATTCCTGGGTCACAGGGTAGCTTTATTTTCAACTTTTTGAGGAACTTCAATGCTGTTTTCCAGAGTGGCTGCGTGAGCCTGCATTCCCAAGAGTGTAAGAGGGTTTCCCTTTCTCTGCATCCTCACCAGCATCTGCCATTTCCTGACTTGTTAATTTTAGCCATTCTGACTGGTGTGAGGTGGTATCTCATTGTGGTTTTGATTTATACTTCCCTGATGCCGAGTGATGTGGAGCACGTTTTCATATGCCTCTTGGCTATCTGGATGTCTTCTTTGCAGAAATGTCTGTTCATGTCCTCTGCCCATTTCTTGATTGGATTCTTTGTTCTTTGGGTGTTCAGTTGGATAAGTTCTTTATAGATTTTGGATACTAGCCCTTTATCTGATATGTCGTTTGCAAATATATTCTGCCATTCTGTCAGTTGTCTTTTGGTTTTGTTAAATGTTTCCTTTTCCTGCAAAAGCTTTTGATCTTGATGAAGTCCTAATAGTTCATTTTTGCCATTGAATTTTCCCCTCATGGTCCAGTAGTTGTTTGTCTCTCTTTTGCTCAGCTTCTTTATTCTCCATCATTTGGTCTTCTATATCACTAATTCTCTCTTCTGCCTCACTTATTCTAGCAGTAAGAGTCTCCATTTTTTATTGCACCTCATTAATAGCTTTTTTGATTTCAGCTTGGTTAGATTTTAGTTCTTTTATTTCTCCAGAAAGGGCTTTTATTTCTCCAGACAGGGTTTCTCTAATATCTTCCATGCTTTTTTTGAGCCCAGCTAGCACCTTGAGAATTATCATTTTGAACTCTAGATCTGACATATTACCAATGTCCGTACTGATTAGGTCCCTAGCCTTTGGTACTGACTCTTGTCCTTTTTTTTTTGTGGTGTTTTTCTGTCTTATCATTTTATCCAGTTAAGAATATATGAAGGAGAGAATAAAATACCAAAAGGGTGCCAAAGACCCCAGAAAAATATATGCTAACCAAATCGGAAGATACCTTAAATCAGGGGGAGAAGAAAGGGGTTAAAAGAAGTTTAAAATTGTTTTTTTAATTAAAAAATATATATCTATATATATATAGATATATATATTAGACTGGTGAATAGAACAGAACCACCCACTTGATTCTCGGTGTATTTTGGTCTTAGAAGAAACTACCTCTCAGAATTTTAAAGAAAGAAAAACTTATCTATATACAAAAATAAGAGTAAAAATGAAGATGGGATGGAATATGACTATAAAGATGAAAATTTTTTAAAAATTCTAAAAAAGGAATTGATAAGAGAAGTTGGTTGGAAAAAGAAAGAAAAAGAAGTGGAGAGAATTTTCTCAGGCTGCAGACTAGAACAAAGCCCTATGCTAGATTTAGGGTAAATTTTTATATTAGAAGAAATTGTATCCCAAAATTTTCTAGAAGAAAAAACCCGATATGTATACAAAAAATAAAGTTATATACAAAGAAGGATAAAATATAATAATGAAGGTTTAAAAAGATTTTTTTAGAAAGGTGTTAAGATAAACTAGTTAAAAAACATTAAAAGAGGAAAGACGAAAAGTTCAAAAAAAATTAGAGTAAGAAAAAAATAAAATTATAAAAATTTAATTAACTTTGCAAGACTAAAGAATCATGGGGAGAAAGCCATGAATTCCACGCTTTGCTTTCCCCTCTTCTAGAATTCCACTGTTCTCCTTGATCAGTGAGCTTGGTGTGGGCTGATGTTCTTGCTGATCTTTGGAAGAGGGGCCAGTTGCAGTGATTCTCAAATTTTTGCCCGAGGCAAATTGCGCTGCCCTTGCCAGGGGTTGGGCTAAGTAATCTGCTCAGGTTCACTCTAGGGAGCTTTTGTTCCCTGAACGCTTTCTGTAGAGCCCTGAAGGACGGGAATAAAAATGGCGGCCTCCCAGTCTCCGGCCCAGAATAGCTGAGAGCTCAGGGCTGCACTCCTCAGTGCGCCTTCAGAGAAAAGTGCTCAATCACTCCCATCTCCCTGGTCTCTGGCCGTGCTCCAAGCTCTCCTGGCCTGTGACTGAGCATTTCTGTCTCTGGCATGCAGCCCTGTTTAGAGTCTTCAAGCCCAACACATCCTGCTGCTCTGCTCTTCCGGCAGATGAAGATTGGTCTCCCCTGATCTACCACTTGAGGGATCCCTGCTTAAAGAGCACTGGCCTGTCTTTGCCGCAGATCACAGTTTAAGGTAACCCCGGGCTGAGAGCTCACTCCTCAGCTCTGTCTCTATAGCTGGCTTTTCTGCTCTGATACCTGTGAGCTCTGCCACAATCAGACACCCGCAATCCTTCTGTGACCCTGCGGGACCTGAGACCACTCTGTCCCTGCAAGGGCTCTACCCCTGCTTAGCTTCTGGAGTGATGCCCCTCAGTGGAGCAGACTTTTAAAAGTTCAAATTTTGTGCTCCATTTCTCCGCCGCTTGCTGCGAGCTGGCCCCTCCCCCCATAGTCTATCTTCCCGTTGCTTCAGATTCACTTCTCCCCACGCCCTACCTATCAGAGAGTGGTCGATTTTTGTTTCTAGAATTGCTGCTCTTCTTCTCTTCAATCTCCTGTTGGGTTTGTAGGTGTTTGTAATGGTTTGATAACTGTCTAGTTGAACTCCTGTGACCTGATGTCATCTCTGTCTGCTACTCCTCCCCCATCTTGACTCCTCCCCTTTGTTTGACAATTTTGTAGCTTTAAGTGTATCTTCCAAGTTTTAAGTGAAGTTAAAAATAGTTGTGTCTCTCAGTAGTCCCTGCAGAAAATCCCAAGATGGCTTATTGGCTCCACTTTTGGCTCAGTTTTGCCCATCTCTGACCAATCACTGTTGTCAAAAGCATAAAATCATCTTTTGGCCAAGCCAGAGTTATAGATGCATTCTTAAAATAGGAGAGTTAGGGAAAGACAACTCCACCTGCCCATAGACTGAGACTGAGAATGGGGTTAGTTCTCTAGACGTGAATAAAGGAACAGTTTCCAGAAGGTGAGTGAACGCTAGGTATCAAAACAAAAACAGGTGTCTACTCCAGACCTCTTTCTCTCTGTCCTATTTCTGCTTTCTTGTCCAGAGTTATGCCATGACTAAAGCTTGGAGTTGCAGGAAACACTGATTCTGAGGAGACTTAAGGATAAGAAAGAGATGGGATAGGGCCCAGGAGAGGAACTTGATCTAGGAGGAATCAGTCAGAGTCTCCAACATCCATGTGGATAGACCATTCAATAATCTGGTCTCTCACTGTTCACCCCTTCTCATCCTTGAGCCCTTATCTTCCATTCTAGTTTAGTTATGGCCATACCCTAGAATTTATCACCAGGAACACTTCTGCCATCTGAAAAGACAGTCTGACATTCCACCTGAGTTCATCCTTTCAGCTTATGCCCTCAGTATGCCAATTGTTCAACTTAGTCAGGAACTACAAGACACTTTATACATCTCCCTGTCCATCTGAGAGTGGTTTGTCTCATTTCCTCACTCTCCAAGGAAAACTTCATTGTTCGTCACTTAATTCCAAACCTAACGAGCTCTACTTTTGACATCTTTTCATTTGCCTTTCCTCTGTCGTGCTGGGGACAAGTGAGTGTGTCTTAAGACCCGTATTCCAATAAAGGGGTGATTCATCTAGGATAAAATCAACGCAAGTAATTATGTTGATGCCACCATAAATGTTCTATAATAATGGTCAGCTTCAACAATCCCTGAAAACAGTCCATTAGTTCCTTCAGTGTTTAGTGTGTACTAGGCATTCTTCGAAGCATTAGGGACACATCAGTGAAGGAAACAAAGCTCCCTGTCTTAGCCAACTTCATATGATTGTTCTTTAGTCAATTTTCTTGCTTAAGCGCTCAAAACAATTTCACTTTTCTACAATTTCTCCACTCTCCTCACTCGTTGAGCATGTGTGTTGGACCACAACAGGGGAATTAAAAGTCACCAGAACTTTTCATCATTAAAAAACTTCAAAAGAATAACAAAATCAAAACATGAACACCCATCCCTTCTTTCTTCTTTCTTCTTTCTTCTTTCCTTCCTATTATACTGGAAGGATTTCCTTGGGGATCTGTCCTTGCTTTCCAACTTACAACACTTTTTTGCACTACCCATCTACTCCTGATTTTTTGGAGGAAGATGATAGATAGATAGATAGATAGATAGATAGATAGATTTGATAGTACAATGGGCAGTTGGCTGCTTATTGATCTTGCCTCTAGGAATACCATGTACTCCAAGTTATTTCTAAAGACCATTTTAAGTCAGACCCCTCTTGGCTGCCATTCATACTTTGCTAACCATGCTATTCCAAGATCCTATCATCCCCATTGCTTCTAGGGAACTGAGCTCTATAATAGTTACTAATTCAACGCACAGAAGACAGGCATTACTGTGCATTGCAGTGAAGTTGATGTGTTCCTCCCCAGTTCATTCCTTATTACTTTAATAAATGGAGTGCTCTCCAGGCCTCTTAAAGAAAACGACCAGCTGGTAGGTTTTCCAGTTGTATATACTTGATCCATTCTAGCAGTCTCAGCTTTATAACCCTATTTCTCACAAAGTTCCATGGCCTCTCTAATTTAATGCCAGCTATTGTTTTCTTTTTCCTGAAGTCTTTTTGAAGCATCACTTAGGGTTCTTGCCAGGTAGTTAAATCTTGTATCATTAGAAAGTTTTCTCATATTGTAAATCCTCCTTTATCTAGCTTTATACCCCACCTTCTTGATCTAGCACCTTCAGGATTCAATCCCAGACACATTTTCCTGGTTCCTACCAGTGTATTCTACCCATGTCCTATAGCAACTTTGATGTATAATCCCTCCTCATCCCTCACAGGTCCAGCACTTCTCCAAGCTAGCTCTGCTGAGATTTGATTATATTAAAGGGCCTGGTGTATGGGTGGAGATGAGAGGGCAGATTCTAAAGAGGTTATTCATTGTTTTGTCTGGCACCTATCTCATTGGAGGCCTCTACAGTCTTAAATGAGGTGACTGATCTCTCCTCCAAAAGAAGTAGGCCACTTCTTCTGGCTTGGTAGGCTCAGAGAAATTAAGGATACAAGATCACAAGTTCATCTACCCATAGATCCTCATCTCAAATCTCAGAGTTCCACTCTTTCCCTCTCTAGGTCCTGTAATGTCATGGGAGATTTGCTGAGGCCAATCAAAGCTCTGCCAATATCACACTTAAGTTCTCTGTCTACAGCCGTTTCCACCCGCTGGCTTCGGGTGATGAGAATCTTTTCAAAAGCTACCAAGGAGGCCTCTGACACTCACACTTTACTTTGAATTATTAAGAGGTCTAAACCTGTCATTTTCTTTCTTCACTAAGTCAATGGTACTTAGCAACAGCCACTCAATTTCACAGTCTTTAGAGTTGCTACTTCCCCGTATCCTCCAGTGCCTAAGAAATTGTGCCAGTTAGTGCATCCCCTCCACCTGCATCTCATCCCTTTCTCCTCAAGTGAAAGTCTTACTAGTTGCCTGTTACAGCATCCCAAAGACTATCAGGACATCACCTACCACTCGTGATCCAGCTGGCAAGTTAGATCTAACTACAAAATTCTATCCTTAGCATCTGCTTCTCAGATCTATTTCTAGGACAAACCAACTTAGGTAGAGTTTCTTAAAAGTGGAGCATTGAGATGGGGGTTCTTATTCAAGTCACTAGAGGAGTATTCTCAGAAGAAAAGGAGTGAACAGTGCCTGACAGAGCAGGCCATAAAAGCTAATCATGAATATGGTCTCAATCAAAGATGAGCTTTTGTCTGAACCCAGGAGGAAGTTTTGGAATACATCCTGCACTAAGTAATCTCACCCTAAGATGAGGAACCAGGTTTTCATCCCTGAGTACCAGTCAATTGTTAACTGAAGTTTGTTGGGTGGGTACTGTGTAGCTTTCCAAGTGAGGAAGCTCCTGTTTGGCCAGGGGTAACTCTCTAGATAAAGGGCCAGCTGTGAGTTGTGAGCAGCAAGCACTTGTGGCAGCTAAAGGATGGGCACATTGGCAGATGAAAAGGATCCATACACCAATACCATCCGTACAACAGATCAGTGGGATGTCTGAGATTCCGTACTCTAGAACAGTTCTTGGGTGATGCCAATGTGACTAGGCCAAGGACCACACTTTGAGTGGTATGAAATAGATTGTTTTGTTTTCAGGTTTTTCTACCTTGTTTCCCTACATCTCCATTTTAAGTCAGTTAAGTTATATTTGCTGTCATTTACATCCAAATACTTCCTCACAGTATAAGGGGGCTCTCTATCCCTGGCTCCCACTTTCATGCTAGCCCACTGAATATATATTACCTTCTCTGTCCTTCAGGTTCCCCATCTATGAGAGAGGATTAAGAAATAGACATTGAGATTGCAGTCCAAGATGGCAAAGGAGTAAGAGATCTTAGTTTTGATTGCAGGAATTCAGCTAGATAGCTATCAAATCATTCTGAAAAGAGCTTGATCCCAGGACCCTGAGATCATGACCTGAGCTAAGGGTAGTTACTTAACTGACTGAGCCACCCAGGTGTCCCAGGCAAACACTTTGTATATGAAAGCTGGATCTGAGGACCTATGTGATCCTGAGTGTAAATGTCAAGGTACAAGCAAAAATTCCAATTGGCGTGCAGACGTTCAAGGCATGGAACTAGTAAGACCCAAGTCAAGTTCTCAAACATTAAAGGGGGACCCAGGTAATATATGGATTATATATGGAACAAATAGAAAATTTCATAAATGATGTAAAGGAGTAGGAGAATAGGATGGAAAACCTGAGGGACCTAGGAGGGGTTGGAGGGGTCTTCTGAGCTAGTGGGTGGAGGAAGGGCTGTGGACACACCTTGTTCAATTGTCCCCTCCCTCACCCTCAGAAACTCTTTGTGACAGTGCTCTGTGATGTAAGCCTGGGGAGGATATATATTCAGCGTGTGCACAGTATAGGCTGTCTTGTGATTCAGACAATGGAGTTCAAACACTGGAATGTTCTCTCATTTCTGAATAGTGATACTAAACCATGTCTGAGCTTTGGCTCAACATGCTTAGGGAGTGATCCCAACTTCACCTTTCTGTGTGGGTTGGGATTGCTCCTTCTGTTCCTGTGCTACCTGGTGGTGATTCTATTTCAACTTGGAAATCCAAAACCACCCAAAAGGTAAGAAATCCTTGGGGGTGTGTGTGTGTCTAACATCGATTATTACAGTTTCCATTTCTAATCCCAAATTAATCTACTTTTAAGATTTTATTTAAGAGAAAGCAAGTGAGCAGAGTGGGGGGGGGATGGGCACAGGGAGAGCTAAGCAGGGAAGGCAATGTGGGGCTAGATTCCAAGACCCTGGAATCCTGACCTGAGCCCAAGGCAGACATTTAACCAACTGAGCTATCCAGGTACCCCCAATCTCAAATTTTAAAATTAGTTTGGTAGAGTCAGAGAAACACCTAAAGCAGGAAGTCTTAAGACAACAGACATTCATTCCTCTAGGAAAAGAGGCCTGGCAGGGTTAAGGGTTAAGGAAGGACTAAGATTTCTACTTGAAACTCACAATCTATCTGGGTATGGTGGTGGGTCTTGGGTAAAATCTCAAACACAGGGAATCCATAGTCATGGATTGGGTTATTTTGAGAAAATGGGATCTGTGTAAAAACAAAGTTTCCTAGCACTTGATCATGAGTCACTTTCCCAGGTTACGCATCACTCGATCAAGCCTTCCTTCATGCTGGGCTGATAAGGAGAATAGTGCTGAGCCTCTGAGAAGAGAGTGGGTTCTGAGTTATGGCCTAGGATACAGGGTCCTACCTAAGGGAGCACAGATGTGACTTTCAGGGTTCATTTTCTATGTCCTCATTGAACAAAAGACTTCTGACTGAGAATACCAAGTGTGGACCTCCCAGACAAACTCCTCAGAGTTTTCAAAGAAGCAAAACACTGAAAAAAGCGGGAACACAAAGTTCTATTTAATAAAGTCCTAGTATTCTTGGATAAAGGATGTCTCTATTTCTGAGAGAAAACTAAGACATAGGTTCCAACCTCCCTCATTCTTATTTTTCTTCTAGCGTCAGGGCAGAGCCAAGAGGAGGAGGAAAGGTGGGACTCTGGAAGGTAAGGTTCTGCCTATTCCATCTGAGCTCTCCAAGGCTGATCCTTGCTGTCCTCTCCATGAGGGCCCGGTCCATGATCTCTGAGGATGCGAGCCACTAGGTACATTCCCTCTCAGAAAATAGAGGCCTCAGAGGAGAGGCTCATGGAAATGCAGCCAGAGTGCAAAACCCTTCTCAGATTCCCTGCTCTGACCATTACTGAGCATGAAGCAGTGATGGATCTGGACAATGAGTGCTGCCCAATAGGTGGCCGTGTGAGATGACAAGAGTCAGAACTTCTGTCTCCTGACTTTGTGAAAGCTCTGTGACATCATAGATACTCAGGAGTCTTCCCTGAGGTAACCACTGACCTCTCTGCTTCACAGAGGTGGTCGGATCATCACATGGATAATTTACATGAAAGTACTTTATACATGAAGCAAGAATACTAACCAGCTTCACATCATTGGCCATTTGCCCTCACCTATTGATTATAAGGGCGTTCAGAGTCCCAACATCCCAAGGCTATCCCATAAGAGGACTCCTGTATTATTACCTGTCTTTCTACTTTCACTAGATAACTCATTCTCCTGGTTTCCCAGACAACAGATGCCACCGAAGAGAAGTGGAGGAGACCCGGAAGCCGATCTTTGTTTTAAGAAGGTGACCAATCTTTCCCCTTCTGTCCTGATGCCTCTTAGAGCACATTTTATACAATTTCAGAATTCACTGCAGTGTGTCATGCCATGGGAGGGGGTCGCCATAGGAACAGATATTGGGGGTGAAGGCTACTGAGTACTCTGTGAAGTCATAAAAGTGGGCACTGTGAAGGGACAGCAGGCATCAGGTGGCCGCTCCCTTGTCAGGCCTGCATGGCCTCCTCCCCTTGTTCTGGTCCTGGCTGCAGTTTTGTACCTCCTGTCTCCTGCAGCCCCCTCGGCCGGCATCATGATACCATCCACTTCCATCAACTGTTATGTCCAGACCCCTCCTGTGAGATGTGTAATAGCACAACTGCTGAGATCAATCAGCTGCTGTTCTTACAGGCCCTGGAAGATTCCACTCCCTTGGCTTCTACAGCTCCTGTGACTTCATCGTTCACTCTCTCGCCTGACATCTCAGCAGTCCCTCCAGGAGACCTAATACCAGATTCTCTACCTAAGCCTTCCCCACCACCTGCCTCCATCATCTCACCTAACCCAGTGATCCCTGTGGCACACTTTTTTCCACCCTCACCACCGGGTGATTCCTTG
The DNA here is from genome assembly GCF_902655055.1 of Lutra lutra. NCBI lineage: Eukaryota > Metazoa > Chordata > Mammalia > Carnivora > Mustelidae > Lutra > Lutra lutra. Next base: position 25,094,944 of record NC_062290.1, read on the forward strand.
CCACCAGATCCCTTTTCTCCCTTGCATTCCAAATTCCCAATGGACCATTTCCCACCCTAGCCCCCTGCCTGTCCTCCTGTCCCATCGCATCATGCCCATTCAGTGGACCGTAGTATCCAAACAGAGACAGTGTCTCTAAATACCATCTTCTCTCTGGACCCTACTTTCCCAAGATGTCAGCCCCTTACTGGAGTTGTCCCAGACGGTGAATCCCACTGAGACCTTTGCTCGTCATCACGCACCACCAACACGGTCTGCTTCACCACGGCCAGACTGCAATTTAACTGTGACTCGATCTAAACCGATTTCCATCTCAAGGAAGCCTGTTCCAGAGAGCTCACCCCCAGAGAGCTCTGGTGGGTTGTCTACTTATCTCCCAACAATCACAGGCATTGACCCCTCCAGCTTGTCAATTTTAGACCTCCCTCAGTGGCAAACTCATGCCAAAGACTTCTTCCCGTCAACCCTGGCTCCACGTGATTTCCATCAAGAGTTTCTGGCCCTCCATTCTTCAGAGGCTTCTTCCAGGGGAGACCCTGCAACCAACCTTGTAGAGCCTGGGAACCTCTCACTTCTCAGCCCTGATGCCCTGGCACTTCTAGAGAAACAAGTCCAGAAGAGGTGTTACTTCCTCAGGAGGAAGGAAACAAAGGGTTCTTTTCCAAAACAAACAATTGTTGGTACGCATGATTTGGCATCCTCCCTCCCTTTCTGGAGCAGCAAAGACCAATCAAAGGAGCTGCCGATGCAGCAGCAGCGCCCATACCCGGCAACCTTGGAGGAGGGCCATTTACAGCAAACCCCCATCCAGCTCTTCTGGGGTCTCCAAAACTCTGCATAGGGAGTCACTCTTCCCTGCTGCCGATGCCTCAGATAAAATGTCAAGTGCCTCCACAGAGCAGGAATCCCCAGTAGTTCCCCATCCCCTTCCTCCATCCTTGCCTGAGAACCCGCCTCAACTCCTGCTTCAAACCCAGCCCCAACCCATCCCTCATGTCCAGCCCCAGACCCACCTTCAATCCCCACTCCCAATCCTGCCATTTGGTCCTCTACCCGACATCAAGATCTGTGGCGTGTGTCTTCACAGACCTCGGAAAGAATATGAGAGTCATGTCAACAGAAATGCAACATCTAAAATGGAACATGTTGAACAAGGTGCAGGAACATGTGTGGGGTTTACCCACTGTTGTCCAAAGATCCCAAGAGGATTATTGTCCAACTCCTAACCATTCTCCCAAACCCTGGGCCACGAAAGCCCAAGTTGTAATCTCTGTCCCTCCCAGGCCCATGCTGCTCTCTCTATCCATCATGCACAGTTTTCTCTCAGTGACAAGATTCGGAAAAAACTAGAGAGGCACCTTCGAAGGAGGATCATCCAACACTGGTGAGGCCTGCCCTGCAGGATCTATGAGTCTCTCGCAGTGATGAGCAGTCCGAGTACTCTTCCACAGCTAACTGAGTCTCAGGGCCATCATGGACGCTCAGGGAACTCTAATAAGAGTGAGATCAAATTGAGTGTCTCTAAAAGTGTGTATGTAGAGGACCCAGAAATGCTTCAGCTAGAGTACAGTGACCTGGCAAAGTACAAAGATGACCTGGAGAAGGATAACAATGATTTGGAGAAGGACAAAAATCTGGAGGAGGAAAATGATGACCAGAAGAAGGATCAGGGACACAACCCAGAGAATGGCCCAAAAGATTATCTGTTGAGTGACCCAGTTAGCTCTTCAGATAATGAAATGGGATATGATTCTGAGAAAGAACTTAGGAGCCCATCAGTGAAAAACTCCATGGTGTCTGTGGAGACTATGGGTGAGAGACAACTTGAAAATGCCCTGAAGATACATTTAAGCAGAAAGTCTGAGGAAATCAATGAGGGCCAGTTGCCTGGGACTGTGCGTAATTCATTATACTATGAAGCAGACATCACCTCTTTCTGAGAAGTTTGCCGGACTGACATAAAACAGAGAAGTTTGCCACCATCAGAGGTTGAGGACTACTCCCTGAATTCCTTCCAGGAGCTTCGCTTTGTTGAACCTAGTGCAGAACAGAAGCTGGAAGACCATATTAAAAGGTTTGATAAGAGGGTGATTTGGGGCCATACAGCTCTTTAAATCAAAAGAGTCCACATACTCCCTTGATGGAAGCTTGAAATCTCTCCATGGAGACAAAGCAGGAACAGCAAATTCAGCCCCCATCCCGGATCATCCTCTCCCTGCCACCTCAACTGTGGTCAAGGAAGAACAGAGAATTCTGAGGCCATCACCCTGTAATATCAACCATCAGTTTGCAGAGGATGTTCTGAAAACTAAGGATGGCGGCCAGACTCTTAAACCTGTCAGACATGACACCATAGGCAACAGATGGTCCCCAAGGCTACCTACAAGGCAAGGTGCATTCAGACGTGAGCCAAATAACAGTGCAAATTCCGGTGGTAGAAGAGGAAGGCAGCAAGGCATAAAGATGAAGACTCCAGTCCTGTTGTTGTGCCCACAGAGTCCAGGGAGATATTCAGCACCAAGGAATTTCAGACACATCAATCACAACCTAGCATCTTGACAACCAACAAGCCACTTAGCTCCCACATTATACAGGGGGAATGAGCATCAAGTCCAAACCACCATCCCACCAAACATACGAATTCCACAAGATCCGAAATCATTGAATCTCAAAGAACAACTATTGCATGAGGTAAAGCTTACGCTGGAGGACAGGGAGCTTAGCCAGTTCCAAGCCCAATGCACTGCCCTGCCCCCTGTCATTTGACTTAGAAGGCCATACTGACTCATGCCCAGGGTGTCTCCAATGGGAACACGAGAGTCTCCCAGGTGCTGCATGTCCATCCAGAGGACACAGGAATTACTATGGAACAACAGCAGGAGCCCTGCTGGGACTTAGGGACTTAGGAGTCCCTAAGCACGTCATAAGGAAGTGCCTGAATAAGAATCCCCCACCTGCTGTAAAGACCATGAGGCCTCCGGGTTCCAAGGCACAAGAGCTTGGTGGAGGGGATGCAGGACTGAGAACATCCCAACTGAGAACGAACAGGTTCCCTGCTGAAGATGTGGCATCGAAGAACGGGTTCCTTACTCAGGATTCAGTATGGAATTTAAAGCTGGGAAGCCAGCCTTCCCAGACCCTATCACAGAAGGGTCAGCTGCCTCCTGAAAGCCTTTCACAGAAGGCTCAGCCTCCTCCTGAAAGCCTTTTCAGTAAAAAAAAAGGATTTTTTGCAATGGCTTACTTCTGGGATAAAATGCAAAAGGCAAGAAAACTCCCAGGAGAAGTGCAGTCCCCTATCATCTGTGGAAAGCAGAGGCCTACTTAAAGGCAGGGCTGCCTTTACCAGGATGCCTAAAGCTCAGAAAATCATGACAGCTATTGGGAAGATCCAAGAGAAGAGAATGGGGCGTCGGCGTGCAATAGGCAGCACCTGCCCTCAGCAGCCCATTCCCTCCCCAACCAAGCTGGGGAAAAGTCAGCAGAAAGCACAAGTGCAGGCCCAGGCACAGCCTGTCCCAGGGTATCCTTTCAACTACAGGGTTCCCGCCCGTAAGGAGACAAATACCAGGTCCTGCCAGCAAGAAGCTGTCCACGCTGGCCAAGGCCTTACTGGAAGTAACAGTTCAGAAACAAGGGCAGACAGCCCCAGAAAGTTGTGGCATTTAAGGACCAGCTACCGCATCAGAAGTATCCCCTCTCCATGCCCCACCGAAAGGCCATCTGCGGGCTTCAAGCTGCCCAGTGGCCTCTGGCCACTCTCACGACTCCTGAAGGCACTGTGTGCAGAGATGGGTCTCTAGTATTTACACAGAAAGCTATTTACACAGAATTTCCAGTGAGAGGGTTTTGGGGAGCATTTCCTACCCCAAAATAATCCCTTGTGAGGAATAAATGTTTCTCTAATAAAGTGAGGTCTGTTCTTTGTATTGTCTGGGGAGCATAGGTTTTGGGTAACTCAGCTCAGCTGTTACTGATTGCTTCCTTCTGCTTCTAAAAGGTGACCAAGGGAAATATGTATCATGTGCCCCCAAAAGCCCCCAAAAGCCCATTCCCTCTCTGATGAAGTTTGAGGAATTGGGCTCTCTCTCCTGTCCCATGGCTTAGCCTTACTGAAAATGTATAGCAGCTCACCCCTCTCCCCTCATTGAATGTTTTACACCCTTTACAGCAAGTCTTTTATATCTGAGGAGGATCAAAGACAGGTATAGTTTTCAGAAAATAATGATTAAGCCACTCTTGTTTCTTCACTGTTATTGTATTATTAATCATTACTTAGAAGTCAATGATCAGAGGGTCCCACAGGTGGATGAACTCTGAATGGGAGTGTTTTGGGTGGGGGGGTGTTTTTTGGGTTGATCTTGGCCTGGTTGGGGTAGCGTCAAAGAATACCCTAGATGATGCTGAAGAATCTCCTGTGAGTCACTTTAAACTTGACATTGAGGTTTCCCACTGGAAGTGCTTCCCTTCCCTGGGTGTTTCTTCAGGCTGCTGGACTGAGGATGTTTTTTGCAGAGCAAAAGCATCACTTAGCTGTTAGTGGTAGGAATGTTGACAAGGCAGCTACCACCTTCCAGGATAAGACACCTTTGAAGAAATGAAAAGGTGAAAGAGGGACCTTGCTGGTAGAACAAAAATGTATGTCTAATCATCCCCTTCTCAGGACCCTGTCCCACTCCCCTCCTTCCTCAGTCTGATCCAGGCACCACCACTTTGAGGCAGACTGGAATCTGGCACAGCCTACCGATGCCTTATACCAAAAAGGCATGGTTCTGTTCCTTGAGTATGCAAGCAATACCTGCAGGCTGTCAGGCATGGCATCCCCTTTGGGGGAAGGTGATCTTGGTGCCTGCCTTCCATCCACACTGGTTGACAATATATAAGATATGGCCTTTACTATGGTTAGAATGGTGGTATGCCACCTTCAATATTCACGGCCTTAGTGGAGCCATGGTAGCTCTTCCCCAGAAGACGTGCAACTTATGAACCAGAGGTGAGTTCTAGACTGTGTACCAGGATACAGATGTTTGGGGGCTTACCATGGAACTCCATGGAATGCTTTTTTTGGGGGCGGGGGGGCAAGACGGCACACATTCCCACACTTATAATAGGGCTCTGGAGGGAAGGCAACTCCACCTCAGACTGGGACTCAAAATGGGGTGAGTGTGCTAGAGAACACCTGAGGTAGTCTTCTGGACAGTCTCAGGACTGCTCAGGGCTAAAACAAAAAACCAGATGTCCATGACCTCTCTCACTACCACACTTGTAGCTTCTTGTCCAGGTTATCATTGACCCTACACTATCTGAATGTTGTGGTCACAGAAAGAATGCAGATTTGATGCTGTGGAGGCCCTGAGGGGGACAATAGATGGGAAGGGGCCCTGGGCAGGGAGCCTGAAGAGGTGAGGAGGGGCTAAAGGAGGCTCTAACATCTATGCAGACAGACCAGCCAGTAACCCAGCCTTCGGGTTCCTACATAATCTCGTTTTACAGTCCATTATGGCCAACCCAGTGCACTTCGTGCCACCCTGTAGAGCTTATTACCGGGGATACTTCTGCCATCAGAATACTATAGTCTGACATTCTGTCCCTCTGCTTCATGCACCTGTCCTTCCAGCTTATATGTCCCTGTTAATTTTTCTACTCCATATCATTCACCTTCCACTTCTTGCCTATCCAGCTAATTTATTCTTCCTTTCCTCACTGATGGGTTGTCGGGTAACCAACATGTAAAAAGCACCAGTCCAGCATAGGAAATAGAGTCCATGGTACTGTAATAGCATTATCTGGTGACATGTGGTAGCTGCAGTTGTGGTGAGCACAGCACAGCATAGATTTGTATGCCTGACACTAATGTGCCATTCTTCAGTTAAAAAAATAAGACAAAACAAAACAGGCTCTAGTACAAGTGGATGACCCCATCTAATCCCTTTCAGTCCTTCCTATCTGGCAAAATCTTGTCTCTCTACCTCTTTTAGAAATGCCTTTCTGTATGTAACTGATTCTTGTTGGATTAAATCTCCCATGTCAAAACTGAGTCTACTCACAACTGAGTCTACTGATGCCACATGAAATTCAACCCCAGCACTACCTGGAAATCATTCATTCACTCCACAAATACTTATCCAAGACCTACTAATGTGAGCAAAATAAACGGAGTTAGGTCACTATTTCCTTAGTACATTCTCTCCTCAGTGTACTCAGATCTAATTTATTTTATTTTAAATTTTATTTGACAGCAGGAGCACAATCAGAGGCAGTGACAGAGGTAGAGGGAGAAGCAGGCTTCCTACCAATCAGGGAGCAGGACTCAATCCCAGGACACCAGGGTCATCACCTGAACCAAAGGCAGATTCTTAACTGACTGAGACACCCAGGTGGCCCTCAGATCTATTTCAAATTTCCTTTACTTTCCTCAAACTTAGGCCATCTTCAATTGTCTCGCAGATGTGCTGGACCACAGCTCACAGAGGAGCAAGAAAGCAGTGATCGAGCCTCTCACAAAACAAAACAAACCCAAATCCTTCAAAAAAACCCCTCCCCATTCTTCTTTTTCCTCTTCCTTCCTGTTATATGGAAAGAGGTTTCCTTCCCAAGCTCAAAGGAAATATACTTTCTGAAATGCCTTTATTGAGAGAGAGCTAACTTCTAGTCTTGATGGACTGATCCACCCTTGCCAGGTCTCCTGACCCCTCGTCCCTGTCCTTATGAGGCACCCAACATCTTTTTCTTATGGTTTTATTACATCTTTTTTTTTTAATGACTTTTACTACAGAAATGTTTAAACATGTCCAAGAGCTCATAGAACAATATACCTTCCCACATATCCGTCACCCAACTTGCACTGTTATCATTGGGCGGGTGTGATACACTGTGATTAAAGTGCAAAAGCCCCTTTAAAACATCTTGCCATCCATCTCTGAGACGTATGCTATGTGTCCACATCCAAGCTCTCACATTTCTATGATATCACCTGTGCTACACACTTATTCACAACAGATGTATGCAGCATTGGTGTCAAAAAGGCATCAGGCTTTAGAGGCTGTTGGCAATCAGTTCTGCTCTGTCTTATAGTCAACCCTGAGAAGCCATTTGAATGAACTCCTCAACCCCACAGAAGTAGTAATCTTATGGAGCAAATTCAGGGCAGAATTTCACTGTCCCTTAATCACTCAGTAAGTATAATATGCAAAAAGTATAGAACAACACTGTATATGTTGTTAAAGATTTGACACTATGTGTTTTCAAATAGAAGAAAAATTTGTTTTGTTACTTTTCAAATAAACTACTGTGTTTCACTTTAAATGAATTAGACCAAACACTCCCCTCTTTCCAAAATGGCATTAAAAGTAAAAGATTAGATGAAAACTGGTCAATATCATTAACCATCAGAAAAATTCAAATCAAAATCAATATTTGCCAAAATTTCACATCCACAAGGATGGCTAAAATAAAAAAATACAAATGTTGGTGGGAATGTGGAGAAATTAGAACCCCCCACACGATGTTGGTGAGAACGAAAAATGGTACAGCTATTTTAGAAAACAGTGTGGCAGTTGCTCAAAATGTTAGACATAGGGTTAACATAGGACCCAGCAGTTCCACTTCTTGGTAGATACTCATGAGAAATGAAAACATAGGTCTACACAAAAACTTGTAAAGAAATTTTCATAGCTATCTTATTAAAAGGTCAAAAGATGGAAACAATTCAAACATCTGTCAACTGAGAAATGGATAAATAAAATATAACATATCCCTATGATATAATGTTTTTTGGAATAAAAAAGACCAATCCATGCCACAACACAGATGAACCTTGAAAAAAATGGTAAATGAAGGAAGCCAGTCACTAATATTCACATTCATATGATTTCATTCACATGAAATGTCCAGAATAGGGAAATCTAGAAAAAGAAATTAGTTCATTTTAGAGCTGGAGGGAGGAGGGGAGAGGAGAATAATAGCAAAAAGTTGCAGATTTGTTTCTCTTAAGTCATGACAATGTTTTAAAATTGACTGTGGTGATGCATATACTGAAAATCCAGGAGTTATACATGTTAAATGGGTGAATTTTATGGTATGTGAGCTGTATTTCAATAAAGCTATTAAAACACGTAAAGGATTTAAAAATAAATGCTTAAGGATGACAAGAAGGAACATAAAGGACAAAAGTTGTCAACACATTTTTGGAAGATGGAAATCTGCTGGAGGACTGGTAACTGACTAGCAGAGCAAACAAAGTGCTGGCAAATCATTTACACTGCAAAATCCAGAAGACGAGCAACATGGTGGCACTACAGAAAAAAGAAATTAGGGATTCTATGTTAGTAAACATGTTGAATTATTGTTCTTTGTTGTTTGTTTTATATTGCATATAATTTCTAAAATCTTTTTTTTTTTTTTTGAGTGGGGGTGCTCTTTGCCAGTTTTGTAAAACCTTGTTGAAATGTTAGCATGTTTCAAATGTGCAGAGAGGATCCCACGTTTCTTGCATTGGACAGAACTTGAGACAACTGTTTTAAAGTTGGCATTGCACACATCTGGGGTCAGAGTATGGTGGAGGCAGTAGCTTGTGGAATCAAAGTCAGAAATCTCAAAGGTTAGGTTAAATTAATTTTTAAAATGTATTTGAAAATAAAGTTGTGGAAAAGTTGCATAGATGGTAAAGCCATAGATGGTAAAGCCATATACCCTTTATCCAGATGTTCCTGTTAAGATTTTGACCTGTTTACCATCTCTCTCTCCTTTCCTCCTTCCCCCTTCTCTCTATATAGGAAGACACATATACACATAGGAAAATTATGCATACATTCTTGAATAATTGAGAATACATTTCATGCATCACACACTTTCTCCCTGAATATTTCATAGTGCATTTTTTTAAAGATTTTATTTATTTGACAGAGAGAGACACAATGAGAGAAGGAACAGAAGCAGAGGGAGTGTGAGGGGAGAAAGCAGGCTTCCCGCTGAGCAGGGAGCCCAATGCGGGGCTTGATCCCAGGACCCTGGGATCATGACCTGAGCTGAAGGGAGACACTTAATGACTGAGCCACCTAGGTGCTCCCATAGTGCATTTCTTAAAAAAGAATATTATCTGACACCACAGTTCTCTCCTTCGGTAAATTTCACATTGATGCAAAACTTTTAACTAATCTCCCACTCAAATTCCATTTTTATCAATTTATCAAGTAATGTCCTCTGTGTGTGCATGTGTTTGTGTGTTTGTGTAAACCTCCTTACAGGAATTAGTATAGGATGACATACTATATCTAGTTGCTGTGTATCTTTAGTTTCCTTTAATCGGGATCAGTTTCTCAGCCTCTTTTAGAACAAGGCCAGGTTTGAAAAATCAATTTGATATACCATATTTACAACTCCTTCTCACCTGGAAATATTTTTGGGTGGAGCTTATCTTGCTCAGATGTCAAAGGATGTTTTTATGGTTGTGAGTCCTAGGGGCCATAGGGACAGTTAAGACCATACTTTCTATTTAAAAACAATTCCAGAAATTCAAAGATATGTGGGGGGATTTTTATTAACAGACATATATCCTGCAATCAAGAGAGGGTATGTGAAGTGGGGTAGACTAGAAGTGTACTTTCCTTTGGGAGAGACAATGGTGAAGCTGTAGATGCGGGATGAGAGAGGAAAAGAAGGCTGTCATTACTGGCAAACCCTCCTTATATGGGAGGGAAAGGATTGGGTGTCTAGGGCCAAAGAGTGATTCATCAGTGAGGGAATGTAGGCGAGTCAAGTAAGGAAATGATACAGGGCTTAATTTCAACAGTTTATAATCTAAATAATGAAGCCATAAGAGTTCCAACTATTAAATGACTAGGTAGCATGGGGAGAAGAAATAAATACATATAACCATCAAAAAATGACATTATTATTTAAAATTGGTAGAGATGACGATAAGATATTTTGGTGAAAATTCTACGATGGTCTGAAAACAGACTTTGTGTGATTTCTGTTTTATATTTGTTAAGGTGTGTTTTGTGGTCCTAAATATGGTCTATCTTAGTGAACATTTCATGTGAGCTTGAGAAGTATGTGTATTCTGTGGTTGGATGAGGTATTTTATAAATGTCAATTAGAGCAAGTTGATTGATGATGTTGTTTGGGGCAACTATATCTTTACTGGTTTTCTGCCTGCTGAATCTGCCCATTTCTGAGAGAGAGCTGTTGAAATCTCATTTCTTCTTGGAATGGATTCATTGCAAGTGGATTCATCCATTTTTTCTTACAATTATACCAGTTTTGGCCTCATATATCTTGATACTGTGTTTTACATGTGTACCTGTTAAGGAGTGGTCTGTCTTCTTGGAGAATTGACCTCTTTGTTAAGTAATGCTCTTCTTTACCTATGATAATTTTCCTGTTGTGAAGTTTGCTTTGTCCAAAATAATAGAGTTAATCCTATTTTCTTTTCTTTAGCGTAAGCGGTACATTTTTATCTGTCTCTTTTTTTTTTTAGTCTATCTGTATCTTTATATTTAAAGTATTTCATAGACAATACATAATTGGGTCTTTCTTTTTATGTGCTCTGACAGTCTCCTCTTTTAATTGGTGAATTTAGACTACTTCCATTTAGTGATTTTTAAATATAGTTGGATTAATATCTCTACCTTGTCTGTACTATTTGCTATTCATTATACCTATCCTTCCCCTCTTTTTCTTTTTTTTCTGATTTTAAAAAAGCATTATATATAATTCTGTTTTCTCACTTTTGTTAGTCTATCAATTATTCTGTTTAAAAATATTTTAGTGTTTGTCCTAGAGTTTGTAATATACATTTACAAGTACTCTAAGTCCCCTTTCATATAATGTTATATCACTTCATAGAGAGTGCAGGAGTGTCCAATTCCTCCTGTCCCTTGTACCACTGATGCCATTCATTTCACTTATCCATGTACTATAATCACTGAACACATTATCATTATTGTTATTATTAGGTCAATTGAGAATAAGATGAATGAAAGTTTTATTTGACCCTCATTCATTTTTTCTCTTCCTTTACTTTATGTAGATCTGAGTTATTTTCCTTCTCACCAAAGAACTTTTAACATTTATGCAGGGCAGGTCTGTTGCTGATGAATTCCCTGTTTTCATTTGCCTAAGTTTTTATTTCTCTTTTACTTTTGCAGTATAATATCACTAGATATAAAATTTTGGATTGGTGTTTTTTTTTTCTTTCAACACTAAACATTTCACTCCAATCTCTTACTTTCATGGTTTATGATAATAGGTCATAATTCTTACGTTTTTTTCCTCTAGAGGTAGAGTTTCTATTTCCCTCCGGATTCCTTCAAAATTTTATCTTTTATGTTTTCCTATCATTTGAATATGATATGTCCAGGTCTGCTTGGTGTACTCTGAACTTCCACAATGTATCACTAACCTGTTATTAATTTTGGAAACTCCTTGGCCATTATTACTTCAAAGATTTTTTTCTGTTCTTTCTTCTTCTGGTATTCTAATTATATATCTATTATATGGTTTGAAACACAGTTCTTGGGTATTCTAGATTTTAGCATTAAGAAAATTCGTTTTCTCTTTGTATTTCAGTTTGAAATGTTTCTACTGACATATATGCAAACTCACATATTCTTTCCTTGCCTGTATGGACCTACTGATGAGTCAATCAAAGTCATTGTTCATTTGTCATACTGCTTTTGTTTTCTAATGTTTCCTTTTGATTCTTTCATAGAATTTCCCTCTCTTGGCTTACATGCATCATCTATTTTTATATGTTGTTTACCTTTTCCATTAGAGCCCTTAACATAATAATTGTGGTTATTTTAGATTCCATGTATGAGAATTCTGAAATTTTTCATATCTGAATGTACACCTGATGCATGGTTTGTCTGATGAGTTTGCTTTTTCTTACCTTTAGCATGCCTTGCAAGGTTTCTTTGAAAGGCAAACATGATGTATTGGGTAATCGGAACTGAAATAAAGAGACCTTTAATGTGAAGTCTTATGTTAGTCTGGTTAAGTGTTGGAGTATGTTTAATACTTACTGTAGCTATGCATATCAGGCTGCAGTTTCCTCTAGTATCCTTGTTTTTGTCTCTCCTAGTGTCTTTAGGTTTCCCTAAATCTGCTCTGGCAGGATAGTTAAGCTGAAATGGGTGCATGCTGGGATGGGGTGGGGAGTGGGCCTCATGGCTCTCCACACAAAGTGTGCCCTAGCAAGACAACTGAAGCTGAAGTGGGTGCAAGCTGGAGTGTTCCAGGGATTTCCATGCAGGGGGCATCAGGACAGGTGGCTGAAGCTGAAATGAGTACAAGCTGGGGTTTCCCCAGTATACTCCATACAAGAAGATCCCTGGTGAGTCTTCTGGAGCTGAGGCAAGTAGGGCTGGGATGCCCTACTTGCACAGGGTACCCTGGGAGCATCTAAGAGTCAAAGTTATACAGGCATGAAATGTTCTGGGGTCTTTGTGCCTGTGTCACCTTGGTGAAACAGCTAGAACTGTAGTGAACACTGACTACGTGTGTCCCAGTGTACACTGTGCTGGGGCTGCTTTGTTGGGACAGCTGGGGCAATGTGGGCTAGGGACCTGGGGCTCTTAGGCATGGTAGTAGGCCAGCAATGGACTCAGACTCTGCTCCTGTCTACGCTCCTGTCTAGAGGGTGAAAGTCAACTCTGGTACTTACTCTGACCTGGAAAGATTTTCAGCAAGTCCCCTGCCATTTGGTGTAGTTCTGTGCCTGGATCCTTTATACTCTAGTTGCTCTTTTAAACCAGGGCTTTTGATCTAAGCTGCAGGTACCTGGGTCTAGTGTAGGCTAGGTTCCTGGGGCTTACTGAGTTGGCAGGATGGCTATGGCATCTGGACCCCGCTCCTGTTTGCACTATGAAGCTGGAGGGGGAATGTAAAGAGTGGTGCTGGCCAGCCCATCTGACCCAGACAGAATTGCAGCAGCTCTCCTAATGTTTGGCAGGATTATTGGGCTGGTTTCTTTATATTTTAGTTGCCCTTTTAAGCCATGGCATTTATTTCTGTGCCTAAGGGTTGAGAAAAATTTTATGTTACCACATGGGATGTTACAGAATATTTTAATCCAATAATTTTGTACAATACAGTAAATAATAACATGTCAATATATGTCAATATATAAATATATAAATATCTTGATAACATTTTTTAGGGTTCATTTTTCTGCAGATTCATTTATTAAGCCATCAAAACATTATTTTAATAACTGCCTTTTTCAAATAAGTAATATCAATCACTTGATAAATGTAAGATCACAAATAATTTTTGATAATTTTTAGTTTTAAGGGTCTGCTGATACATTTGTTAGGTGCTATTAAGAATATCTTCTAGACCTTAACAACATTCGGATAAAGTACTGTTAAATTATTCTTTTTTTTTTTTTTAATTTATTTGTCAGGGACAGAGGGAGAGAGAGCGAGCGAGCGAGCACAGGCAGACAGAGAGGCAGGCAGAGGCAGAGGGAGAAGCAGGCTCCCCACCAAGCAAGGAGCCCGATGTGGGACTCGATCCCAGGACCCTGGGATCATGACCTGAGCCGAAGGCAGCGGCTTAACCAACTGAGCCACCCAGGCATCCCTGTTAAATTATTCTTTAAGAAAATTTTATTTATTTGTCAGAGAGAAAGAGCACAAGCAGGGAGAGCAGCAGGTAGAAAGAGAGGCTCCCCACTGACCCTGGCATCATGACCTGAGCCAAAGGTAGATGCTTAACCAACTGAGCCACCCAGGCGCCCCTGATAAAATATTTTGAAATATAAATTTCAAATCTTGTTATTCTTGCAGAATAATTTTTCTAAAAAAATCTCCTTACAATTCAATTTGTTGTAAATTAGGCTTAAATGTTACTCTGTATAATGGCATTTTAATACTTCCTCTGATCCTTTCTGTAACTTGTAGAGGTTGTACAAGAAACTGAAAGTTGCATATAATTTCATTATATGAAATTTGCATATAATTTAAAATGTCTATTTGTGAATTCTAATGCTGTATCTTCAATCACAAGGGAAAACTATTTTATAATTGTCTATTCATAATAGACCCATGAAAGTTTTTCTACGACAATAGTGGGGCAGTGTGTATTTCCTTGTAAAGATCTTTACATTTAATCTCTATGTCCAAGACTGTAGATATTTGTTTTGCAATATTGCAATGGTTTTCAAAACCAGAAATGCTAAGCTCTTTGAAGAATTCTAATGACTGTCTGGTATAGTTTAATGTCTAGGTGTACACTCATGTTGTGCTGAGTTACTAACAGAGATGACTGCCTAAGTGGGGACAGATATCATTCCAGTGCTCAGGCCAGAGTTGATATCTGTGCACATGTTTCAGGATGGCTCCAGGGATTGATGGGCAAGCTGGCCTCCCACCATGGGTTCCAGTGCCACCCCGTGTCTGGAACATTGCCTTTTTCCAAGGCTGGCTTCTGCTGCATCTGCCTCCTTTGCCATTAATCTGGGATGGATCAGGTTCTGGTGTAGTTAAGTCCCCTCAGGGGCCCCTGGTACCTTAGACTGCCCCATGAATGCATGTGTGCATGCCTGGTGTCCAGGCCAACTGCACAGTATGGCAGTGCCCACGGTTTCCTGACTGTCCCATGGGACTTCGTTGTCCCATTGGACACACTTCATTGTCCCATTGGACTTCACTTACAAAATACAACTTCAAATATAAAAATTATTAAGAATTTCAAGGCAGTGATAGCAGAGCATTAAATCAGACCTTTGAGAGCAGGGCCCTATACAAGTTCACAGGTTACATGTTCATGAAACCACTCCTGAACCCGGTAGTTCTCAAACAGGAGTGATTTTGCCCATCACAGGTGATGACCTTGGGTTCAAATAATGGACAGTTCCAACTGAGCCCCTGAAAGTAAGAGTGACAAGACACATTAGCACCCAAAGTAGGGCCCCACCCAGGTTTGGCACTCTTAAGTACAGAGGGGTACCTCCTCCCTTCTGTAGAGTGGTTTTCTAGCAGAATCTCCTTGGAGACTCCAGTGCTGGGCTGTTCCTATGCCTGCTTTCAGCTGTGCTTTCCTTCACTGGGAAAGACAGCCAACTTGAATCATAGGAGGAATATTAGCAGCAGTGGACTTGGAAACTGTCCACCAGTTGGGACTTTGTTGCTCAAGTACTCCAAGATGGGTTTGGTTTAGGGGGAAGTGGGAGGTGTGCTGCTGCACACAGTTATTCAGGCACCCAAGTTGTTTGGTAGCTCTAATATCCTCAACCGGTGGCCTCCAGGTCACTGCAGGTGCTAACATCCAGTGGCAAAAGGGACAACTACACTTAGTCCAGGGCTTGGAAGGGCTACAGATTATCTTTATATATCCAAATTCTTATCCAAATTCCATTAGCCAGAACTCAGGAATACAGCCTACCCAAGTATGCAAGGGCTAGGAAGTGTAGTCTAAGTCTGTGCACAAGATGAAGAAGAAATTGTTTTGGTGTTCAACTGCCAGTCTCTGCCACAAGAAATTCACAAAATGGGAGACTTGCAGCAAAATGTGTATAATGTGTCCCCAGGCCTTCTAAGATAGGCACGGAACACCTGGTCTGTTGAGGTAGACTCCCGAAGGGCCACTTTCTAGCTGTGATTCCTTGTGCTTGATAATATTTGGTTCACATTACATCTTGTGTTCTGGGAAGAGTACACATGGAGCATCTAGCATCAAACAAGGGCCAAGCTAGCCGACATTTCTCAGTATAAATGATCAAGTTGGCTTGTGCGTACTTGTTGTGAACAGTTGCTCGCACTTAAACTCATCGCCAGTGTTCTGTACGTGCAGATCAGAAATGGCGAATTCAGGACTGTGGAGGTAATGGGAACATTGAGATCATTCTATCTAACCTTCTGCCTGCTTCACATTAGACAAGAAATTTAACATTATAAATGGTGAATAAATCAAGTGTGTAGCATTAAATATTCAGTGCCAGTGGCTCATTTAAAATGGTGGTCTGTGTAATTTATAGCCTTCACCAAACCACATGATAGGACAAATTTTGGTAAATTTCAATCTGATTTTTCACAGCAAGGAGGAGAACATGAGTATCAGGCAATAATCCTTCCCTATCTTTGTCAATATTTTAGAGAAAGAATCTGGAGCAGTTGGTGAAACCTAGCTGAGCCAAGCCTTACAGGTAGAGTGTCTAGAGTAGTCCTAGCTCATACCTGATGATGTGACATAATCATTAAAAGTACGTCCTTTCACCATCAAGAGTTCTGGTTTGGATGATAAATTGCCCAGGAACCCTGTGACCAGGGAGCAGAATATTTATGTGGCCACCACTGTTCAAGATCTAGTTTACAATTTTGCAGAACCAAGAGGTCAGAGTTGTCAGGACACTTGGGCTGATCCAGGATGGGAGGAAGCTGAGTCTCACCAAGGAAATTACAGGAGATTGATTCTTCAACAAGAACTCTGAATTTTTTAACTTATTATGAAGACTGCCATGCAGAGTGGAAACGAGTGTGGGTTTGTGTTTTCTCTCCCTTGAAGAATGGTCTCAGAAAGCCAATTTTCAAGATCATTATTCGTGTGGATGAGGAGTTTCAAGGTGACCAGTGTGAGTTGGATGGGCTACTGTAATTGGCAAGACATGTTTCAGAACTTTATACCCACAGAAAGTATATCCTTGCTCCTCCTAAGAGTTTTCCTTTATAACCAGGAAAGTTGCCTTGGTTCCTTTCCAACGAGATATTTGGGGTGAGCATCAGCTATGGGTAAAGAATAGGGATATGTGGTGCCAACTAACCTTTTGTTCTTTACTAATATTAAATCTCAAGGTCCCTCACCCACTTGCAAAGCTGGTCAGGGCCAGTGGCAGTAGTAGACATCCCCTGATGCCTGAGGTTCAGCCAGAAGCAGCCTTCTCCTTTCTTCCCTTAGTGTTGCCAGTAAGGTTGCAAAGATCCTAAATATTCTCAAGTGTCCTTAGTGTGAATCTTGCCCCCAGCCACCACCCCAATTCCCAGTAGACGATAGACACCAGGGCCAGGAGAGGATTAAAATTAGTTTTATTAATGGATTGGAGAACACAGCTGAGATCTGAGACCCAGGTGAGGGCTTCTTCTGTCCTCTCTGAAGTGATGACTGCTGACCCCACTGCATGGGGCTTGCCAAACTTACCCACCCATCACAGACTGAGGCTGGAAGGTGGAGAGCCGAGTCCTGGCTGGGCCCACCACGGGCAGGTCCTGCTGGGTCTGTTTACTGCATGTAGACTGGAAGCCCAAAACAGGTCCAAGAGAAAGAGAGAGAGAGAGAAGCAGGAGGAAAAGTAAGCAGGGACCTTTAGTACATGATCTCCACCCAGTACTTTCCTTCTAGGCTGGAGTGTAGTTAGGAGAGCTTTTCCCTATTTGGCTAAGCAAGGAATGGAGGAATAAGGACAAGGGTTTCTCCCATGAGGTGAGATTGGGTCAGAAGCCCAGACTGCTCAAGGAATAAATAACCAAGGGCCACTTTGTGTGAACCTTCCAGTCTGCAGACACTAAGGCAGACAAAGGTGTTGGCTATAGCTGCTGGAGCTGGGACTTTACGTCTCTAAGTCACCTCATACCTGAATAATAACCACAGAATTCTTTTTCTTGCCTGTAGTCTACAGTGTGGACCTCTGACGAGCTCTGAGTAAGAACTTGACAGACCTCCCCTGCCACAGCCTACCCCTGAGGTGGATGAAATGGATGAAGGTGATCAAAAGGTACAAACTTCCAGTTATAAGTAAGTTCTGGCTGGAGATGTAACAGACAACATGGGGACTCCAGTTAACAATCCTGTACTGCACTGCAATTTGCTAAGAGAGCAGATCTTAAAAGTTGTCATCACAAGAAAACATTTTGTGCTTCTGTGAGGTGATGGATATTGACTAAACTTCCTGTGCGATCATTTCACAACATGTACCTATATCTAACCTTGTTGTACACCTGAAACTAATACAATGTTGTCAATTATAGCTCAGTAAAACAGAGATTGACAGACTTAAGAGGCCACAACAGCTGACGTACAATTTGGCTTGACATCCATGGTGTTCCTACTGTACAGAGAGCCCCTTTTGCTTCATTCACAGTAACACCTTCTGATTTAGCAGTCAGGGATGGAGTTGTTAGCTTTGTGATAAACCAGAGTAGTGGGCCTTTCAAGCCATGCTGTATGGAGGGGAAGACAAGAGTAGAAGAATAAAATTCTTCTGGGGTCCACGAACAGATCAAAGTTTCATGGCAAGTGCTGGAGAGTTGAGTCTCACGTAGCTCTCTCTGGCCCAAAAAAGCACCCTTTTCTGCCAGAACTGATGACCTACTAATTTTTAACATTCTGAAATCCTTCCTCTTATCTATAATGAAGAACACCTCTCATCTACTTTTTCCATGCTTTGCTATTTTCTAGTTATCTTAATGCTGTAGCTATCTTTTACATTCAGGTCCATTTTCAGTACACTCAATATTCCTGGTTTTAGCCTGAATGATTTCTGCAAAGGATTAGTTCCATCCATTACCTGTGATTTTTTTATTTCATTCTATCACCATTCAAGGGTGACCTCATTCACAGTCCTACATGGTACCTTCCTGTAGTTTCAGCAAAGTAAAGTTGCATAAATAGCCTGAATAAAACTAAATGATTGCAGAAACATTTTTCCCCAGAGTATTTTTATTAGGGATTCCTGCCACCATATTAACATATAAAACAATCTGGATGTTGACATAGAAATGCAGATTTTACTATACAAAGATAAGGCTCCAATCACAGGTAACATGGCCCCCATTTCTCTAGTATTTCAATGAAATCACCTTTTGAATTCTTCCCAGAGTTGTCTTTATAAATATTAGACAAACCACAAAATATATTCCAAATACATAACATTTTACAGTATGTTCCAAGCACAGACAGAAATACACGATACTTTACCTACATTTTTTTTCAAGATCCAACTTGCATTAGCACTAAAGACAAGATTGTGTGTGTATATGTATTTGCCATATATGTGTGCATATAAAACCACAAATGTACACACGGTTGTTTTCATGGAAAATTGAAACCTTTGAGACTGTGGGTTTTATCCCATGATATCTGAGAGGGAACAGGAATAATAACATGTCACAAACTCCTCAAACTGGGGAAAAATAAACACAACTATGTATGAAGAGCATATCAGTTGTGTGTATACAAATACACACATATATACAGATTCATATATAAACACAGCTATAGTGAAAATATGGTATATACATATACTCACACACTTGCTTTGAATTCTGCATCTCACTATATTATATACTCTCCATCTTTGGAAGCACTTTTCTCCTCTTTTGATCCAGGCAGCTGGAGACTCTCTCCTAACAAAACTGAAGTGGGTATTTCTAAAATGCTGATTCTATTCTAAATGCCACAAAATGGCATTTCAGGATCCCAGTTTTATGTTTGGTGGCTATTGCTTAAATTCAGTAGACCCTATTCTTTTAACTCCTTCGCTTACAAACATTTCTATTCAGTTTCTGCCTAAAACAGATGTTAGCTGAAAATGTTAAAATATATTGATTACTCCCCAATATACATCTGCAGGGTTGGATTATGGGTAGTATTTATCCCGTCAGTATTTTTCAGTGTTTTATGATGGGCAATATATTACATACTTCCATAATTTAAAAAAATATTACTTTAAACATGGAGGGGCTAGGTTTGTTATGGTTAGAACTTTAAAGGAAATGATATGAAGCATGATTACAAGGGGGACTAATTTTGGGCAGACTACACTGGTGTACCATTTTGTCAGAAAGTATGAGTTGGAAGTCATGACAAAGGGGTAAAAAAAAACCTTCAATTTCAAAGCTGGCCATTTGGAAACTTCCAAAATAAGCTATAGAAAATATATTCTATGTTGGTATCAAATTTCAGGTATTAAATATTCAATAAAAAGCAAAATAAATCACTGAAAGCACATTGGAGAGAACATCTTACAAACCTAACAGCAAGTGTATATTCTAGTTAGTTCAACTGAAGGCTTTACTTTTTAAAATTTATTTTCAAACTTATAAGGCGAATAGAGCACCCAGAGCTCCATGAATGGTCAATTTAGAAATGATGTTAATGATGGAGTTGGAGCGTCTATTATGGTTAAGGAGAGAATAGAGGCGCCGAATCTCTTTGTAAATGAAGGCAACAGAATATTCTCAATCCATGGAGAAATCCCAATGCACTATGCCCTAGGTGCCATACTCTTTTCTTGCTCAATTATACCACAGTATTGGTAAGTACTCTGCCCAGGGAAGCATCAGAACCTTTCTTTCTATTGTGGATCTTAAGGTATGAAGGAAGGTACTAGAACATTTGTTTCCTCTGCTATTGGGTTAAGGAGTCATTTTACTATTTCACCCAAGCTGAATGCGAGATCCTCTAATGAGTCCCTTCGACTTTCTTAATGGAAGCCCCAATTAGGAACGAGTTAAGATCTTAAGAAAAACAGGGAAGGAAAAGAGGATAACAGCCACCGAAAAGGAAGATCACCAGCATTTATCAAAAAGCCACACTCCATTCTTTCCATATTCTCTCTCTCTTTCTCTCTTACACACACTTCTTTTGAAATTTTTCCCATTGAATCAGTGAAAGGCATGAGGGACCTGAAAAATATGCCTTACAGTTTCTCCTCTTTGACTTAGATCCACTTAAACATATACCCATCAACTTGGACAGCAAGTGCACATTCTTTACATCATCCAATACCCATGCATCACCAACACTTTTGTAAAAGATGGTTTGCCTACCACCCCTGCACAGCAGCAGCCTCACCAAACTCCTGTTTTGCTACTTGCTCAATTCCTATCTGTGTCTACTCTTGGGTTAATGTACAATAATATGCAATTACCTAGCATAACTTTTAACTGTTTTCCCTTTAAAAAACGTTCTTTCCCAACCAAAATATATGGACAGAATGCAAATGAAGGGAGTAAATCATCTTGTCCAAATACTTTGAAAAAATGGACCACCCTGTGTCCACTTGAGTCTTCTCAGTTTCTACATCCTCCAGTTCCATCATCCATTTCAAGAGCTTACTTACTACAGTGTCTATCTACCTCATACGCAGGTAACAACAAATTACGCAATTGGTTCAGCCAAAAATATTGTAAAAAACAAACCAGTGCCAAAACATTAAAAAATTCCTGACATACCCTTTGTGCATTAGTCTTAAACAATCTGTACATTTAAATAACTCCAGGAGGCTTCTTTTTTTGCTAAAAATTTACCAAAATATTTTGAACACATAAAAATATTTTTAAAAAAACAGAAAACAAAAGCCCAGCATAAATTTAGTTGTATAGGCATGGGTTAGAGGACGTTGTTATCACTAAGGATTATATTCAAAAACTTTCTCTTGGGTTGTTATTAAAATTCTGATCCAGAACCTTACAATGGTGCTAACTATTAAAAAAGGGGGAAATCTAATTCAGCTCAATGTATTATGTATTATGATATAATAAAGAGTATGTCTGTAGTATAATAAAAAATAAACATGTTTTTGGTTACTTAAAGGCCATCTTCCTGACCTATAACTAAAATAACTGTATTTGACTTGAACTTATTTAACTGCAGTGAATTATGGAAAGCTAACTGAAAGTTTTCAATAATCCGTTATGAGTGAGGAACACCTGTTCATGGCCCCGTGACCAAGCAGAACCAGGCATTTGCGGAAAAAGACAGAAACAAAAACAAAAAAAGCAAAATCACTAGTATTGAATATAGCCCTTAGTCATAGGAGATACGAACTTTACGAGCAGCCCAGCATGTAGAGAATGAGGTTGACTTTGCCAGCCACCCACTCCTTTAAAGGGCAGTAGTATTCATAGTGAAACTGCTCAAACTCTGGCGTCTGGCGGATTTCACATAAGAAGGAGAGATCAATACCTGACTCCAAAAGGAGGAGGAGCAGGGGGAATACAAAGAGCAGCAGCCCCAGGCCCACCACCAGGAGCCTGGAAAAACTCTTGACCAGTGGGTTCACCCGAATATGGCCTCTCAGAATGTCATAGCTCCACGACAAAGCTTGGCGAGCCTCCTTCAGCTCTTCCTCTTCGGCCATCAAAAAGGCATGTTCGTCCGCTTCCAGTTCCTCAAAGGAATCCGTGTCTTCTCTTTCCAACTCTAGCCTCGAAGGACAGTCAAAGAGCATGTCGATCTCATCAGCATCCACGGGGGTGGGGAGCAGGCTGGCACTCGGGTTGTACGCCAGTTCTGAGATGGTCAGGGGCTCTTCTTTGATTTTATCTTCCTCTTCATTTGGGGGGTTTTCATACTCCCGGGCTTCCTTCACTGGCGAGCTAGAGATCAGAGGGGCAGAAATGTCTTCTTTGGGTAATGGAACACCTGTAAAAAGAGACATTTGTTCCCTTAATTTTATATTTCAGGTTGTTTTTTTTCTTTTTCCTTCCCACAAAGATCTAGAGATGGAAACTAACAAAGAAAAAAGAAAGAAAAAGAAAAAAGGAAAAAAATGGAATTCAAGGAATCCATGAAATCACTGTGTGGAATGCTGACTTTTAACAAGGTACTTTTAGTAAAAGACCCCTAAGTTCAACATGCTAAACCCCAAATAAGCAACACATCTCAAATGGTTGGCAATATTTGCAATATTGATGTGTACAGTTAGGGTGTACAAGCCTCCAACTTTGGTCATGTCTACAAGAATAAGAGGACAATAAACCATTATTGTAATTTTGAATGGTGTCTTTTAGAAGTCAACAGTTACTGTACTACCTTAGATGACAAATTATAGAATCTACTGTTCAATGACAGCCTTATTTTTATGTATCCTAGTCTTCATCCAGGCACAAATTAGTGGCTTCTAGTTTTATAGAACTGCACTTACATACATAACTGTAATCATGTGTGCACAAACCTGCATCTTGCTCTTTTCATTTAACATTTTAACTTAGACATTCTCCATGTTGAAATGAACTCCCATAGTATTATTCTTAGGCTGCCAAATTCTCTACGAATACAGTAAATTTGTTGCTTATTGACAAACATTTAAATTGCTTTGCGGTAGTAAGAAAGAAATGCTAGCAAACACCTTTACACATAAAAGCTTTTTTACCCTTTTGTTTGAGTTCATTTGCCACAAATAGATACCTGAAAGGAAAATCACTTGGTCAAAGGGCAGGCATGTTATTTCTTAAAGTTTATCAGGGGAGAGCGGTTTCTTAGCTCTTCATGTCAACAGAGAGCAAATGCAGTTGCCTAAGGCTGGCTCTGCTCATTTTGAGTCTTGGGTTCTTAGTTGGAATTAAAATCTGGCTTTATCAAAGCCATGTTCCTCAGGGTGGATCTACAGGGTGATACAGTGGTAGCTGGGTGCATTAACTATTAACTACTACATTTCAGGATTTCCAAGACGCGCAAGAAGTGATAGACTGGACTTAGCTGTTGTTCCTGTGAGGGGGAGCACACACCCACCCTGGACCAGACACCAAGGAGAGAATCCTGGAACGTGGGAGCAAGGCTAACGCAGCCCACTACACCAAAGAGAGCAAGACAGAGAACTCTGGAAAGGTAGGTAGAGGCGTGGTTCTATGCTGGCCCTAGGGCCCCTTCCCGGCCAGTGACCTGCACCATGCTGGGAAGTCTCCAAGAGCACAGGGGTGATATCCAGCACTGTGGGTTGCTTCAAGGGAGCTGGCTTTGCTTCATAGGGATTATAGGGGAATCTGTGGGGCTCAAAAACTGGGAATCTGATTGGGACAGAGCACCAGGGAGGGCACTTCTGCCCTTGGATCTGGGCAGACCAAGTGCACACTTGCCGGGCCCAAGTCGTAATCCCAAGCAGTGGTTCTGGTTCATTTGCAGAACTGAGTCAGGAGAACAGTCTGACCCCTGGGAAAGCAGCAGGGATCAGGTCTGCTTACTTGGGTCTTCAGAGTTGTTTTATCGGCCTGGAGCCTGGTCTGTCCCTTCCCCTACACTCTGTAGAGCCTGGCTCCTGGTCCTTCTCAACCAGAAAGCCTGATGGGGGAAACTTAAAGTTGCCTGAAGGGGCTTTCCTAGGTAAAAGGGTTGAGTCACGGTTCAAGGCTGTGGAGAGTAGTCCCCAGACCTGCGTGGCAGGAAAGGCTGGTGAGAACACCTGTGAGCTATGTGACTTGGCAACGCTCAGGCTGTGGGGTAGGTGGGTAGAGCTGACCGCCTTCAGATCAAAGCAAGGGTTACTGTTCAGCCAGAAAAACTGTGGCATGAGTTAGCTTGGGTAAGGACAGCAAAGAGCCTTACTAGCCTTGGAGCTGCTTCTCCTGCTGTGTCCAGGCAGGGAAACTAATTCATAGCCCCCTGCCGACCAAGGAACCTCCCCAGAACACTTCAGACATCAAGAGCCCTGCTCACAGAGAGCACAGCCTGTGGCTTTCCTTGTCTGCAGAGCAAAACTGGTAGCCTCACCCGCCCAGAATGTCCAGTGCACACTCTTGCTTGATTCAGATCCCCAGACAACAGACGATGCAGGCCCTGGGTCCTGTCTTATTGCCCTGGCAAGGCAGGGAAGCTAATTCAGAACCCCACTTTAACTGCTGAGTATAGGACCCGGTCCTGACCATCTAGTAAGACTACCCAGAGAATCCAGGCAACTGCGGTACCCATCCTACCACCTCACAGGGGCAGGGGACCAAGCCAGCAATCCTACCCAGCTCTTCTCAGTCAGTGGCACACCCATCCACCCATGACCTCAAAGCCTGAACACCTGTCATGCCCCAAAATAGCCCCTAACAGTAGCTCACCTGCCCAAGGATGGTACCAGCGTACACATTTAGAAACCCAAACCGAGCTGCTTAAGAGCTCTCTGCCAAAATGAACCTGCAAAGACTCAGAGATCACCTATCATTTTCAGATAGGAAAGTAGTTCACTGGTGATCAATCATCACAATAAATCAGGTAAATATGACCACACCAAAGCAAATTAAGGCACTAATTACTAACCCGAAAGAAACAGAGATCTCTGATCTGTCAAAGAATTCAAAATAATCCTCTTAAAGAAGTTTACTGAAACACAAGAACACATAGGGGGCTAAACAAAATTAGGAAAATGAAAAATGAACAAAATGAGAAGTTCAACAAAGAATTAGAAACCATAAAAAATATCCTAGAACTAGAAAATACAGTAATTGACCTGAAGAATTCAGAAGAGTGCTTCAAAAGCACACTCGACTATGCAGAAAAAAAAAAATCAGAAACCGGGATGATTGGACAAATTATCTAGTCAGAGAATCAAAAAGAAAAAAAAAAGAAAAAGAACAGAACTTATGGGATACAATGAAAGAAACAATTTTGGCATTATGCTAAATCAAGAAGGAAAAAAAAAGAATGGAACCAGGAACAAAGCAACAATGGCTGGCCTTCTGGTCTGAGATAACCATAGAGAGAGACACTGAACTCACTTCCTCCACATATACACCAAATCTACAGGTAGTTATAGTCCCGATGACCTGAGGGCTGAATGAACAGCTTCTGTACAAGGTGATCGAGCACAGAGAACGGCGAGAGCAGTGGAGACACTGTAATGCAAACTGCACAGGGGAGGGACAGGACTGGGGGACTGTGTCCGGATTCATTGCTCTGGAGCACAGAAAGTAAGCTGTGGTTAAGGGAGCTTCTAGAACTCTGTCAGAGGGCAGCAGAACTGCTGGAACTCTCTTTGGATCAGAAGGTCTGGCAAACGCCATGGTTTACATTCCCCCTCCACCTTGACAGCAGAGATCCGAGCAGGGTCTGGATAGACTAGCCAGCCTGCTACCCAGCCAGCCAGCCCTGGGCACCTAGCCCAGACCAGTCTTGCATGCCTTGGGGTACGCAAAAAAAGGTGTGATTTAAAAGAGCAGCAAGGATACAAAGACAGCCCTAGAACTCTGCCAAATGTCAGGAGAGCTGCTGGAACTCTTTCCAGATGAAAGGGGCTGCTGACCACCAGAGTTGACAATTCCCTCCATCTTGGAGTAGAGGCTGGGAGTCCTGGCTTACTGCCTCAGTGGATCCTGGGATTAACCTACACCACCTCCAGCTGTCCAACCAAAGTGGCCCCAGCAAAGCACATTTGAGATATGCCTAATCAGTACTCACTACAGCTCCAACTGTCCCACCGAGGTATCACAGGAGCAAAGCACCCTGGACCTATACCATTCAGCTCCAGATGACTTGCTAGGGCAACTCTCTCACACTTATTTCAGGTCCAGCCACCCTAGCTGGGGCACATCCTGCACAAAACACCCTGGGAACACCCAGCAAGGACCTACCTCAGTTCTAGCCACCTACCAGGGTGCACCCTGGGTGAGTATCCCAGGACCCCCTGGCTTGTACCCACTTCAGCTTCAGCTGAAGTGTTTTGTCAGGGTGCCCTCAGCAGAGAGAGCCCTGAAACCCCAGCCCACACCAGCCACTGCCTGAGCCAGCCAAAGGAACCAGGAACAAACAGTTTATACAGGGGATGACCATACACAAGACCACTCCTTTGTGTTTGGAAGAAGCAGTTGTTCCACCTAATTCATGGAAACAAACACAGAAAGTCAAAATAAGGAGAAAGAGGAATATGCTCCAAATGGAATAACAAGACAAAACCACAGAAAAAGAAATAAATGAAATGGAGATAAGCAATCTACCTGATGAGTTTAATGGTCATAAAGATGCTCACTGGCCTGGAGAAAAAAACGTGGTGAGCTCAGAACTAAACCAAAGAAATGAAAAATATAAAAAAGGACTAATCAGAGTTGAAGAATACAATAATTGAAATGAAAAAATACACTAGAGAAAATCAACAAACGAGTAGATGCAGAATAATTGACATATCAGTGATCTGGAAGACAGGATTAGAAAGAATTTTTTAAAGTGAGGACAGGTAAAGGGATCTCTTAGTCAACAGCAAGCAAACACACAATCATATTTTAAGGGTTCCAGTAGGAAGGGAGAGAAGGGGCAGAAAATTTACTGAAAAAAAATTAGACCTGAAAACTTCCTTAACCTGTGGAGTGAAACAGACATCCAGGTTCAGGAAGCAGAGAGAGTTCCAAACAAGATGAACCCCAAGGAGGTCCACACAAAAATGCAAAATAATTAAAATTTCAAATTATATTTTAAAAGACATGAGAAAAAGAGAAGTAACTAGTTACAACTAGTACAAGGAAAAACCCCATAAGGCCATCTGCTGATTTTTCAGCAGAAACTGTGACTGTATCATGCCACTTGCTCCTGGCCTGCAAAGTATTGAAAGGAAAAAACCTATAACCATGAATACTCTACCTGGCAAAGTTATCATTCAGAAATGAAGGAAAAATAATGGGGTGCCTGGGTGGAGTGTTAAATGCCCCAAGTCTTGGTTTCCGCTCAGGTCATGACTTCACAGTTGTGAGATTGAGCCCTGCATCAGGCTCATGCTCTCCCACTTCTTCTGTCTCTCCCCTGTTCTCGCTCTCTTTCAAGTTAAAACAAAACAATTGAGGGAAAAATAGAGATTCTTGGAGAAGCAAAAGTTAAAGGAGGTCATCACCACTAAACTGGCCTTAAAGAAATGTTAAAGGCCTTTAAGTAGAAAAGAAAAGGCCATAATTGAAAGTAAGAAAATTGTGAAAGAAAAACAATTTTCTAACTAAAAGCAAAAATCCAGTAAAAAAAGTAGAATACTTACTAACTAAAAAAAAAAAAAAAAAAAAAAAAAAAAAAAAAAAAAAAAAAGGAAGAAGTAAAATCAATTATATCTTAAAAGTTAAGGGGACTCACAAAATAAAAGGGTGTAAAATATGACAACATATACATAAAAAAGTGGAGGGGGGAGTAAAAATGAAGTTCTTTTAGACTGTGTTCCAAACTTAAGTGACATCAACTTAATACAGACTGCTATATACCTAGGATGTTATATATGAGCCTAATGGTAACCACAAATAAAAAACCTGATATAGGGGTGCCTGGGTGGCTCAGTCATTAAGCAGCTGCCTTCAGTTCAAGTCATGATCCCAAGGTCATGGGATCGAGCCCTGAATCAGGCTCCCTGGTCACCAGAAGCCTGCTTCTCCTTCTCCCACTCCCCCTACTTTATTTTCTTCTCTTGCTTTGTCTCTCTCTGTCAAATAAATAAAAGCTTTAAAAAAAAAAAACTCATATAGATACACAAAAAATAAAGAGAAAGGTAGTGAAACTCTAAAACAAAAGAAAGTCATCAATCACAAGGGGCAAGAACAAGAGATAAAAGGGAGAACTAGAAAAACAATCAGAAGTCAATTAGCAAAATGTCAATAGTATGTACTTAAAGGTACATGGTATAGTAATTAAATGTACATGGTCAAATGCTCTGATCAAAAGACATAGGGTGGCAGGATGGATAATAAATACAACAACAAAAACCCAACCCATTTATATGCTGCCTACAAGATCTGCTCTTCAGACCTAAAGATACATATAGACTGAAAGTGAAAGATGGAAAAAACTTCCATGCAAATGGAAGTTAAAAAAAAAAAAACTAGGATTGCCACTCTGCCCCCCCCCCTTTTTTTTTAATCAGACAAGAGAGACATTAAAACAAAGACTGTAGGGACGCCTGGGTGGCTCAGTTGGTTGGACGACTGCCTTTGGTTCAGGTCATGATCCAAGGAGTGCTGGGATCGAGTCCCACATCGGGCTCCCGGCTCCGCGGGGAGTCTGCTTCTCTCTCTGACCTTCTCCTCGCTCATGCTCTCTCTCACTGTCTCTCTCTCAAATAAATAAATAAAATCTTTAAAAAAAAAAAACAAAAACAAAGACTGTAATGAGACAAGGGCATTATAAAGGATAAAGGGATCAATCCAACAGGAGGATATAACAATTGTAAATATATGTGCAACCAATGTTGGAACACCTAATATATAAAGCAAAGATGAACAGACACAAAGGAGTAATTGACAATAATAAAATGATAGTACAGAACTTTGACACCATATTTACATCAATGGAGAGATCATCTAGGCAGAATATCAGTAAGGAAACTACATCTTTGAACAACACGTTTATGTCCATCTGGTCTAAATAAATATATACATAAGAGAATATATATTTCCTTCAAGTACACATGGAACATTATATGAAATAGATCACATTAAGCCACCAAATCTCAATAAACTTAAGACTGAAATTGTCATGCGTTTTTTTCTAATCATAGAGGTATGAAACTAAAAAATCACAAGGAAAAAAAACTGGGGGGAAAAAAACATGTGGAGGCTGATCAACGTGCTACTAAACCACTGGGTCAATAGAAATTTAGAAGCACATGGGGACAAATTAAAATGTTCAAATCTTTGGGACACAGCAAAAGCAGCTGGAAGGGGGAAATTTATAGCAATATAAGCCTACCTTAAGAAACAAGAGAAATTTCAAACACTCTAACCTCATCCCAAAAGAACTAGAAAAAAACAAAGTTAGTCGAGGGAATAAAATAATAAAAACCACACATAAGTGAAATAAAGACAAAACAACAGCAACAACAAAAACACAACAGAAAAAAATGAGACTAAGAGCTGGTACTCAAAAAGATAGACAAAATTGATAAACCTTTAGCCAGACTCACTAAGAAAAAAGAGAGGAACCAAATAAAATTCAGAAATGGTAGATGAGAAGTAACAACTGACAACACAGGAATACAAAGGATTATAAGAGACAACCACAAAAGTTATATGCTCACCAATTAGATAATATAGGAGAAATGGAAAACTTCCTAGAAGCCTATAATCTTCCAAATATGAATCAGAAATAGGAAATCTGAACAGACCAATAAAAATAAAGAAATGGAATTGATGGTCAAAAAACTCCTGGCAATCTTCAATGGATTCACAGGTGAATTCTACCAAATATCTGAAATATTTGAAGAAGAGTTTATAGGCATTCTCCTCAAATTATTCCCCAAAAAAAAAATGGTAGAGGAAGGAAAGCTTTTAAATACATTATGCAAGGCCAATATGATCTTGACACTGAGACCAGACAGTACAAAAAAAAAAAAAAAAAAAAAAAGCAAGCAAACAACACCAACAGAGCCACAGGCCAATTTCCCTGAAGAATAGAGACCCCAAAATCCTCAACAAAATATTAGTAAACCATATTTAATAATACATTAAAAAGATCATTCACAACAACCAAGTGGGATTTATTATGAAGATTTATTCAGTATATGAATAAATTCATATATTTATATGAATATGGATATATTCATATATTCAATATGAAATACCACTTTAAGAAAATGAAGGATAAAAATCATATCTCAATAGATGCAGAAAAATCATTTGACAATGTACGACACCACTCATGATTAAAAACTCTCAACAAAGTAGGGTTTGAAGGACCATACCTTAACATAGTAAAAGCCATATATGAATACCCACAGCTAACATTATACTCACAATGATGAAAAACAGAGCATTTATTCTAAGATCATGAACTAGAGAAAGATGTCCACTCTCAACACTTTTATTCAATATAGTGCTGGAAATCCTAACTATAGCAATCAGACAAGAAAAAGAAATAAAATGCAAGGAAGAAGAAAAACTTTCACTACTTACAGATGACATGACACGACCCACAGAAAACCCTAAAGCCTCTACCAAAAACAGAATATATGAATTCAGTAACGTTGTAGGGTACAACATTAATACAAAGGTATTGCTGTTATTCACTAAAAATGAAATAGCAGTTGTTGCTATTCACTAATAAGGAAATAGCAGAAAGAACACAATTCCATTTACTAAGTGTACTAAATACCATTTGCAGTTGCACCAAAATGAGTAAGATACCTATAGGTAAACTTAACCAAGGGAGGTGAAAGACCTGTACTCTGAAAATTATAAAACACTGATTCAAGAAATTGAACACAACACAAACAAATGGAAATACAACACAAACAAATGGAAAGATATTACATGCTCATGGATTGGAAGAATATTGTTAAAATTTCTGTACTACTGAAAGGAATCTACAGATTCAGTGCAATCTCTATCAAAATGTAAATAGTATTTTTCACAGAACTAGAATAATCCTCAAATTGGTATCAAACCACAAAAGACCCTAAATAGCAAAAGCACACTTAAGAAAAAAAGAAGAGGGTGCCTGAGAGGCTCAGTTGGTTAAGTGACTGCCTTCAGCTCTGTTCATGATCCTGGAATCCCAGCATCAAGTCCCACATCAGGCTCCCAGCTCAATGGGGAGTCGGCTTCTCCCTCTAACCCTGCCCCTTCTAATGCTGTCAGTTTTTCTCTCTCAAATAAATAAAATCTTAAAAAAAAAAAAAAAGAACAAAGCTGGAGATACCACAATTCCAGATTTCAAGAAACACTATACAGCTGTAGTAATCTGGCACAAAAAGAGACACATAAATCAACGGAATAGAATAAAGAGCCCAGAAATAAACCCGCAATTATATGGTCAATTAATCAATGACAAAAGAGGCAATATCCACAATGGGGGAAGAGGGGGAAACAATCTCTTCCCAGTGCTGGGAAAACTGGAGACATGCAAAAGAGAAACTGGACCACTTTCTTACATCATACACAGATATAAACTCAAAATGAGTGACAAACTAAATGTGAGACCTGAAAGCATAAAAATCCTATGCCTTAGCATTTTACTAGGTATGTCTTCTGAGGCAAGGGAAATAAAAGCAAAAATAAACTATTAGATGTAGATTGAAATGAAAAGCTTTTGTACAACAAAGGAAAACGTCAACAGAAGGAAAAGGCAACCTACTGGAATGGGAGAAGATATCTGCAAATGATACATCTGGTAAGAGGTTAATGTACAAAATATATAAAGAATTTGTACAACACAGCACCTAAAAAACAATTTGACAAAAACTAGACAGAAGATCTGACTAGACATTTTTTCAAAGATGACATACAGTGAAGAGACACATGAAAATATGTTCAACATTAATCATCAGGGAAATGGTTATCAAACCTTACCACTGAGGTTATCACTTGTCAGAGCTATCACTGCACACCTGTCAAAGGGCTAGACTCAAAAAGACAAGAAGTAACAAGTAATGGTGAGGATGTAAAGAAAAAGGAAACTTGTGCACTGTCGGTGGGAATGTAAATTGGTGCAGCCACTGTGGAAGGCAGTATGGCGGTTCCTCAGAAAATGAAATAGAGAAATACCGTATGATCCCGTAATTCCACTACTGAATATTTACCCAAAGAAAATATAAACACTCATTTGCAAAGATACATGCATCCCCTACATGTACTGCAGCATTATTTACAATAGCCAAGATACCGAAGCAACTCAAGTGTTCCCTGACAGAGGAGTGTATAAAGCAGATATGGTATATATACACCACAGAAAATTAATGAGCCATAAAAAAGAATGAGGTCTTGCAACAACAAAGATGGACTTAGAGGGCATTATGCTAAGTGAAATAAGTCAGAGGAAGACAAGTACAAAATGATTTCACTTATATATGGAATATAAATAAACAAAACAAAAAGCAGAAAGAGACCCATAAATACAGAGTACAAATTGATAGCTACGGGGATAGGTTATATAAAATGTGTGAAGGGGAGTGGGAGATACAAGCTTCCAATTATGGAAGGAATAAGTCACAGAGATTAAAAGGAGCATATAGGATAGAGATTATAGTTAATAATGTTGTAATAGTGTTGTATGGTGATAAATGACAACTACACTTGTGGTCACCATAGCATAATGTAAAGAGATGTCAGTTATATACCTGTGACTAATGTCACATTGTGTGTCAACTATACTTAATTTTTTAAAAAAGCAACAATGGTGGAAAACTGCCCCAACCTGGAGAGAAATAGAGATCCAGTCCCAGGAGACCCTGAGGACCCCCCAAATAGGCTGACCTGATCTGACCCCCAAATAGGACCCCCTGAATAGGCCAACACCCACTTACATAACTGAATTGCCAGATGTGAAACACAAAGAATTATAACAGCAGCAAGAGACAAGAGAGAAGTTATATAAAAGGGAAATCCAATGACACTATTGGTGGATTTTCAACAGCTACCCTTCAGGCCAGAAGATAATGGGATGACATAGTCACGCTACCGAAAACAAATAAACCTGTTACCTGTTAATCAAAAATGCTATATCCAGTGAAGCTGCCCTTCAGAAATGAAGAAGTTATAAAAACTTTCTGAAACAAACAAAAGCTGAGGAAATTCATCACCACTAGAGCTGCCTTAAAAGAAATGCTAACGGGAACTCTTGCTGGAAATAAAAGAAAACTAATTAACATAAAAATTTTAAAGGCAGTGTAAAACTTACTGGTAATGATAAAACAGTCAAAGTTAGATTGTGTGGTATGGTAAAGTTGGTTCATAATTCACTTACAACTTGAGTTTAAAAGTTAAAAAACAGGGCACCTGGGTGGCTCAGTGGGTTAAGCCTCTGCCTTCGGCTCAGGTCATGATCTCAGGGTCCTGAGATCAAGTCCCGCATCAGGCTCTCTGCTTGGTGGGGAGCCTGCTTCCTCCTCTCTCTCTCTGCCTGCCTCTCTGCCTACTTGTGATTTCTGTCAAATAAATAAATAAATAAACAAATAAATAAATAAATAAATAGTTAAAAAACAGTGAAAATAACCATAACTAAAATAATCTGTTCTTACACAATATAAAAATATGTAAATTATAACAATAATCTAAAATGTGAGGGAGAGCAGAAGTCAAAGTGTAAAGTTTAGGAATTCTATTAAAGTTGTTATTATTTTCAAATAGGGTGTTATAATTTTAAAAGATATTTTATTTAAGTGTGGCACCTGGGTGGCTCAGTCAGTAGTGGCCAACTCTTGGTTTCAGCTCAGGTTATGATCTCCGTCCTGGGATCCAGCCCCACACTGGGATCTGCGTTCAGTGGGGAGTCTGCTTCAGGATTCTCTCTCTCTACTCCTCCCCCTACTCACATACACACACATAATCTTTCTCTAAAATAAAAACATCTTAAAAAAAATAAGATATTTTACATAAGCTTCATGGTAACCACAGGGAAAAAACATGTAGTAATCACACAAAAGAACATGATAAAGAAGTCAAAGCCTACTGATACCACAAGACACCAAAACATAAAGAAAAAAAAAAGCAGAATAAGAAACAAGGAGTAAGCCCTCACTTAACAAATATAATTACTTTAAACATAAACAGATTAAATTATCCGGATGTGTAAGTATTATCTATGGCAAAAACGCTATAGAAATTAGATGTTACTATCTTACCAAAAATCATTAGACTAATTTGATCTGCTATCAAGCAACATCATTTTATCAATATATAGATCAGTTTTCTAACAAGTCCACTATTATAGAGTACAAGGAGAATTTCATTACATTTGGTTATCCATACTTTCTCAGTTTTCTTTATATGATAGATGCTTAAATTTTCCCACACACCTTTTCTGGTGAATTCTAACAAGAATATCTAAAGAGATCAGAAATACTAAATTAGTAAAACTTACCTACACTGCTTTGTTAAAATTATTTGTACTCCTTCCATATATGAGAAGATGCCTGAATATATTCACAAAGCTCAATGGCTGACAAAATTTTTCGAGGTGAAATGACAGTAATATAAGAAAAGGAAATAGCTTTCAAATTTATATAATTTTATAGCCCTAATTAAAATTAAGGAAGAGCTGTAAATTTTCTAACAAATAGGAAGCAGTCCATAAAAAAGTTAACTATTATAATTATATATTAATACGATAACATAACTATGTTCTAATGCCATTATTGTCATTATTCAATTTGAAGAAATATTCCATGAAGTGAAATAGCAAAAATTCCAAGATGCTGATGGAAAAGACCAGCCACTGATGATGGACAGGTAATGTGCCTGCCATGTACAGCTGGTCAGGTTGCACACTGCCTATTCCATCTAACAATGATTCATACAATGCCAATGTGATGGCACCCCTTAAAGATAAGCCATGCACCACAAAAGAACCTACTTAGCAGGACTCTGACAATGAAGAACATTCTCAGTGACAGCATCTCAGTGCCAAAGGGGACATATAGAGACCTTTTAAATACACAGCAGGTAAAAATGGAGTAAGTATTGCACACATTTCCATTCAAAAATCAGCCTCTCTATTAACTGGACATAGGAAAGAATCCAAGTACTACAGCCAAGAACACCAGCAGCTTGTGTGCATACAAAACAGCGAAAGAGACACTGGTTCATGGTCTTTATCTGGTTTCCCTGGGTGTGGTGATTTTTGTGAATGAACCAATGCATTATCAATCCTCGCCAAACCAAACCTCCTTAAATGAAGATAACACTAAACCCTAAGTAAGTCATGAGTTTGCACAAGGGCCCAAAAGTGTATAGAAAAGAAAAATGTTAGAAAGCACTGTAGAGGCAATATGGGGATAGGATAAAGTAATGGGTCACCTGTCGTTTGCATTTATCTACACCAACGTCAGTAGTAAAGACTTTGGAGTTTGGATTACTTGGGATAACTTTAAGCCCACTTGGGAACAAATCTATTTAGAGTCCCCCAATGCCATTGCTGTCATTGGCCGAAAGAACTGGCTCGCTTTGCAGGAGATACTCCCGCAGCCCCACTCCTCGCCCCCTTCTCCCCCCCACCCCCACCGTTGGCTTCCTGACCCTCACCCTGTGAGCAACATACCTTTCTCGGTGTGAGAAGCTTTGGGAAATGGCACCACTGGGAACCACCATTCTTGCTCCCTGTGAGGCACCCCAGGCCACCCTGTGCTGATTCCTAACTACAGAATGCCTTGAAACTGTGCAGAGCTGGGATACACAGAAAGCGGCACTGCCCTTTGTCAGGGAGGTGGGTGCTTAAAAAACCATCGAGGCTGTTTTTGGAAGTCTATTGATTAGAGGGGCCAGCCATTTAGTAGGTGCGGGTCAGGGATGCCAGACATCCTACAGTGTGCAAGATGGTCCCACAAAATGAATCAATTATTTTGCATCCCACATAATTTCAGATGTCTTATCAAATAGTACCCATCTAGCAAAAACTTACTTAGATAATGATCTGAAAATATAACCTGTCTCTATTTTACATTTAAGCTTAAGGCATCTGGGTATGATAAACAAATTTTGAATTATTTAGGCATACTACCCCTAGGTAAACTGAAGGGAGTTTTTTGCCAAGCATTGTTTATCTGTTCAGGATATCACATCACTGCCATCCAGGATGCTGACATAGGAGCAAACATTCTTGCCTCTCTGAGTGGTACCCTTGATGCCCATGTCTCACCACTGCTTTCACAGAGGAACCAGCATTCCACTCCATTCTGCCTCCCGTTGAATCAGACTTCAGAAAAACCATTGGAAAGACTTATTATTTTATTATAAATTACTTCTAATGTTTCCTAATATTACAGTGAAAGTGCTGATTTGACTTTTAAAGTTATGTGTAAGTTGACTCTGTTTTCTCAGAGTTTCATCTCAGGATCGTTACATTACATCTTTGTGTAGGGAGAACATTACAAAATCTTTGTGATTCAGTGGGAACACTGGATCTGAGAGGACTGACCACCGCTGCTTATGCACACTCGAGACTGACAGGTCCTTACGGAGGTGGCAGATTTGTTGCCTAATAACCAGAATCATCCTCCTCCTAGAGGTGAGCTAACTTTCAATTAATCAACTTATGTTCATCGACATAGCCGTACTGGCTCTGGGAGGTGTGTCTTATTTCTTCTTAAACTGAGGGTATGGAAAAGAAGCTTGAAGGAAGAGTGGGAGAGGAGAAGGGAACAGGTTATCACTCCACTTATGGGAACTAGGACAGAGTGAGAGGAACAATGGCCTGGAATTCTGGGGACCTGGATTCAGTTCCCAGCTGAGCCAGAACTCCGTGTGTCCTTAGACATGTCACTTAGTTATCTAGGTCTTGGACCTGTTATGTACAAAATGGACCAAATCCTTTCTAGTTCTAGTGTTGCATGGCTGTTAGTCAGTCTATGTCAGTAAAATGTCCCACTGAAAACTATACATATACTCTCCCTAAAAGCACCAATTACCTGTATATAAATAATAAGCAAAGCTATTTCTCCATTAACTATTGAAAAATGTGGGAGAGGAAAGAAAGACAAAAGCACCAAGAGTTTTACTACATTTTGACAGGGCTGGCCGTTCTAGGCACATGATCATGTGACATGCATAAAAGGAAGTGAGGAAATAGAGTCAGAGGGGTTGAGTATCTTGCACAAGGTCAGGAGGTCAGGAAGCAAGAGCGGGGGTTTGTACCCAAGCCTGTCTGACCGAAAGCTTGTTCCAAACTATGAGAAAAGGGGATCTGAGAGGCCCCAAGAGGCCCTTACTTTGTAACTGAGGAAGAGTCTTCTGTTATTGGCCTTGTTTCATTTGCTAAAACCAGTTGTATCATGTTTGGTGATTATTTGTCCCCAGAACAGTCCCACTGTATGCAGTTGTCCCAGAAGTATTTTTAAAAAGGTTAATTTATTTGAGAGAGAGAGAGAGTTAGGGGAAGGGCAAAAGGAGAGGGAGAGAATCTCAAGCAGACTCCATGCTAAGTGCAGAGACTGACTCAGGGATCGATCTCTCTAACCTGAGATCATGACCTAAGCCAAGATTAAGAGTAAGGCCATTAACCAACTAAGTCACACAGGTAACCCCTAGCGATGTTATTAAAGTTCCCTTTCACTCTGAAAAGTTTTGCCTAATAAAATTTACTGTCACCTAATTATATTTCAGATCTGTGATTGTATCATGGGCAGGATAGAAGCAAAAAATAACCAAAAAAACCCCTCACTTGCTGTTGTGAGGATTAACAGTTTGGGTTAGAGATAAAATAAACTTTAAAATTTACTACATTCTGCAAGTGTTATCAGTCCCTAAAATATTTTCTGTTCACATTAAACAGTATGCAGTCTTCCAAAATGTAGTAAGACAGTCAACTGCTGACCTCCTATAGGACTCTTTTACTTTCCTTTGTTGGGGATAAAGTTTAACCCTTCAAGTGAAGTGCATGTCCCACTGGTTTAAAGAAAAGATCCTAAGAATGATATTTACTTTTTCAGATGAGGCATAGACATTGCAAAATATCTCATACTAGAAATGTACCTGATGCCCCTGAGTATTCTTGGGAAACTGCCCATTCATTCTATTTAAAACTCATGAAGAGTCATCCCAGTGACTCAGGAAAGTATACATGACAAGAAACTTAGACATGTGCGTGTGCGCGCGCACACACACACACACACACACACACACACAGAGAAAATCCTAATGTTTTTCCCATCTGTGCACATCAATCCCACTTCTTCTTACAGTCCTTATTTACCACCTTCCTGGTCGTATCTCTCAGAGTAGCTCAACATTTTGACACACTAAATTGTACCATCATTTTGGGCAACTTCAATATCTAAAATTCAAGAAAATGATACACTCAATTCCTGTCCTTACATTGTAGCAGTCAGCTGCCCCTCCCAGCCCACTGAGACTGCTCTTACAAGAATCACCAACGACAAACATATTGCTAAAGATAATTACCAATGGCAAACATATTGCTAAAGTTCTTTTTTGCCTTACGGACCACTTGATCTCTAAGACTCCACATTCTCTTTGTTTTCATCCAGTGATTCTAAGCTACCTTTGTCTGCTTCAAAAATCGCATCTCTTTTGTAGTAGCAAGAACCCCCTGTTTTTTCTCATTCTGTATTCTCTCTCTTACAGTCTCAGTCATATGCATGGCTCCAACATGCTCCTGCATTTCTATTCAACACAGATCTCTGGGTCACTAGTGTCCCTTAAAGTGCTGCTAGTTGTTCTTTGAAAAGAGTGCTCTGAGGGCACCTGGGTGGTCCAGTCAGTTAAGTGCAGGCCTTCAGCTCAGCTCGTGTTCTCAGGGTCTTGGGATCAAGCCCACGGTCAGGCACCCTGCTGCTTGGCAGGGAGTCCGCTTCTCCCTCTCCTTCTGTTCCTCTCCCCTGGTTGTTCCCTTTCTCTGTCTCTCTCAAATAAAAAAGTTTAAAAAAAAAAAAAAGAGTGTTCCATGGTGTGAGTTTGAGACCTGTGTTTGAGAAACTGTGCACACAACACTTTTAGATATTGCCATCAAGGCTAAGAGTACAACCTCATATGGCTATCATCCAAACTAAAAGCTATGGTAATGGAAGTCATCCAAGCAAAAAGAAAAGAGAATTTTAAAAAAGGACAGGGTACCTGGGTGGCTCAGTTGGTTAAGCATCCAGCTCTTGATTTCAGCTCAGGTCATGATCTCAGGGTCATGAGACCAAGTCCTGCATCAGGCTCCATAGCTGGCATGGAGCCTGCTTAAGATTCACTCCCCACCCCCTGTTTGCATGCTCACATGCTCTCTCGCTCTAAGAAAATAATAAATTTTTTTTAAAAGGACAGATTAAGGGACCTCTGGACACTATCAAGTATGCTAACATACATATTATAGGGGTTCCAGAAGGAGAAGAATGGGAGAAGGGGACAGAAAACTTATTTGAAGAAATACTAGGTGAAAATTCTCCTAACCTGGGGAAGGAATCAGATATTCAAGTCCAGGAAGCACAAAGGTCCCCAAATAACATGAACCCAAAGAGGTCTACACCACAAGAATAATTAAAATATCAAAAAACAAAGATAAAGGGAGAATCTTAAAAGCAGAAGGAAAAAGCAAATAGTTATTTACAGGGGAAACTCCATAAGATTATCCACTGATTTTTTAGCAGAAACTTTACAGGCTGGAAAAGAGCAACAAAATATATTCAAAGTGCTGAAAGGAAAAAACCTGTAACCAAGAATATCCTACCCAGCAAGGTTATCATTCAGAACTAAAGGAGATAGAGAGTTTCTCATACAAATAACAGTTAAAGAAGTTAATCACCACCAAACCAGCCTCACAAGAAATGTTAAAGGGACTTCTTTAAACAGAAAAGAAAAATCCATAACTAGAAGACAAAAATTATGAAAGAAAAAAATTCACTTGATAAAAGCAAACATTTGGGGGCACGCCTGGGTGGCTCAGTGGGTTAAGCCTCTGCCTTTGGCTTAGGTCATGATCTCAGGGTCCTGGGATCGAGCTCCGCATCAGGCTCTCTGCCTGCTTCCCCCTCTCTCTCAGCCTGCCTCTCTGCTTACTTGTGATCTGTGTGTGTGTGTGTGTGTGTGTGTGTCAAATAAATAAAATCTTTAAAAAAAAAAAGGCAAACATATGGTAAAGCTAGTATGTTTAAAAGACAAGTGGCACCAAAACCAACTATATTTACAAACTTTAGTTAAAGGATCCAAAAAATAAAAAGAGTAAAATAAGACATGATATGCATAAAACATGGAAGGAGTAGAAATTTAATGCTCTTGTATGTGTTCAAACTTAAGTGACCATCAACTTAAAATGGACAGATTTTTAAAAGGACAGATTAAGGGACCTCTGGACAGTATCAAGTATGCTAACATACATATTATAGGGGTTCCAGAAGGAGAAGAATGGGAGAAGGGGGCAGAAAACTTATTTGAAGAAATACTAGGTGAAAATTCTCTTAAAATGGACTGTTATATACATAAGGCATTATATATGAACTGCATAGTGACTAAAACCCTCTAATAGGTGCACAAAAAAATTAAAAAGAAAAAGATACAAACATAACATTAAGGAAAGTCACCATTTTACAAGGAAAGAGAGCTAGTGAAAAAGAAAGGAATAGAAAAGAACTACAAAAACAGAAAGCAATTAGAATGTCAGTAAGTACAGGGGTGCCTGGGTGGCTCATTCCATTGGGCAACTGACTATTGGTTTGGGCTCTGGCAGTGACCTCAAGGTCATGTGATCCAGCCCCAAGTTGGGCTCCACAGTCTGGATGCAGTCTGCTTGTCCCTCTTCCTCCCCTCTCTGCCCACGTGCTCTCTCTAGATTAATTAATTCAAAAACTTTTTAAAAGGCAGTTAATTATATACCTATCAATAATTACTTTAAACGTAAATGGTATAAATGCTCCAATCAAAAGACATCAGGTGACTGAATGGATAACAAATAAGACCATCTAATATGTTGCCTACAAGGGACTCACATCTGACCTAAAGACACATTCAGACCCAAAGTGAAGGGTTACAAAAAGATATTCCAAGCAAATGGAAACAAAGACATGCTGGTATTCTTTAACCCTAAGAGTAACATGTAAATTCGAGTGAATGAAAACATATACCTTCCTATTTTACTAATTTCTCCTCACCTCCATAAACCTAGTACAACACTGGTCATTAAACAGGCAATTAAAAAAAAAAAAGCTTGGGTAGCAATACTTAGACAAAATAATCTTTAAAAGAAAGACTGTAAGAGAGACAAAGAAGCATGTTACATAGTGACAAAGTGATCAATCCAAGAAGAGGACATAACAGTAATAAATATCTAAGTACCAACATAGGAGCACCTGATATGTAAAGCAAATATTGACACAAAGAAATTGACAGTAATAGAGTAATAAGGGGGACTTTACTACCCCAGCTGGGTCAATTGACAGATCACACAGATAGAAAATCAATCCGAAAACAGTGGCTTTGAACACATTAGACTAGATGGACATAAGAGGCAAAGACAGAATATTCCATCCCAAAACAGAACACAGATTATTTTCAAGTGCAAATTCTCTAGCATAGATTACAATAAATTTTAAGACTGAAATCCTATCAAGCATCTTTTTGGACCATAAATCTTGAAATTAGAAATCAATTATAAGGAA
The DNA here is from genome assembly GCF_902655055.1 of Lutra lutra. Lineage (NCBI taxonomy): Eukaryota > Metazoa > Chordata > Mammalia > Carnivora > Mustelidae > Lutra > Lutra lutra. Next base: position 25,136,630 of record NC_062290.1, read on the forward strand.
AAAAAACTGGAAAAAACACAAATATGGGCAGGCTAAACAACATGCTACTAAACAACCAATGGGTCAGTGAAGAAATCAAAGACAAAATAAAAAAATACATGCAGATAAATGAAAACGGAAACACAGTAGTCCAAAATTCATGGGATGCAGCAAAAACAGTTCTAAGGAGGAAAATTTATAGTGATACAGGCCTATCTCAACAAACAAGAAAATCATAAACAATCAAGCCTTACACCTAAAGGAACTAGATAAAGAACAAAGTCCAAAGTTAGAAAGAAGGAAATAATAAACAACACAGCATAAATAAATGAAATAGAACCCTAAAAACAATTTAAAAAGATCAATGAAACTAAGAGCTGAGTCTTTTTTTTTTTTTAAGATTTTATTTATTTATTTGATAGAGATTACAAAGTAGTCAGAGAGGCAGGCAGAGAGAGAGGAGGAAGCAGGCTCCCCACTGAGCAGAGAGCCCGATGTGGGGCTTGATCCCAGGACCCTGGGATCATGACCTGAGCCAAAGGCAGAGGCTCTAACCCACTGAGCCACCCAGGTGCCCCAAGAGCTGAGTCTTTTTAAAAAAATAAACAAAACTGATAAAGCTTTGGCCAGACTCATCAAGAAAAAAAGAGGACTCAATCAAATAAATAAGATCAGAAATGAAAGGGAAGTTACAACTGACACTACAAAAATAAAAGAATTATAAAATACTACTAAAATATATACCAATTATAAAATACTACTAAAGTATATACCAACATGTTGGACAACCTAGAAAAAAATGGATAAATTCCTAGAAACCTAATCTACCAAGACCAAATTAGGAAGAAAGAAAATCTGAACAGACTGATTACTAATAACAAAATAAAATCAGTAATAAAAATAATGATAATAATAAAACAATCTAACAAATGTCCAAGACCAAAAGGATTCACAGGTGAATTCTACCAAGCATTTAAAGAAGAGCTGATACCTATTTTGCTCAAACTATTTCAAAAAATAAGAAGGAAAGCTTCCTAATATATTCTATGAGACCAGCCTTACCCTGATACCAAAAGCCAGACAAAGACACTATAAACAGCAACAATAACAACAACAAAATTATAGACCAAGGTCCCTTATGAACAGAGATGCAAAAATCTTCAACAAAGTATTAGAAAAACCAAATTCAATAATATATTAAGAAGGATCATTCACCATGTTAAGTGGGATTATTCTAAGAACATAAGGATAAGTTCAATATCAACAAATCAATGAGATACATCCCATTAACAAAACAAAGGATACAAATCGTATGATCATCTTAATAGATGCAGAAAAAGCATTTGGCAAAATGCAACATCTGTTCATGATAAAAACTCCCAACAAAGTGAGTATGGAGAGAACATACCTCAACATAATAAAGGTCATATATGAAAAGCCCACAGTTAAACATCACACTCAATGGTGAAAATCTGAAGGCTTTTCCTCTAAGATCAGGAACAAGACAAGGATGTCCGCCTGCACCACTTTTATTCAATGCAATACTGGAAGTCCCATCTATAGCAATGAGACAAGGAAAGAAATAAAAGACACCCAAATTGGTAAGGAAGAAGTAAAACCATCACAATTGGAGGATGACATGATATCACATATAGACAACCCTAAAGACTCCCAACAAAAAAAACTATGAGAACGAATTCAGTAAAATTGCAGGATACAAAATTAATATATAGTAATGTGTTGCATTTCCATACACTAATAATGAATGATCAGAAAGAGAAATTACTAGGGCACCTGGGTGGCTCAGTCAGTTAAGTGTCCGCCTTCGGCTTAGGTCATGATCTTGGGGTCCTGGGACTGACCCCCACATCTGGGGGTCTGCTCAGAGGGGAGCTTGCCTCTCCCTCTCTCTCTGCCCCTCCCCCTGCTAGTGCTTGGTCTCTTGCTCTCTCTCTCAAATAAATTAAATCTTAAAAAAAAAGAGAAAAATTAAGAAACCAATCCTATATACAGCTACATCGAAAATAATAAAATACCTAGGAATAAATTTAACCAAGGAGGTTAAAAACCTGTGCTCTGAAAACTATCACACATTGATGAAAGAAATTGAAGGTGACGCAAACAAATGGAAAGGTATACCCATGCTCATGACTTGGAAGAATATTGTTAAAATGTCTATACTACTCAAAGCAATCTACAGATTCAATGCAACCCCTATCAAAATAACAGCAGTTTTCACAGAACTAGAACAAACAATCCTAAAATTTGCATGGAACCACAGAAGTCTCCAAATAACTAAAGGAGTCTTGAGAAAGAACAAAGTTGGAGTTACCACAACTCTAAATTTCAAATTATACTGCAATTCTGGCTAAACGACAAGAGCAGTGCAGAGAGATTAAATGAACCCGGGTCCTAAATCCAGGAATCCTCCCTGACTGTGGATTTGGGGATAATAAATCACCTTATTATTTAAACCAGTGTTTGTTAGAGCTCTCTGTCCCTCGCCGCCAATGGCATCCTCACTGATGCAGCTGTCATACCATCTCTTTGGATCCCTCTGTCATCGCAATCAATCATCATGCCCAAGTCAAGAACGTGACAAAAAGTCTCACTACTCTTCAGTATTATTCTGGTAGCCCTCAATAACGCAACGTGACAAAGATGAAAAATATCGTATTTCATTGTAAATATTGGAAAGGAAGGCACAAAACCGTCACTCTTTTCATGTGACACTATTATCCACAAGAAAGGAGAAATGCTTCTAAAGAGAAACTATGGGAATTAATGAGACTTGAGTGAGGTGTTCAAATGCAAGATCAGTATATTAAATCGGGTAGTTTACTGTACACAAGCAAAGACAATATAAAAATATAAGGGAGGGCACCTGGGTGGCTCAGTGGGTTAAAGCCGCTGCCTTCGGCTCAGGTCATGGTCCCAGTGTCCTGGGATCGAGCCCCACATCGGGCTCTGTGCTCTGCAGGGAGCCTGCTTCCCCCTCTCTATCTGTCTGCCTCTCTGCCTACTTGTGATCTCTGTCAAATAAATAAATAAAATCTTAAAAAAAATATATAAGGGAAAATCTCAGTCAGAATAGCTAAATGCACAAATTAGAATAGCCATATAACATTCAGAAATATCAATAAGAAATACAGAACATTTGCATGAGAATAGTATTAAAACACAGCTGAGTAACAAAATCTGAGGAAAGTGAAGAAACAAAGGAATGCTTCTAAATAGAACTCCGTATTTTAAAGATCCATATGTTTTCTAATTAAACTAAAATTCTCTGCAATTCTAGTATACATCTCAACACGTTTTCATAAGTGACAAATGGAAAAAGTGAGCAGTCAAGAAATTTTGGATAAAAAATATGGATGAGGGGAACTTGACCTGATATCGAAACTATATTACAAAATTAGTAATGGAACAGGAATACTAAAATACTCAACTAGAAAACATAGTTTTGTAAATAATCAAAAGTTATGAAAAACTTTGAGAAAAATTGCTAACCAACTTGGGGGGGACAGTTCTATCCCTGCCCAGCGGCACACACAGGTGACAATTCCAAGGAAGTTAACAGGTTGAATAAAAAATTTTCCATCAAACCGCATAAAATCACCATTTTGTAGGTCAAAAGCAGTTGAATATTAGCAATTTCACAGCATTCAAGCTTCTGCATTAACCATGAAGAAGAAAACACTTTTATAAGATCAGAATGAGGAAAACTGACATTAAAAAAGAAAACAACACTTGGACTATAGAACACTGAAGTAGCCTGCGCTTGTAGAAGCCCTCTGTGCACATGAACAGTGCTGGGCCTTAAAGTAAGCATTAAAGTAAGTTGAAAGCCAAGAAGAAATAGGGAGAAAAAGTGAGTATCTATAAAAGGCCAAGGATTAATATGCAGATGACAGAAGAGCTCTACAGTCTATACGGACAAAACAAAACAGAAAGGGCATCTGGGTGGCTCAGTGGGTTAAAGCCTCTGCCTTTGGCTCAGGTCATGATCTCGGGGTCCTGGGATCGAGCCCCGCATTGGGCTCTTCACTCAATGGGAAGCCTGCTTCCTTCTCTCTCTCTGCCTGCCTCTCTGCCTACTTGTGATCTCTCTGTCTGTCAAATGAATAAATAAAATCTTTAAAAAAAAAAAAAAAAGAAATGTGCAAAGTAAACAAGCAATTCCCAGGAGATAATGCAAATGGAAAATAGCATTTGAAAAGATGCTCATCCTCACTAACATAAAGGGACATGTAAATCAAAGCAATAAAAATCTCATTTTTCTTTCAACTTTCCTGCAAAAGAAAGTGGTTACATGAGGGTTAGTGGTTATGCGAGGGAGTAAACATTCTCCTTACACACCCTTAGTGAGTGTTAGTTTAAGAAGATAATTTGCCCATTTCCGTCAAAATTTAAAATGTGTGTATCCTTCAAACCCACAACTACACATTTCATAGCGAAATGACTGTGTGTGCACCTTCATTGCAGTGCTTTTAATTAAAGCCAATAAATAGGAAATAACACTTTCCAATAATAATACGGAGATTAAATAATTATGGTTTCTCTATAGTATGTAATATTCTTTAGCCATTTAAAAAAAGATAGAGATTTTTTAAAAGACTTTATTTATTTATTTGACACAGAGAGAGATCACAAGCAGGCAGAGAGGCAGGCAGACAGAGGTGGGGGAAGCAGGCTCCCCGCTGAGCAGAGAGCCCCATGCAGGGCTCGATCCCAGGACCCCGAGGTCATGACCCGAGCTGAAGGCAGAGGCTTAATCCCCTAAGCCACGCAGGGGCCCCCAAAAAAGATATAAATACATATTGATATGGAAAGTCTCAAAACATGATAAAGTGAATAAAGCTGCCTTGTGATATAACACAGAACAATTCCATTCATGTAAAATATATGTATATATATCCTGTATGATGCATGTCAAATACCGTGATTGGCTACTGATCTTACTAGAGCCAAGGAAAACATTCTGTTTAATTGTACTTCTAAGACTTGTTTTTACGATAAGTACACATCACCTGTGTCATCACACAAGTTCAAATTAATTTCATTTCAATTCACTCAGAAGTCAGCTCTAGATGTGTGTATGAGGCATGGCCACTTCTAGACATTGCTCAGGATTTCTTTTGTTTTAACTAATTGGTGAAAGCCACATCATCTCTATTAACAGGATCTTCTTTCCTACTGATTTAAGCTCTGATTTTTTAAATTTCTCATTCCCCCAAGGACCACAAAATAACACACAGGATAGGTTTTCAGTGACAAGGAAATTGACAGAACAGCCCTTAGTTCTTTAACTGATCTTGTATTTCAGGAACGCTCTGCTTTGGAAATAAAGGGGAGTTATGCCTCACCCAGGAAAGCGCACCTGAAGGTTTTATCCTTTATTTTTAATTTAATTTAATTTTTTAATAGATTTTATCCTTTAAACAATGAAAGGAGTGGGGAGCACATTGGATCATCCAGTCTACCTTCTTGTAATCTCCCATTGTTCCTGAGCAGTCTGGGTGGGACACACTCCTCCCTGAGTCTGCCAACTGGAGTGTGAGTTATTAGCCTTTCTGACCTCATAACATTTTCACATGACAGGCATCAGGACCCCCCTGCAGACCTTTGCATTTTCCCTTTGCCCCCGCTCGCTCTGTCTGCTTCCAATTTGTCCGGCTGCTTTTCTCCCTCCCTCCCTCTCCGCCGTCCTTATCACAAACCTCTAACATCAGGTTCACCCTTGGCTTCTCTCCCAGCTGCTAGTGGTGAGCTGGAAGCTGGAAACCCACACCCTTCCCCAGGCACAGAATGACAGCCCAGGGCAGGGCACGTACCGGCGTTTCTAGCTGTGATCTTGGAGCTATGTCTCAGCAGACGGACAAACACGTTGCTGCTACAGTGGTTCACCATTTGCAAGCGGAGGCCTCTCCGAGTCTGGATCTTGACCAAGCATTTGGCCATAGTCGTTCTCGGGATTCCCTCCGTTCTCCTCTGCCTGTCAGGGCCCGGGGCAGCTACCACCAACCATAGTGGCTCTGACCTTTCACTAACTCTCCATTCTGTTATAAAGGACTGAGGCAGGGCCCACTCAATGAATCAAATGTCAGGTTCCTAATGCAGCCAACAGAAATAACTCAGGAGGGATCAGCATGGGCCCCAAGGAGGGAGGGGGGTGCTATTTTTAAACTCTTCACTCACTCCCCTAACAAACAATGAAATATTATGCACCATCCCTCCCCCAGCCTTTTCGAAACCAGTGGATGAGAGCCCCCCCAAAGCCTTATAGTGTCTCTTTTTTTTTTATTTCTTTTCAGTGTACCAGAATTCATTGCTTATGCACCACACCCAGTGCTCCATGCCATACTGCCCTCCATAATACCCACCACCTGGCTCCCCCAACCTCCCACCCCCCTTCAAAACCCTCAGATTGTTTTTGCCTTATAGTGTCTTAAGAGCCAAATGTCCCCAGGGGATAAAACAACAAGGAACCAACTCCACAAAGGAGAAACACAAATGCATGGATTTTTGTTTAAATAAAATTTTTTGAATCGAGCCTTTATTTCGTTTGGGAGCAGCGCTGCCTAATAAAAATATAATGCAAGCCATGTTTGAAAAGGAGGACATATTCAAACAGTAAAAATATATTAAAACTAATTATGATGATGTGTTTTATCTGAAGCCAAGGTACCCAAAACAGGATCACCTCCCTATATAAAATTCATAGAACAGTTTTGGTTCTTTTTTTGATACTAAATCTGTGAAACTGGGGTGCATTTGCTCACTCAGAGCACACCTCCATTCAGACCAGCCACATGTCAAGTGCTTCCAAGAGCTCTGTCCATATGGGGCTTTCTTACCGGAAGGACAGCTATGGACCGGGTGCCGAGCTCCTCCTAGCATTTTCTGCACCCTTCCAACAAGGCTAACATTTTTTTCATCTGATAGAGAAGGAAACAAGAGAGTAACTGATCTGACCAAATTAACAGGAGGTGACAGAGCCCTGCTTTGAACCTGGGCTACAATTAACACCACTGACCACAAAAACAGTTCTGCCTGAGTGCTACTAGTCTGCACCACCTCTCACAAGATAGGTTTTGTTTTTTTTTTTTAAGATTTTATTTATTTATTTGACAGACAGAGATCACAAGTAGGCAGAAAGGCAGACAGAGGGAGAGGGAGAGGAAGCAGGCTCCCTGCTGAGCAGAGATCCTGATGCGGGGCTCGATCCCAGGACCCTGGGATCATGACCCGAGCTGAAAGCAGAGGCTTTAACCCACTGAGCCACCCAGGCGCCCCACAATATGGGTTTTAAATGCAGCATCCAAAGCTACATTATAACTCTCAGAATTTTGAAAGTCCTCTACTTGTCCATCTGTGATATAAAATGTGTTTGCACCCCAGTGTACAGGCTCAGGGAGCAACTGATTTTTAAGTACGTGCTTTATTTGAACAAATCTCAACTGATAATATTAACTGTGCCACACATACTCTTTGTTATAGTTCTTTGCTGGTACATTTTTCTTTCATTTTTAGAAAAAAACATATTTTTTCCTCACATACCTACAATTTCATCATGTGTACATGCATTTTTCTACTTTAAAATAGTGACTCTGGCCAAAAGAGAATTTTCTTATAAAAATACTTAAAAAAAAATACTTTTTTTTTCTTTCCTGACAAAACGAAACATTACATTCAGGGCAGTCAGCTGAAATCCTGCATTGTTATACTTCACTGTGGGACTACAAATTGATAGAGCATTTCTGGAAAGAAGTTTGGCAAAATATATTGAGTTTTATAGGTGGGATATTCATTGATCCAGAGATGTCACCTTTAGGAATTTATTCTGACAAAATAATTAGAAATGCTGACAAAGGGTTTTGGACAAAGATGCTCATCAGAGTATCATTTATGATAGCCACGAAAAAAAAAATCTAAATTTCCCATGGGAAAATGATTAAATACATGTGATGGGATATGGTATATCCATTAAAATTTATGTTTAGGAATTTAATGATGCTGAGGAAAGCTTGCAATAGATCAGTAAGTGAAAAAAGCAGTTTATGTAAACAATATGACCTGAACTATCCAAATTATACATTATAGGCCCAATTATAAATCTTGAAAGGAGAGAAAGGTGGCAGCCAACTGTGCACAGTGAACTGAGGTCACCTCCAGAGGCCCCCTCAGGGGTCTCTGGCAGCCCCTTCCCCAAGGTACCAGTTCCCAGCACAGTAGGGGGCCAGTAAATTTCCGTGTTGGGGTGGGGGTAGTGATTAGTCAATTTCTAAACCTGGAACTTGAAATGAAAACACCCCCTAAGAATTCACCCTTTTGAATCTTCCAACTGGTTATAGCTCCCCTCCTGATATAATTCAGAGCAGAGTCCCCACTTATAAAACAGGCCACACAGAAGTGAGGCCCCGGGATAGAACCTGCTTGGCCTTTGCTCACTAGGCATCAACAGTGAATCTTAAAGCATTGCTGAAAATCTTTAGGATACTGCAGAATAAATCAGAAAAATCCCTATTCTCAATAAATCAATGCTTTGCCGTAAGACAGATGAAGGGTTTCAAAAATTCCTGTGGGTTCCTGCATGGCAATGGGCCAGGCTCAAATAACAACCAAAAAAATCTCCCTTTGCCTATTTGGAGAATATAGATAAATCCTGTGCCTATCATTCTGTTACTAAGACACGTGACACTCTGAACAGACCTTCCCAGCACACCCCTCCCCCCTGCACCTAGAAAGCAAGTAAAAAGCCTGAAACAAAACCACCACCATACTTTATTTCTGTTCTTTTCCACCAAGAGTTAACTCTCCATTAATTCTCAAACTTCAAATCTCACCCTAGTCTCCTCTTTTCATTAACTACAACTAGGCACAGTATTTGGCATTTCAGACATTTTTAATTTTTCCCTCTCCTGCATTTGTTCTCACTCTTGATGCTACTTTTCAGAGAACCCAAGTAGATTCTTTAACCCTCTTTCTGCTGGAGAACTTTTGCTTTTATTTAGACAGAGAGAACCTAGCAGGACCAGCATTCAATATTGTCCCAGCATTTCTCTTGGCCCTGGCCGCTGCTAGGTCCTGCATAAGGAGGGTCGTTCTTGGCCAAGGCGCTGTGCTCAGAAGAACGGTATCAACAGCATAACATTTGGACGCCTTTGAATACCCTTCCTTGGTTAGATTAATCTGTTTGAAGAAACAGGAGTGCACTTCTGGGCAGTGACAAGAGGCTAAAGAAAGCGGAGGATGTGTGAAGAGGGGAATTGATTTTCCATAATGAGATGCCAGAAACACTGAAAAATCAAGCGGAAGCCAAAGTGGAGGGAGAAAGATTCAATGATAAGAGCTGTTCACGGCATGAATTCCATGTCTACTTCCATGACAAACTTCCTGACACAGATTTGGCACAAGGCAACACACTCGCCTCTGTTTTGTGGGTGACTGGGAGCCAGGGTGCAAGCGTGAAATGCAGACAGGACTCCTCTCGTGGTGGTTGGGACCATGAGCTCTGGCATAGCAGCTGCCTAGTGTATCGTGCTGGTTCCTGGCCGGTCAACTAGAACTAAGCACTTGTAGAAAGCAAGGCTTAAAGCACAGGCTCTGGGTTCTAATCCTGACCAAACTGTTTCTTATCTCTGAGCCTCAGTTTCCATGCAGTACCAACCTCCCAGCGTTGTTGTGAGGATTCACGAAGTGAATCCATGTGGCAAGTGGCGATCAGTGCCAGACACAGAACTATTCAGGAAATATTAGGAATCTTTCTTCCACATGGGTGCTCATTCCTCTCTCCTCCAAGGGAAAGACAGTGAAGATTTTAAACAGTCTGGATTCTCTTCCTTCTGTAAATCATCTGTCTCTAGCATTGCTCATTATTTCTCCCCCAACAGTAGGGACACAGTATTGTTAAGAGTTTACCTGACCATCCCTGTAACTGTGGGAAAGTCACAAAAGCTTAGTTTTAGTCTTGTAGAACAGTAATAATATTGGCACTTACGTAACCGGGTCCCTGATATGCAGTAGGCACTTAATAAATGCTAACTATTCTACTCTAGCATCATCAATATCATGGACCTTAGCTGTTCTGATAACAGATTTCACTGTGTAGTGTATGGCCACTAGTTAAAATAGTTGTGGAGATTCACTAAAATTTTAGCTGTTAACTCCAATTAAAAAGATCATTAAAAACATATTTAAATGTACTTTGCTATAAATTTAGACTTTAAATATCCACAGTTAAGAGTCCTTGGGACTATCACATACCATAGAGGATTTTTCTAGTATTTTTATTGATATAATAACAATACAATAATAATATAAAATATTTTAATAATATATTTGTGATAGGATGAGTATATTCTTGGGAGCAGAGTGAGAAGAAATGGAGGCCTTTCCCAATACAGGAACAGGCTAGATAGTCATCTGCAGAATTCAGTTTCCTCGTTTGTAAAATGAGGCAACAATGTCTATCCTATCCATTTGGAAGAAATAGTCATGAGTCCCAAACTATGATAACAGACATGAAAAAACTCTAAACATGTATAAGATGCTTTGGCATATTGGATACTCATACACTTCTTATCCCCTTATTAGATGAGGCATTTGCTGAGTGCTTCCTGCCTGTAAAATGAGAACACTGCTCGGTGGAGCCAGGCATCACCAGGTAGGGGCAGGAGAAAAGCCAAATAAAAACCCTCTGGAGAATTACATTTGAAAACAGAAGAGAATCCAAACAGCGCAGCTGGGCTCTGCGCAGCTGGGCTCTCCGCAGCACCACGGCGGGGAAAGGGAATGCTCTTTGCAGGAACTCCATGGCTGCAGAGCATTCAAGCATAAGGGCTCATCCATCTGTTTTCCGGACCTTCACATACACTGAGAAGTGTAGCATCTCTAAATAGGCAGCTTATGCAAACCGTGCATGAGGGACAGGGAGAGAGGCAAGGAGGCAGAGCCCTCTGTCTGTTGGGGCTGCCTGTGAGGATTTCTAAATAAAGGCAGAAAACCCGAGAGAGAGAGAGAGAGGTCAGGGAAGAGCCCCTCAGATACCGCTCTGCTCTCACTTTATCAATACGCAAGATACTTGCTATGTTCTGAGCAAGAGAAACGGGTCTTGCAGCACGGGGCTGAAGAGCTGGGGGCAAACACTGGAGTTCCTTCCACAGTGGAATGGAGGAGAGGGTGGGCAGGGAAGGGACACATGGGGAGGGGTAACAAGGCAAGGCTGGCTTCCCGGTCTCCGGCTGCGCAACCATGAAGATGGTATGTCACTAACCAAGTCAGAGCAGGAGCAGTTTTGAGTCTGGGACTTGGGGAAGGAAGAGAACATGTGCATAGTTGTAAATCCCTTAGGTTTGATGTGTTAGGTGTACACTGTTGTGAGGCCCCCAGGCACAGGTGGCCAATAAGGAGCTGATGGTTCAGGATGGCAGTGTGGGGCTGAGTGCTCTGTGTGGAGGCTAACACAAGAGAGACAGAAAGGAGGTCAAGATTACCCTGGTCAGTGAAAACCCTGTACCTAGAATCCGAGTCTGGTTATTCACAGTTCAGCAGTCTCTCCATGTCGCTGCCTTGTCTTTCTCTAAACACTAGCAAAATTCAAGCTTTACTGTCTCTAATCAGGGGAAGATAATATTCTGAAATGTTAACAGAATTCCTTCCACCCAGAATTCCTGGCAGCCTTTTCTTGATCCTCAGCCCAGAGAGCACACCTAACCCATCCATCAATAAGGCAATGACCACAAATACTTGATCATTAATTTCACAAACCATAAATCCAAGGTAGAAAGACCTTCCCCACCTGCAGACTGGACAAAAGACTCCATACTCTGAGTGAAGGAGAATCGAAGGGGCCATGAGGAGAGGAGAAGGTGACATAAGGGACCCAAATCTCCAATCAGTACCAGCTGCTGACAGTACCAACAAGCCTCATGGGAGTCATTACCCAGCAAGTCAACCATAGATGGTGCATCAACGTAACTCTCCATCTCCTATCTAATTTACCTACTCTAAGAGATATCTACCACCCTTATGCACTGGCCCAAAGCACTCTTAGAACCCTGTGAATAGGGATGCCTGGGTGGCTTAGTCAGTTAGGCATCCAATTATTGATTGCAGCTCAGGTCATGATCTTAGGGTCTTGGGATTGGGACCCACGTTGGGCTCTGTGCTGAGCGTGTAGCCAGCATGAAATTCTCTCTCCCTCTCTTTCTGCCCCTCCCCCCATCCCCACTTGTATACTCTCTCTCTCTCCCTATAAGAAAAATAAATTCATTCACAAAAGTTAGATTTAAAAACCAACAACCAACCAAACAAACAAACACAAAAAAAGCCTGTGAATAAAGACAGGGGCTGGATACCTGTAGTTTCCCTACTGTAGCGTGTTGGTAACTCAAAAGGGAACATTCCATAGCTGTCCATAGATGAAACCAGCAGAAATTTCCCACAGAGGCTGGATGGGGACTAGAAATTTCACAACTTCACGGGATTCTTCCGAAGCAGACATGAGGATCTCCCTCGTAGAATTCAAACCATTTTGCTGACCAAGGCTAACTATAATTCAGATTCTTCCTTCATGTAAACACAGTGTTTTCCCTCAATCCTGGTTGAACCTCAGGCTTAAGGTTCCCTGATATTCCATGACTTAGACCCAGCAAGGCAATCTATGGATAGTATGCTTTGTCAGATGCCAGTTCAGCCCCCCAGATATTTCCCTGGAAGACATGGGTCACAACACTGATCTTTTTTTTTTTTTTTAAGATTTTATTTACTTATTTGACAGACAAGTATGCAGAGAGGCAGGCAGAGACAGAGAGAGGAGGAAGCAGGCTCCCCCTGAGCAGAGAGCCCGATGTGGGGCTCGATCCCAGGACCCCGGGACCACGACCTGAGCCGAAGGCAGAGGCTTTAACCCACTGAGCCACCCAGGCGCCCCCACAACACTGATCTTAAAGTCTCCAAAGAGAACAGTGTCCCTTGGTCTGTAGTATTTTCTACCAAGAATCTAGTGCCTTTGTCTATGGACAGAATGAATTTGTTTTCTTACCACTTCGACTTTATTATTTCACTCCCTCTGCACAAGTCACCATTACAGATAAGCCATTTTTCTTGGAGTAAAGGAAATGAAACTCAGCTGCATTAATAAATGGAGCTCTAATTTTTTTTTCTCCATTTTTACTCAACAGCTTTGCAGATGGTATTCAGGAACAGGGCATCTGTATCTCCCTGTGGGGAGGGAAAAAAATCCCCCAAAACAGGCTCTTCTGGACACATAGGTTCCCTGAGTAGCTGCTGTGTAATCAAGAAGCTGAAGGTAGCAGGACCCAACCCTTCTGCCCAATACACCTTGAGCCAAGAGCCTCTTTCGTACGCATTCTAGTTACGTGCTTAAAAAAGGAAACATGTTAGGTCAATAAATGAAGAAAATGTCCAGCCACTCTAAGTTTTGCCTTTCACATTATCAAAGATTTTTTTTTTAATTGTTACACTTGGTTTATAAGGCTACCATAAGACACATTCATATATAATTTGGTGGGAGGTGGGGGAGGAAGAGATATTTTTATATATTTATGTGATTGAATGATGTATGTCAATTAAAATTGTTGAAGAATACTTGATGTCATAGGAATGTTCCTATGATATTAATGAAAAAGCAGATTAAAAAATAATATCTCTGGTGTAAGTCTATGTTTGTTTCTATGTTTGACTATAATAAGAGATGAGGAAGGACATTATTTAATACTTAAAGGGTCACACCCCGTCATCTAATAGTAAAACTTACAAATCTTAGTGACAAAGAGAAAATCCTGAAAACAGCTCAGGACAAGAAGTCTGTAACATACAATGGTAGAAATATTAGATTAGCAGTAGACTTATCCACAGAGACCTGGCAGGCCAGAAAGAACTGGCATGATATATTCAGAGCACTAGATGAGAAAAATATGCAGCCAAGAATACTAAATCCAGCTAGGCTATCATTGAAAATAGAAGGAGAGATTAAAAAGCTTCCAGGAAAACAAAAATTAAAAGAATTTGCAAACACCAAACCAGCCCTACAGGAAATACTGATAGCAGTCCTCTAAGCAAAGAGAGAGTCTAAAAGTAACAGATCAGAAAGGAACAGAGACAATACACAGTAACAGTCACCTTACAGGCAATACAATGGCAAAAAATTCATATCTTTCAATAGTTACCTTGAAATTAAATGGACTAAATGCCCCAATCAAAAGACACAGTGTATCAGCATGGATTAAAAAAACAAGACCCATTGATATGCTGTCTGCAAGAAACTCATCTTAGACCCAAAGATATCTCCAGACTTAAAGTGAGGGGGTGGAAAACAATTTACCATGCTAATGGACATCAAAAGAAAACTGGGGTGGCAATCCTTATATTAGACAAATTAGATTTTAAGCCAAAGACTATAATAAGAGATACGGAAGGACACTACATCATATTTAAAGGGTCTGTCCAATAAGAAGATCTAAAAATTGTAAATACCTATGTCCCTAACATGGGAGCTGCCAACTACATAAACCAATTAATAACAAAATCAAAGAAATACGTTGACATTAATACAATAATAGTAGGGGACCTTAACACCCCCCTCACTGAAATGGACAGATCATCCAAGCAAAAGGTCAACAAGGAAATAAAGGCCTTAAATAACACACAGGACCAGATGGACAATATTCAGAGCATTCTATCGCGAAGCAACAGAATACCCAGTCTTCTCTAGTGCACATGGAACATTCTCCAGAATAGATCACATCCTGGGTCACAAATCAGGTCTTAACCAGTACCAAAAGATTAGGATCATTCCCTGCATCTTTTCAGACCACAGTACCTTGAAACTAGAACTCAATCACAAGAGGAAATTTGGAAAGAACCCAAATACATGGAGGCTAAAGAGCATCCTACTAAAGAGTGAATGGGTCAACCAGGAAATTAAAGAAGAATTTTTAAAAATCATGGAAACGAAAATGAAAACACAACAGTTCAAAATCTTTGGGATACAGCAAAGATGGTCCTAACTAGGAAAGTATATACCAATACAGGCCTTTCTCAAGAAACAAGAAAGATCTCAGATACACAACCTAACTTTACACTTAAAGGAACTGGAGAAAAAACAGCAAAGAAAGCCTAAACCCTGCAAAAGAAGAGAAATGATAAAGATCAGAACAGAAATCAATGAAATAGAAACCAAAAGAACAGTAGAACAAATGAACGAGACTAGGAGCTGGTTCTTTGAAAGAATTAATAAGATTGATAAACCCCTGGCCAGACTTACCAAAAAGAAAAGAGAAAGGACCCAAATTAATAAAATCATGAATGAATGAAAAAGGAAAGATCACAACCAACACCAAAGTTATACAATTATAAGAACATATTATGAGCAACTATATGCCAGCAAATTTGACAATCTGGAAGAAATGGATGCATTCCTAATGACATAAAAACTACCACAACTGAATCAGGAAGAAACAGAAAACATGAACAGACCCATAACCAGTAAGGAGATTGAAGCAGTCATCAAAAATCTCCCAACAAATAAGAGCCCAGGGCCAGATGGCTTCCCAGGGGAATTCTACCAAGCATTTAAAGAAGAATTAATTCCTATTCTCCTGAAACTGTTCCAAAAAATAGAAATGGAAGGAAAACTTCCAAGCTCATTTTATGAGGCCAGCATTACCTTGATTGCCAAAGCAGATAAAGACCCCATCAAAAAGGAGAATTGCAGACCAATATCCCTGATGAACATGGACACAAATATTCTCAACAAAATACTAGCCAATAGGATCCAACAGTATATTAAAAGGATTATTCATGGCCAAGTGGGATTTATTCCTGGGCTGCAAGGTTGTTTCAACATCCACAAATCAGTGTGATACAGTACATTAGTAAAAGAAAGAACAAGAACCATATGATACTCTCAATAGATGCTAAAAAAAATCATTTGACAAAGTACAGCATCCTTTCTTGATCAAAACTCTTCATAGTGTAGGGATAGAGGTTATACATCTCAATGTCATAAAAGCCATCTATGAAAAACCCACAGTGAATATCATTCTCAATGGGGAAAAACTGAGAGCTTTTCCACTAAGGTCAGGAACACAGCAGGGATGTCCACTATCACCACTGCTATTCAACATAGTACTAGAAGTCCTAGCCTCAGCCGTCAGACAACAAAAAGAAATAAAAGGCATCCAAATTGGCAAAGAAGAAGTCAAACTCTCACTCTTTGCAGATGATATTATATTTTATGTGGAAAACCCAAAAGACTTCACTCCAAATCTGCTAGAACTCATACAGGAATTCAATAAAGTGTCAGGATATAAAGTCAATGCACAGAAATCAGTTGTAATTCTATACACCAACAACAAGACAGAAGAAAGAGAAATTAAGGAGTCAATCTCATTTATAACTGCACCCAAAACCATAAGATACCTAGGAATAAACCTAACCAAATAAGGAATGAATCTGTACTCAGAAAATTATAGAGTACTAACAAAAGAAATGGAGGAAGACACAAAGAAATGGAAAAACGTTCCATGCTTATGGATTGGAAGAACAAATATTGTGACGTCTATGCTACCTAGAGCAATATACACATTTAATGCAATCCCTATCAAAATACCATCAGCTTTTTTCACAGAATTGGAACAAATAATCCTAAAACTAATATGGAACCAATAAAGACCCCAAAGAGCCAGAGGAATGTTGAAAAAGAAAAGCAAAGCTGGAGGCATCAAAATTCCAGACTTCAAACTCTATAACAAAGTTCTAATCATCAAGACAGCGTGGCACTAGCACAAAAACAGACACATACATCAATGGAACAGAATAGAGAGCCCAGAAATGGACCCTCAGCTCTATGGTCAACTAATCTTCGACAAAGCAGGAAAAAATGTCCAATGGAAAAAAGACAGTTTTCTTCAACAAATGGTGTTGGAAAAATTGGACAAATACGTGCAGAAGAATGAAACTGGACCATTTCCTCACACCACACACAAAAATAGACTCATAATGGATGAAAGACCTCAATGTGAGACAGGAATCCATCAAAATCCTTGAGAACACAGGAAGCAACCTCTTCAACCTTAGCCACAGCAACTTCTTCCTAGATGCATCACCAAAGGCAAGGGAAGCAAGGGCAAAAATGAACTACTGGAACTTCATCAAGATAAAAAGCTTTTGTATAACAAGGAAACAGTCAACAAAACCAAAAGATAACTGACAGAATGGGAGAAGATATTTGCAAGTGACATATCAGATTATGGGCTAATATCCAAAATCTATAAAACCCAAAGAACAAATAATCCAATCAAAAAAATGGGAAGAGGATATGAACAGACATTTCTGCAAAGAAGACAGCATGAAAAAGTGCTCAACATCACTCAGCATCAGGGAAATACAAATCAAAACCTCAGTGAGATACCCCCTCACACCAGTCAGAATGGCTAAAATTAACAAGTCAGGAAATGACAGATGTTAGCAAGGATGTGGAGAAAGGGGAACCCTCCTACACTGTTGGTGGGAATGCAAGCTGGTGCAGCCACTCTGGAAAACAGTATGGAGGTTCCTCAAAAAGTTAAAATAGAGCTACCCTATGACCCAGCAATTGCACTACTGGGTATTTACTATAATGATATAAATGTAGTGATCTGAAGGGGCACGTGCTTCCCAATGTTTATAGCAGCAATGTCCACAACAGCCAAACTATGGAGAGTCTTGATGTCCATCAACAGGTGAATGGATAAAGAAGATGTGGTATATCTATCTATCTATATATATACACACACACATTTCTCTTTCTCTATGTATATATAAATAAACACACACAATGGAATATTATGCAGCCATCAAAAATGAAATATTGCCATTTTCAACAACATGATGGAACTAGCAGGTATTATGCTAAGGGAATAAGTCAATCAGAGAAAGACAATTATCATATGATCTCACTGGGGAAGAGAGGAAAAATGAAACAAGATGAAACCAGAGAGGCAGACAAACCATAAGGGACTCGTAATCTCAGGAAAAAAACTGAGGGTTGCTGGAGGGGAGGGAGGTGGAAGGGATAGAATGGCTGGGTAATGGACATTGGAGAGGGTATGTGCTATGGTGAGTGCTATGTATTGTGTAAGACTGAGGATTCACAGACCTGTACGCCTGAAACAAATAATACATTATATGTTAATAAAGAAAATATATGGATAGATTATACACATTAAACCATGATTTGATGGCAGATGATGGCAAATACTTCTAAACTTTTATTTATGGTTTCTATATTTCCAAATTTTGATTTCAGATTAAAGGCTTTTGATTTCAAATTAAAACAGAACAAAACAAAACAGAACAGAACATGCTTGGCTTCTAGTAAAGTCGAATCCCAGGAGAATATTTTCTTTACATGCTTTCTCTTATATAAAGAAAGGCTGTCATGGCTCCAGTTACAAATCATTCATTCATTCATTTGCTAATTTGCCAAGTATTAATTTAGCTCCACTATGCACCAGAACATCTTTAAGTGCTGGTGATAATGTGGGGGATGAGGCAGACAAAGTCTGGTCTCATGCAAAAGACATTTCAGTCAAGGGAGACAGTCAACAAACAGGACAAATAATTAACAAGTGTTCAGTAGTGCTAACCACTCTGACAAAAATCAAACAGGATGATGGCATGAAAGAGAACAAATAAGTAGGCTGGGAAAACTAACAGAATTGGGTAATTAAGGAAGACATTGCAAAGAGCTGAAATCTATGCTAAGACTTAAAAGCTAGCCTTGTGAAGACCAGAAAAAAAGCTCTTCTAGGTAGATGAAAAAGCTTGTGCAAAGGTCCTGAGGTAACAATGAACTTATTGTTCTCCTCATACTGGAGGAGACTAGGAAGACCAGTACCAAAGGAACACACAGATTCAAGAAGAGAGCAGGAAATGGTCTAAGAGTAGGCAGGGGGCAGAGTGTAGACCAGAGCAAGGAGCTTAGATTTTATCATAACTAGATCTAAGTTCCATTTATAAAATATCACCTGCCTGCTGTGTGGGAAATATGGGTGGGGGGAGAGGGATTAGCGTAGAAGCAGAGATGCTATCTATCAAGGAGTCAGAAGAATGAGTGCAACTGGAGTAGTACATGGGCCATGTTTCTAGGACATATATGAAAGGTTAAAGTGAATAGGATTTTGTGGATGGATTTGACAGTTTAGTATTTTATGACCACTGGGTAGAACATGAGCTTCTAAAATCAGACTCCTGGGGACACCTGTTTGGCTCAGTCAGTTAGGCATCTGTTAAGTGTCTGATTCTTGGTTTCAGTTCAGGTCGCGATCTCCTGGGTCATGGGATGGAGCCCTACATCAGGCTCTGCACTCAGCAGGGAGTCTGCTGGAAGCCTCTCTCCCTCCGTCCCTCCTCCTATGCGCTCTGTCTAAAATAAATAAATCTTTTTTTAAAAAATAAAATAAAATCAGACTCCTCTATTCAGGATGGGGCAAGTGCTAGGAAAGAGTCTGGTCTGAGAAGGAATGGAACATGGCGCTAACAGAAGACAGGAAGGGAGATTCATGCAAGCTGTTAATCCAAAGAACAGGGCAAGGCACCCCTGCCTCCAGGGTCAGGGTTGAGAGTATGGCCTAGTCCCAGGGAGAGGGGCTGTTAAGGTCCTGGGGGAATAGTGTATCCAGGGCAGCATGAAGGCAGAGACTCAGGAAAAGGAGCAAGGCTGGCATGAGGACCAGAAGGAGACAGGACAGAGCAACAGAGAAAGCCTAGGAGCTTGCTCCAAAGCACTGGGCTTCGGGTGGTTACTGAGTCAGGTCAGGGCATGATTGGCTCTAGAGTTAAGGCAAGGCTGAGCCTGTATTTAGGGGCAAAACTGTATGGCTCAGGCAGCGACTGACAAGCCCATAGGTCACAAGGGATGCTCTAATTTTTTAATACAGATACTCCTTCCTTTAATCACAAAATCTAGTCTATGTTCAGATGATCAAGAGGGTCATCCTGAAATTCCTATTTATTTCCCTTTCAGTCAAAGCATCTCCCCATTTTCACATTTCCTATGCTGAAGTGGAGGTTTGGGGGTTAAAAAAATTTCCAAATTGGACTCCTCTTCTAAAAGGAGATGTTAAAGGCTGGGAGGGTTCTTTCAAGTGGGGAAATACTCATTTTATATTCCCTTTTAAATGAGCTGCTATTAATTTTCAATTCTATGCTGGTGATTTCCAACTCACGGAAAGAAAGGAGAAAAAAATGTTTAACACTGCTTTTATAGATCGTTGTGCTCCAAGCTTACTGTTTCTTTAGCCATATTTAAAAAGATGTGTACACTTTTTGCTTCCCAAAATACCGACAGATGATCCAAAAGCATGGTTTTAAGAGCAGCAGCAATTTGGGGGGAGAATTATGAAAGAGCAGAGTGGTGAGGAAACCCAAAAATCATCTCATCTTGTTTTATAAAAGAGGAAATAAGATCCAAGTGACATCAGTGCCCAGCATGTACCCAATAAGAAGTAAATGTTTATTAAATGAAGGAAGGAACACACCAATGAATGAATGAACTGAACACAGTCTCTCTCTTTATCCAATACTCTGCCCCCACCAGAGAGCCCCCACTCAGGCTGTGTCCTGAGCCCACCCAGAGAGTGGAGTCTGGAGCCCTTGTAAGTCGGGGAGGCAGGGCTACCCCAGAGCATTTTAGTGGGAGACACATCCCACCTGCCATGTAGCTCGGCAGAGGCCCAGCCTGTGCTTGGGTGACTCACCCGGGTTTGCCAGTGTGGAAGACCAGAAGCATGCAGGATGGCGTGTCACCACCGTAACCAGAGCACATAGATCTCACATCTATTTTAGGAATCTGTGGTTTGGGCATGAACAGGGATTTCAGTTTCAAAAACATACCCTGCCTTTTCTTGTATGTCGACTCATCGGGAAGATCTACAGCAGTTCTAACTGGACCTATTCTGGGGACGGGGGTTGGGGAGCAATGCTGGTGCATACTTAGGAATAAATGCGTATTTGTTTATAAGTTAAATACATATACAGATGTGTTTATGTATTATGTCCATTATAAAAGTTACACAATAGAAACTTCCTAAGAAGGTGATAAAAGTAAAATGCCAATAAAAGTCTGACTCATTTCTTCCTCCACTCCAGTGGGCCATGGTGTGCACCCACCACACATGCACCCCACTCTGAAAGCCATAGCTCTAGGATCCCCAATTCACCATTAGCCAAACTGAGTAAGAGGCTGTACCCCACTGTAGATGGCATTGGACATGCATCCCAATGGACACCCCCAACATCTAGCCTATGCCAACTGACCAGAGCCTTTTTTCTTTTGATTTATTACACATTTATTACTGCATCATAGAATCCAGAAACTTCTGAGATCATAAAATCAACTTAGAACATGTTATTCTTACCATTCCGTGAACATATTATAATTTCCTTATATGACCCTCTTCCTCTCTTTACCTGTGGCAACATATACCACTCCTGTGGACACTAAAAACTTTAATACACTCAAACTTATTAAAAATGACTTAAAAATAAAACAGCCAGAGTCTCTTTCCTGAACCCTGCCCATACTGCCTATATTGCCTGGAACCTAACATTACAGGTCTAGCTATAAGAGTGGATCTAGTCCAACACTTTTTTCCCCACTTAATTCTGGGTCTCCACAGAAAAGCATGGAGGGGGCAGATTCTGTGAGATCCTAACTCAAGCTAAGCCTGAGTATCACAAAGAACATTTAACACGACCGACCCACTAGCAAAAACACTAGAAAACAGAATCCCATGCTGACTCTGGAAGGCATCTAGAATTCAGACAATTATAGCCTCTGCTTTCGAATGACAATGGCTTAGTACCGTTTTTACTTTTCCCCTCCTGTGGTTTCTTAGGGATGTGATGGGAGTGCTTACTTATCTAAGTGCCAAGCAAAATCTCTTTCCACCGCAGACCACACTCTGGCTGTCACAACTACTCACACCTGCACCCTCCCCTGGCTCACATCCCAGCCCTTGGGAGACCATGACTGGATTACTTCATAGGACATTTGACTGACAGATTTTTTTTCCTACCCCGGCTGAATTCTTTAAAGCAATTAATTACTACGACTTAGCTACAGCAGCAAAGCGCCAACCTGAGCAGGAGCCGGGATTTGGGAAATTCTATACCGAATAGCTTTCACTAATGAAGCAGAGATCCTTAACGCAGAGTAATGAGCAAATGAGTAATTAGAACTTGGCCCAAAGTGAACCATTCCTTATTTAACAAACTTGGCTTTAAAATCAGAAAGTGATTCCCAGAAGGCAACATGCTTCCTGCTCAAAGTCTGGGCTTTCCCCTTTGAGGAATTCTGCCTGGTGTGGCACACCTGTCCCTGTTCTGAGGCAAGGTGATGCTCTCCAGTGTGCGGGAGGTCTCCAGTGAGTCACTAGATCTGGCACGCTGTGATCGAAAACCTGAAGACTCAACCCGTGTGCCAAAGTGAGCGGCAGCTCTTCTCACTGAATCAGACTCCCTATACTTATGGAAGTCCTCTCTTTTTCCATTATGCCAAATGAATTATGAAAATACATGCAGTTCGGGGCACCTGGGTGGCTCAGTGGGTTGAGCCTTTGCCTTCGGCTTGGGTCATGATCTCAGGGTCCTGGGATCGAGCCCCACATCGGGCTCTCTGCTCACCAGGGAGCCTGCTTTCCTCTTGCTCTCTACCTGCCTCTCTGCCTCATTGTGACCCCTCTCTCTTTCTCTGTCAAATAAATAAATAAAATGCTGAAAGAAAGAAAGAAAGAAAGAAAGGAAGGAAGGAAGAAAAAAGAAATGCAGTTCTTTGGGTACTGGTTGTTTTGGCCATTTTAGGTGTGTTTGACGTTATCTAAGATACCTGGGCCAGGAATCTGACAGTCGAGACCCAATTCCTACCCTGGTACTTATCCAGCTAGTGACTTTGTGCAAACTGTCTTCCCTCTGGGCTTTCTCGTGTATAGAAGACCAAGAGGGTCAGGGGTGCTAAATCAGAGACTGGCAAACTTCTCCTCTCAAGGCCCAGACAGCAAATTTGATGCTTTGCCAGCCAAGAGCTAAAATCAAGGATATTATGTAGGTACTTATATAATCATTTAAAAGATAACCATTAGGTCTTGGGCTAGGGAAAAAAAAAGGGCATTAGGCCACCCACAAGTGATAGTTTGTAGATACCTGTGCCAGACCATCCTCAACGTTCCCTCTAGCCACCAAAAGCTGCAAAAAGTATTCCTGAGGCCAAGTTCCCGTTCTCGTTATAGAAGATTGCAAGCCTTGACCTTGGAATTTGACATTGATATTAAGCAAAAGAATCGAGTTTAGAGCTAGAAAGTAGCAAGAGGTATTCAAGTCCACTCTTCTTACCTTATAGCCAATAAAAATGAGTCTTGGAAAAGTGGAGCTTCTGGTCTATAGTCACCTCGCTGCCTGGTGGGAGGGGCCAAGACCAGAGCATGTATTTCCCCTGCTTGTCCAAGGCATCAAGGCCCAGACACACAGAAGCTACACAAAGCAATGCTATGTTTACACTGAGGAATACAGTGATTCATAAAATGAACAGTTCAAGGGAATTAGCCAATGATAGAACTGAAATGATTCACACTGTTGGTGTCTTATGATGTAAAATATAAAACCCTTGCAAGATATAATGTGCTTAAATGGCGTCGGAACCCGGGCATTTAGCTTCCTTACAGCCCGGTAAATACTTAACATTTCAAAGATCTCCTTCAAGTGAACACACTTCTTAGTACTTGAGCGGCCAGTAAATACCAGAAACCAAAGTTCCAAAGATGAAACCAACCCCAGAGAAAAGCACAAAAAGGGAAGTTGGCAAACTTTTGAAGAGTTCACAAACGTGAACTAGCAGAGCTCACTCAGGCCTTTATCTTGGCCCTAAGTCGTTCTTTGCATCTCCTACCCTAGAGGAGATGCCGCCCCAAACTTCCAGAATTCAACAGATGTGATAACAAATTCTGAATTTTGACTTTGCCAATCTAATACTGCAGTTATAAGTAAACCGAGATGTTTTCCTCTGCTCTGTGGTGGCTCCTAGCTCCTACAGAAGCAGGTTTGGCTGCTGACTATCTATCAGCAGTGGGAGACTTGGGGTGCCATTACATGAAAAGTTCAGGAGAACCCAAACTTGTGCAATGCTAAAAAGATGCTGGAAAGAGCCTTTTTATTTTTATTTTTAAAGATTTTATTTATTTATTAGACAGACAGAGATCACAAGTAGGCAGAGAGTCAAGCAGAGAAGACGAGGAAGCAGGCTACCTGCCGTGCAGAGAGCCCAATGTGGGGCTTGATCCCAGGACCCTGAGATCATGACCTAAGCCGAAGGCAGAGGCTTTAACCCACTGAGCTACCACCAATCCATTTATCTGCATCTGTGTTAAATGTGCTCCCAATTCACTGTTTGACCTAGAGTTCAATTTAAGGTATATCTTTATGCACTAATGCTTTCAACAGTAAGCAAACAAAGCAGAAAATTTAAAAACTGTACACAAGAGATGACTGCATGGCATTATAATGCACAGGGAAGGAAACTGCTAACACATTTACATCGATTACCTCTAAGAAGTGGGACAATCTAGGAGGTGATTTTTTTCTGTTTTAGTATTTTCTAAATTTTCTAGATCATAATCAGTTTTACAATAAGAAAATAAAAACAAATAGCAAGCACAAAACCTGTGGCAGGGACAAGTGCAATTAGAACTGGTGCTAATTGGTCTGCCATCACCAGGTAGCAGTAACCACGAGGGAAAATGTGGTTCCATAGGGTTTATGAACAGCTCCTGCTGTTTAATGAAATACCACATAAAATAAATTTCAAAAAGACCAGTGCATTATTCCTAATGCACATCCTGACCTACCCTAAGTCAAGGGAAGAAAATTACTTAGCACAAGGGCGGGGGGGAGAAATGGCAAGGAAGAAAGACACTGAAGCCAAGAGAAGCGGGTACATATGACTGGGCCATAGCCATGGAACTCCACAAAGGAAGAACAGAAGGAAGAGAACTGGCACATCAGACCAGCAGGAAGGGGACTAGATATAGTAGAGAGTGGAAAGGAATTCAGAGGCAGTATAATCATAGCAGCCTCGGGCTGGTTAGAGACCTCACCAGTGATGTGACTAGAGCAACTGTATTAGTGTATGACTGGCTCTGCCTTGTAGGACTTTGAAAGACTAATACATGGAGTGGAATGGGAAAAAAAAAAAAAAAGATCCAGCTGTATGTTGCCTACAAGAGACACCTTGGAGGTAACGACACATGCACTGAAAGTGAAGGGATGAAAAAACATTTACCATGTAAGTGAAAGTGAAAAATATAAAAAAGCTGTGGTAGCAATACTTACATCAACAAAATAGACTTTAAAACAAAGACCATATAAGAGATAAGAGCATTACATAATGATAAAGGGATCAATCCAACAAGGGGATATAACAACTGTAAATACCTATGCACCCAATAGTAGAGAACCTAAATATATAAAGCAAATAGTAACAGACATAAAGAAATTTATGGTAATACGGGGCGCCTGGGTGGCTCAGTGGGTTAAGCCTCTGCCTTCGGCTCGGGTCATGAACTCAGAGTCCTGGGATTGAGCCCCGTGTCGGGCTCCCTGCTCAGCAGGGAGCCTGCTTCCCCCTCTCTCCCTCTGCCTGCCTCTCTGCCTACTTGTGATCTCTGTCTGTCAAATGAATAAATAAAATCTTAAAAAAAAATTTATGGTAATACAATGATAGTAAGGGGTCTTTTAATACCCCACTTACATCAGTGGATAGACCATCCAGGCAGAAAATCAGTAAGTGTCTTTGACACATTAGATCAAATGGACATAACATATATACCATCCAAAAACAAACAAAAACACATCCTTTCCAAGTATACATGAAACATCCTCCAGAAGAGATCATGTTAGGCCACAAAACAAGGCTCAAAAAATTTAGAATATTGAAATCATACCACACATCCTTTCTGACCACAATGGTATGAAACTAGAAATCAGTATGAAGAAGAAAAAAAAAAAAAACTGGAAAAAAACAAAAACACATGCAAGCTAAATAACATGATACTAAACCACCGGTGGGTCAACAAAACAATCAAAGAAGAAATTTAAAAATAGAGATAAATGAAAATGAAAACACAGTAGTCTAGCCTAAATTTTAGAAATGCAGTGAAAGCAGAGGGAAATAAAGTTATACAAGCCCACCTGAAGAAACAAGAAAATCCTCAATCTAACCTTACAGCTAAAGCAACTAGAAAAAGGAGAGTAAACAAGCCTAAGGTGAGTAGAAGGAAAGAAATAATAAAGATCAGAGAATGAACAAATGAAATAGAGACTAAAAAGCAGTAGAAAAGGTCAATGAAACCAAGAGCTGGTTCTTTGAAAAGATACACAAAACTGATAAACCTTTAGCCAGACCCATTGAGGGAAAAAGAAAAAGGACCCAAATTAATAAAATGAGAAACAACAGTAAAATAACTGACACCACAGAAATACAAAAGATTATAAGAGAATACTATAAAAAATTATATGTCAACAAACTGGACAACCTAGAAAAAAATGGATAAATTCCTATAAAGAGTCTTCCAAAATTGAATCAGAAAGAAATAGAAAATCTGGACAGATCACTAATAACAAAATTTAATTTGTTATTAAAAAAAAAACTATCAAAAAATAAAATCTAGAACCAGATGGATTTACAGGTGAATTCTATAAAACAGTGAAAGAAGAGTTGATACCTATTTTCTTGAAATTATTCAAAAAGTAGAAGAGAAGGGAAAGCTTCCAAATATATTCTATAAGACCAGTATTACCCTGATACAAAAACCAACAATAAGACCAAAACAAAGAAAACTATAGGTCAATATCCATGATGAATATAGATACAAAAATCCTCAACACAGTATTAGCAAACCACATTTAACCCTACATTAAAAGGGTTATTCACCATGATCATATGGGATTTATTCTGGGGTTGCAAGGATGATTCAAAAGCTCCCAATCATTCAGTGTGATACACCACAGGAAGAAAATGAAGGATAAAAACCCTATGATCACCTCACAGGTGCCAGAGAAAGCATTTGATGAAACTCAATATCCATTCATGATAAAAAGTCTCAACAATGTGGACTTAGAGGGAACATACCTCAACATAAGGACCATGAATTACAAACCCACAAGCTACTCAGTGGAGAAAAACTGAGAGCTGTTCCTCTAAGATCAGCAACAAGACAAGGATGTCCACTCTTGCCACCTTTATTCAACATAGTACTGGAAGTCTTAGCCCCAACAATCAGACAAGAAATAAAATGCATCCATACTGGGGTGCCTGAATGACTCAGTTAAGCATCTGACTCTTGATTTCAGCTCAAGTCATGACCTCAGGGTCCTTGGGATCAAGCCCCAAGTTGGGATCCTGTTCAGTGGGGAGTCTGCTTGAGAATTCTCTCTCTCTCTCAATCTCCCTCTGCCTCTCTCCTTATTCTCTCTCTAAAATAAAAAACAAATCTTTTGAAAAAAATACTTCCATATTGGTAAAGAAGAAGTTAGATTGTCACTATTTGTTGATGACATACTATATACAGAAAACCCTTAAACTCTACCAAAACACTGCTAAAAGTAATAAATGAATTCAGGAAAGTTGCAGGATACAAAATTAATACCCAGTTATTGGTATGAATCAGTACTAATTGGGTACTAATAACAAAGTAGAAGGAGAAATTAAGAAAACAATTGCCCAGTTCCCTGTTATGTCCTCAGGGGTGACTCCTAGGGCCAGAGTGGCCTGACTTCCATATTCCCCATGGAATATTTGTTCCCATCTAGGTTTCCACCTTTGTAGACAAAACACAGTCACACCTCCAGGCTTGGGTTGTTCCTTTTCCTTTTCTCTTCTCCATTCAACCTTGGGAGAATCATAACCTCCAGAGAAAGGGATTTCCATTATCCAAAAAGGATAAAATACTTAGAAATAAACTTAACCAAACAGGTGAAAGACCTGTATCCTATAAACTATAAACTATATATATCCTATAAACTATAAACTATAAAACATTCATGAAAAAAAAAATTGAAGATGACACAAGCAAATGGAAAGATATCCCATGTTCATGGATTGGAAGAATTACTACTGTTACAATGTCCATACTACCCAAAGCAATCTACAGATGCAATGTAATCCTTATCAAAATACCAACACCAGGGACGCCTGGGTGGCTCAGTTGGTTAAGTAGCTGCCTTCAGCTCAGGTCATGATCCCAACGTCCTGGGATCGAGTCTCACATCGGGCTCCTTGCTTGGCAGGGGGCCTGCTTCTCCCTCTGCCTCTGCCTGACACTCTGCCTGTGCTCGCTCTCGCTCCTCTCTCTCTCTCTCTGACAAATAAATAAATAAATAAAATCTTAAAAAAAAAACACCAACAGCATTTTTCACAGAACTAGAACAACTAGTAATAAATAATAATGAAGATTGCTGAACCAATCTTGAGAAAGAGGAACAGAGCTGGAGTTATCAGAATCCCAGATTTTAAGATATACTATAAATCTGCAGTTATCAAAACAGCATGGTACAGGCACAAAAAGTAGTCACAAAGATCAATAGAATAGAATAGAGGCCCCAGAAATAAACCCACGATTATATGGTCAACTAATCTATGACAAAGGAGGCAAGAATATCCAATGGGAAAAAGACAGTCTCTTCAACAAGTGGTGTTGGGAAGACTGGACAGTGACATCGCAGAAGAATGAAACGGGACCACTTTCTTACACCATACATAAAAATAAACTCAAAATGGATTAAAGACCCAAATGTGAGACCTGAAACTACAAAAATCCTGGAAGAGAGCATGGGCAGTAATTTCTCTGACATTGGCAATAATAATATTTTTCTAGACATGTCTCCCAAGACAAGCAAAAGCAAAACAAACACACACAAGCAGGGAAACACACACAAAAAAGCAAAAATAAACTATTGGAACTATGTCAAAATAAAAAGCTTCTGCACAGTGAAGGAAACAATCAACAAAAAGAAAAGGCAATCTACTGAATGGGAGAAAATATTTGCAAATGGTATATCTGGTAAAAGGTTAGTATCTAAAATGTATAAAGAACTTACATAACTCAACATCAAAAAACCCAAAAAGCTAAGTGAAAAATGGGCAGAAGACTTGAATTGACATTTTTCCAAAGAAGACATACAGATGGCCAACAGGCATATGAAAAGATACTCAAGGTTGCTAATCATCAGGAAAATGCAAATCAAAACCACAATGAGATATCAGTTCACACCTGTCAGAATAGCAAAAATCAAAAAGACAAGAAATAACAAGAATTGGTGAGTATGTAGAGAGAAAAAAAAAACCCTTATAAACTGTTGATGAGAATGTAAATTGGTACAACCACTATAGAAAACAATATGGAAGCTCTTCAAAAATTAAAAATAGAAATATTATATGATTAAGTAGCTTCACTACTGGGTATTTACCTAGTAGAAGCAAAAACACTAATTCAAAAAAATATATGCATCCCTATGTTTCTTGCAGAGTTATTTGCAATATCCAAGATATGGAAGCAAGCTAAGTGTCTACCAGTAGATGAATGGATAAGGAAGATGTGGTATACACATATACTATGCAGCCATTAAAAAGGATGAAATTGTGACATTTGTGACAACATGGATGGACCTAGAGGGTATCATGTTAAGTGAAATAAGTCAGATGGAGAAAAACAAATACCTTATGATTTCATTCATATATGGAATCTAAAAAAATACATGAATAAACAGACCAACATAAAGCAGAATCAGACATATAAATTCAGAGAACAAACTGATAGTTCCCAGAGGGCTGGAGGGAAGGATGGGCAAAACAGATGAAGGATAGAGGGAGACACGGGCCTCCAGTTATGGAATGAACAAATCGGGGAATATAAGGCATGACATAAAGTCAGTGATAATGCAATAGGGTTGTATGGTGACAGATGGCAGCTACACTTGTGGGGAGCTGAGCACAATGTGTAGACTTGTCAAATCACTAGGCTGCACACCTGAGATAATGTAACATCGTGTGTCAACTATACTCAGATAAAAATAAAAGAAAGACCCTAAGATGCGAAAATGCAGTAGGTCCCACATGTCGCCTGTTATGTGTTGGCTTGGAAAAGAGGGGGTCAAGGATAGAGCATGGTTGATGATGAGGACAATACTCCTTTCATATGCTCAAAATACCTTCCATGGGTGAACACACAGACTTTCTGGAATTTCAATGACATCATCTTAAGCAATCTATGGTTAGGGCTAGACAGTGTAAACATCCCTTTAAACACATCCTTGCCTCTCCACACACAGAGCCCCATCTGTCACACGTGCACGCACTCAAACACCCATGCACAAACACACACAAACACTTCCAGGGACAGACAGACACACACACACACACACACACACACACACACACACACACACAGCTAAATGGTGGCATAGGAGAGCTAGTTTTACCACTCTCCTTAATTTCCATCTATTCTATTCCATCTTTTCCATCATTACGTTCATTTTCAACCTATTTCACAGGTGTAGGCACATTCGCAATCAAGTGCAAGAAGCAAATCAAGTTCTCAAGAAGCAAGTGCAGCTTCAAGCCACCCTTGAAGACACTCCTTTATGGAAATTCGGGTGTCCCCCCTGTGCTTTTGTTTGCTAGCAAGAGGGTGTCAAACACTTTCAACTCTTATGTAGTTTTTTCTATCATGGGGAAGAAAGCATGGTTTCCTGCTTATTTATTTATGCCTGCCTGCCCCACTGCTCTGGTAGACCAGGGTGATGTTCACTGGGTGTCACTAATTGCCAGCTACAAAGTCCCACGTGATTACTGCTATTCACGTTCTTTACCATAGTCCAGCATTCTCCTGTAACAAAAAATACACTCCACCAAGCATATTGCTACCTACACTATGGAGACCGTTACCTCCATATGGCATGTGATTTTATTCAGACTAATGACTCCTTAAAATACCATTTTTACCCTGAACAATTCCCACTTTCAATTTTTTTCTTCTCCTGAAATTTTCTTTTTTTTTTTTTTCCAAAGATTTTATTATTTGACAGAGAGAGAGCACGCATGCACAAGCCAGGGGAGCAGCAGAGGGAGAGGGAAAAGCAAGCTGTCTGCTCAGCAGGGAACCCAATGCAGGGCTTGATCCCAAGACCCTGAGATCATGACCTGAGCCAAAGGCAGATGCTTAATGACTGAGCCACCAAGGCGCCCCCTCCCGAAATTTTCATAAGTTCCTCGTGACACTTTGCAAATGGACTGCCCATTCTCAGAGAAAGTTTTCCATAGCATTAATCTACTTGGATCCTGTAACTGAGCAACTCTGGGGCAGTACTGAACTTCCCTGTTGCCTAGCGGTGCCTAGGAGTGGATTTTGTTTTTTTCTCTACCCAGACACAGCCCATACTTCACAGCTAATCCTCCAGCTGTCCTGTCGTGTGAATGAATGGGGTCACCCGTTCTCCCAGAGTGCCACTGGGCTAATCTGGGCAATCATGCTCTCCACAGCTGTCTTTGAGAAGCATGAAGCTCTAGGCAGAATAGAAAGAGCTTGTCAGACAAATGAGTGGTTATAACCCCGGAGAGACATGATGGCCGCACAAACGCTACCACCATGGCACCCATGTGAGACAAGGTGCCAGGATCTTCCCAGGACCTCAAAGAGACTGTGCCTCCAAGGGTCACGGTTAGGACCTTCTTTCTTCTCCCAGCCTTTTTAAAAAAATTCCTAACAAGACAACTCTTTTAACTCAGACTGTCAGCCTTGACCTGTTCTTGGATCCAGTTCCAAAACGTGTGATTTGAAATACCCCCAAATAAGAATCTGAACCACTATACAGAGTTGAGGAATAGTGATGTCCCAGCATTCTCCACTCCACGTCTGAAGCTCAGCAAAGCAATGCACAGTGTGTAACTCTCTCAAGAGCTCCAATGTCACTTAAGCCTTCCTGTGCCTCAGCAGTCTCTTCCTTATAGAGTTCACTCTCAGAGTCTCAGAGACAAGGGCAGAGCCTGGACAGGAGTCCCCGGGCTGCCCACCTGCCAGGGGAAGCAGTGAGCCCTTCTCAACAACTCTACCACTTTATTAGCTTAGACGCACTGCCTCCTCCTGAGTCCACTCCCTCTGTCTCATTCAGCCCTTGGTTACCTATTTTCTGGGCTTGTGCAAAGGTTCCTGTGTGGTCTCTCTGCCTCCAACCCAGAGAGTCTCAGCCAGGGGGCAATTTTGTTCCCCAGGGGACACCTGACAACACCTGGAGACATTTTTGGTTATCAAGACAGGTGGGGTACTACTGGCATCTGCTGGGTAAAAGCCAAGGATGCCACTCAACGTCATACAAAGCTCAGGACAGTCCCCAACAAAAAATGATCCAGCTTAAGATGTCAATGGTGCTGACACTGAAAACCTCTGCTCCAGCCACACCTGCTTCAAATCTGCCCCCTTTACCCCACAAATGATATAAACCATAATTCCAATCAGGTCATTGCCACGCCTGAAATCCTCCAGTGCCTCCCAAGTACCCTCTGGTTCAAGTCTAAACTCTCCTTAGCAAGTCATGGAGACCCATCATGATCCGGTCCTTTCTTAAGTTTACCTGCCCTTTCACTTTTCCCTGACCTTTCTTCCCCAAAGCCACACCAGCAACCAGTGTAGGCAGATCAGGCCACTCACAACTCCCTCTGCCTGTCAGTCAGTTTTATGTCAGACACTCTAATCAGACTAAAGGGGAACAAGACACTCTCCAGGTAGCTTGAAGCACTGAGATCTCATGAGGCACACAGAAAAGTGAGCACACCTTCAACTGGCAAAGCCAGAACCTACTCATCACCTCTGTGATTTCACTGGTGTCTCGCCAACAGGCTGTGAGCCTTGAGGAAGACGGCATCTACATCTTTATAAGGCTATAGTAACCTGCACACGCTAAGTGTGGTCTACCAGTTGTACTGGTTGTATTTGTCATAGATGTTGCATGAAGGAATGAATGAATTCCTAGCTTCTTTCAATTTGGCTCTTGGTGAAGCATAAAAAGCACTACAATATCAAAATACAAAGATGAAACTAAATTCATTACACTGTATGTATTAAGAAAGACAGTCCATCCACAAAGGTGGAGATATCTTTGTTTAAAGCGATGGTCTCTGCCTCTCTTGTATTTATATACCAGAGAAATACAAATCAATAAAATATTCATCCCTATGTAATGTCTAAATCCCACTGCCTGATACTCAAAGACAAGACATGGAGCAGAATCAGACTCTAAAATAGTTCACAGAGATATGATGGTATCAAGAACACAGAGCTTGGGGTGCCTGGGTGGCTCAGTGGGTTAAAGTCTCTGCCTTCATCTCAGGTCATGATCTCAGGGTTCTGGGATAGAGCCCCACATGGGACTCTCTGCTCGTCAGGGAGCCTGCTTCCCCCCTCTCTCTGCCTGCCTCTCTGCCTACTTGTAATCTCTCTGTCAAATAAATAAAATCTTAAAAAAAAAAAACAACAAAGAGCTAGTTTCACTGTGGGAATCATAACTCTGAATTTCACGGGACCTAAAATGATTTTGCTCTTTCTCTAGACTGAGAAGGTCATTCCATCCACTAGACACGTAACAATACTGCCACTTTTACTTCTTTCCCTTTTAAGTTGATTCTATATCCTGGAGATTGATAGGATTTGCCTGAGCTTCAAAACCCACAAGATTCCCATAAGGAGACTGCCTAATAAAAAAAATTTTATTAGACATTTATAGAGCCATTTTGGATTTTTTAAGAGAGTAACCTATCAGTTTGACTTTATAGCTGGTGAAAGAATTTAAGATTCTTCTTTAAGCAACTAGAAAAACTGAAAAGGTTTTTTATGGATTCTTATCATATATCATGAAAATTTTTATTTTTATTGCAGTTCATTATAACATATGTGTCTCTTGTCTACAGTGTTTGTGTTAAAGTTAAGGTTAGGATTTAGCAGTGGAACCTCATTAGAGAAAATGGAGCAAAATGACTTTTAACTGAATGGGGTAAAGGGCCCAAGGGGAAGCTTGCCCAGTTCCCTGTTATATCCTGAGAGGTGACTCCTAGGGCCAGAGTGGCCTGACTTCCATATTCCCCATGGAATATTTGTTCCCA
Organism: Lutra lutra; assembly: GCF_902655055.1. Classification (NCBI taxonomy): domain Eukaryota; kingdom Metazoa; phylum Chordata; class Mammalia; order Carnivora; family Mustelidae; genus Lutra; species Lutra lutra. The sequence continues at coordinate 25,170,816 of NC_062290.1, forward strand.
TCTAGGTTTCCACCTTTGTAGACAAAACACAGTCACAGCTCCAGGCTTGGGTTGTTCCTTTTCCTTTTCTTTTCTCCATTCAACCTTGGGAGAATCATGACCTCCAGAGAAAGGGATTTCCATTAAACCAAATATTCCAGGTACAGAAATATGTAGGGGTCAAGGGCAAGTCACTCAAAATGTATCACAGTTCATATTGATTATTTTGAATTGAAGCTACTTGGTAAGTGACCAGTGCAAGGTCACTTGGACCCTCCTCTGTCCCTCTGAGAGCAGGAAACAAATCTCCATTATGAAAAACACCCTCCTTCTAATGAGAAGCAAAAGGATATCCTTGTCAGGGCCCCTGGGTAGCTCAGCCAGTTAAGCATCGCCTTCAGCTCAGGTCATGACCCCAGGGTTCTGGGATCGGGTCCCGCATCGGGCTCCTTGCTCAGCAGAGAGCATGCTTCTCCCTCCCTCTGCTTACACTCTGTCTGCCTCTTTCTCTGATAAATAAATAAAACCTTCCAAAAAAAAAAAAAATCCTTGTCACCAGAGATAAGGACTTCAAAGCTGAGAAAGCTGTACAAACCTTGTATTTTTTTCCAATCTACTAGACCCTAGCCTAATGTCTGCTTAGAATTCCCTAATAATTAAAGCTCCCAAACACCTGTTTTCTTTATCCTGTCAATTCCTCCCAAATTTATTGTCTCTTTGTCTAAAACATATACAAACTGCCTGCTTTAATCACTTCTTTGGGTCTCAATTTCATTTGGGGGCCTCCATGTGCACATAATAAAACTTGAGGGTTTTCTCTCCTGTTAATTTATCTTATGTAAATTAAATCTTGGTCCAGCTGAAAGACCTCAAAGAGGAAGAATTTTTCCTTCTCTACAGGAGGAAGTCCAGAAAAATCCCTGGGGATCAGAAACGAAAGCTACTTTTATTACAGGTGAAAAACATATAAAATCAGACAGGGTGCTAGAAAATATAGACAAGCAACGTGGACCCAGAGACCCTTGGGAACTTACAGAGTTAGTTGCTAAAACCAAGAGCACAGGCCAGGAGTAGACCAAGGCCATTCTCCTTGTCATCACCTTGTGGCTCAGCTGGGGATAAGGATGTCTCCCGAGGCCCCACACTTCCTATCTTGCAATGCTTTCTTTCCACTCAAGGAATTGGGGGCATCTAAGCTGTCCAGTTCTCCTTCTAGCCATTAAGCTTCCTCTCAGGAAAAGATTTACTAAAAATTATTTACACTTCGGTGTGAAGTACCTGCTGCTCCTTCTCCCAAGGGTATTTGCATCCCAAGCCATACTCTCATTACAGGCTGCAGGGTTTTCCCCTGTGGACGGGATTCGAGAATCGAAGCTGTAGCTAAAGGAGGTCTTTTGGGGGACAGAGAAACCTGCCCTCTTGAAACCGCCCAGTATCCATATTTTAAGTGATGAAACCCAAGTCACTAAGGAAAATCATGTTGTGGTTGTGTTCAGGGCTCCAATAACTTTATTTTGAGTGCATTTTATTTTATTTTTTTTTTTAAACATTTTATTTATTTATTTGAGAGAAGAGAGAGACAGTGAGAGAGAGCATGAGTGAGGAGAAGGTCAGAGGGAGAAGCAGACTCCCCGTGGAGCTGGGAGCCTGATGCGGGACTCGATCCCGGGACTCCAGGATCATGACCTGAGCTGAAGGCAGTCGCTTAACCAACTGAGCCACCCAGGCGCCCTTGAGTGCATTTTAGAATATACCTTGATAATTCATGTGTGAGGTTTGCCTCGTGAAATGTCTCCAGCAAACAGTGTGGGGAGATTCGTCCCTGAAGGAAGTAAAGTCCTTAAAAGCCAAAAAGGCCTAGATGCACATATAGTAGAGTCCTTAAAAATACAACAACTTTTGGGTTGAGATGGACTATATGTGCTTTAGCTTGCATCAAAACTATCAGAGAAAATACAAGAAAGGCCTCGGAAAACGGAATGTAAGTATGAAGAAATAGTGAGGCAGAACAGAATAACCAATATAAAGACTTACAGAGAATTCTTTACAACCACTAATTTAATTATAATAAAAACTTACCATTCAGTAGAACTTTCTACAGTGGTGGAAATGTTCTTGGTCTGACCTCTCCATGATGGCAGCCATTAGCCACATGTGGCTATTACTCATTGGAAATGCAGTTTATGTGACTAGAACTGAATTTTTAATTTTAATGAATTTAAACTTAGTTTTAAATAGCCATGCATCGCGAGTGGCTAACACACTGGACAGTGAGGGGGGCCAATAGCATTACTGCTTTAACACATAATTTTTAGGACTACTTTGTATCCATGGGCTTTTTCCTGGAGAAACTTTATAACTCTCAAAATAATACAGTCTTCCAGCAGCAAACAGCTTACTTATAAGAAATAGTTTATGATTCATTCCGTCCCCAACCCCAAACATTACCTAGGTACCCAGGATTGGCACCTCACTCGTCCCGTCATGGTAAGCCTACAATGCCAGCTTCTGGAAGGAAGGGTACTTACCCTCACCCAATGGAAGTTCCTCTTCTTGCTCATTGGGGGAAGGCAGCAGGGGCTTCAGGGGCTCCATGTTAATGATGAGCTGTTTGTTCAAGGAGTAGGAACTGCGGCTCTGAGTCATACTGGTTCTGAAAACAGACACAAATCAGAGGGAATTGGCTTTCATTGTGAATGTCAGCTCCTCCATCTTGGTCAGCTATCCAAGTTGGGAACTGTCTCTAGACTCCCACAGTGGATGAGGCCAGTGGTAAAGACAACATAAAACTTAGGAGAGACAGCCCTTCTTATTTCAGTTCTGACAGAATGTCTTGTGTATTCTAATGCAATGTAGTGAAAAAACTTATTTCCCCATAAATCACCAGACTGAGGCATACAAGGTGACAACACGGACACTGAAAACGACATGGGAGGCAGGTGTCACTGAACTAGATACACAGAAAAGTGAATGAAGGGCATGGCTCAAAGTAATTTAACAACCACCAAGAAACCAAAAATGAAAACATAACCCAGTCAGACAGCCTCGAGCTATCTTGCTGTTGCTAGATGTCCAATATTTAATATCTATGTTTAATACTCCCATTCAGATTCACAGCCCTCTCACCAGCCAGCCACCGAAGCTCTGCTTCTGAAGGCAGCATACACCTGTTATTGGCTGCAAAGGGCAGCAGATGGCAAGGAAAATGTATGAACATCTCGTCAAGACTATTGGCTGATAGCAGGAAACCCATCCACACCATCTGCTGCAGGGAGACCAGCTGTCTACTCTGAAAGATAGGGAGGTAGGGTACCTCCAGTGGGTGTTTCAGCACCCTTCTCCTCCTCATGTTTCCTGTCAAAACCCAAACCAACTCACCTTTCAAAGACGGTGTCCAGTGTCTCCTCTCAAAACCCAAACCAACCCACTCTTCAAAGATGGTGTCCAATGTCTCTTAAGCCTTTGATGCCCCCTTGGATGACCCTCATGACACATTTTCATTTGTTCTCTTTCTCTCCCCTCACACTACTCTCCCTTCTTTCATATCTCATGGCATTTGGCACCTCTGTCTCTCTGCCATTACTGCTGTACTAATAATCAGCTCCACCTTGGCAAAGCACCTTAAGGGCGCAGACTGATCTAGCCATTCTGGTGTGCCTTACAGAGCCTCCCTAGGTATCTTATTAAGGGCTGCTCACATTCGAAATTGAAGTAAATTGAATGCAATCCTGGCTTCCCCAGGTGGGTTACAGGACTATCTTACAGCTTAGGCATTTGTTTGGCACAGGACAGGGAAAGAGAAGAACCCAGTACCCCCTACAACTGGCACTGGAGGGAAAAAAATGATGAAGCCTTGCTTAACCATGGAGTCCCGTCCTTCATCATTTCACTCTACAACTACTTATTTGCAGCTGATACACATACATCAGATGATCTGCCTTGTTCCAGTGAGCCATGGTCCTTGCATGAAGTAACTCACTCTCTAGAACTACAATTTTCAGACTTTTTGACGGACACCCCCATTAAGAAATTTTATGTCATTTCTCTGTACCCACACGGGAAGACACAAGTAAAGCAATGTTTTATGCAACCACAGTAACTCTTGTTATGTGTGATTCACTTATTCCCCCCTCATTCTATTTCATTTTGTTTGAAGTGCTAGTCTATTTTCATGACTCATTAATGTGCTACAGCCACAGTTGGAAAAGCGTGCGTCCCATGAAGGATAATCATGGCCAAGGGTTCTCTGGCAAGCATGGCAGGGTTGACAAAGAAAGAAATGGAGACAGCGTTTCCTTGCAGACAGAAAGAAGGAAGGTAGGAAGGAAGGAAGGGAGGGAGGGAGGGTGGGTCCTCATTTTTTGAGCTTTCATGGGATTTCCTCTGGCCCTACAGCCCTCATGACTGAGCTGTTTGTTCTAGCTCTGCAAAGCACATGCCGCCACGTTTGTGTGGACCATGGAGGTTCCTGACCTCAGAAAAGCCCATTTTCCATTGTTGCACGAATCTCTCTGCCCCACCTCTGGCCACCCTGCCAACTGACTGGCAGCAGTTCCACCCCCCGAAATTACTGCATTTCATCAAGGAGGGCCTGTAACGAGCCTTTATGGAGGATCTTTTTCTCCACAGCAGTGCCCCATCCCAACACTTTTCACTTGGAGATATAAAGCATCCTGCCCCCTGACCCCCTCTAGTGCCAACACTGCAACATCTGGCTGCTTGCCCGCTATTGGGACAGGCTGAGCTCGCCCATGTGAGCCTGCTGGGCACTGGGAGGTGGGGAGGATGCGAACTCAGCACCCATGCTTACAGGCTTCTACTGCCACACTGTAGTGGAGGCCTTCGGCCAGGGTCAACGGGGTTTAGGGTCTGCTGAGGATTAGGCCACACAGTTGATTACAACCCTGAATCTCTCCAGTTCTATGACTCAGAGGTGAACACTGCCTCCCACTAAGTACAAGACTCAGATAAACCCAAAGGTGAACACAACGCAAGAGTTTCTCTGGAGCACAAAGGATCCAGGGCTCCAGACCTTGGTATTGGGTACTGGGATAGCTAAAGGGCAAGATTATCAAAACCAGAATCAAAATGCCTATCTCTCACACTTTCTCCACAACCCCAGTAGACTACAGGTTTCCTCTCTCCTTGCAACCTTCTTAAAGCTGCCAGCTGATCCTGGTTTCATTTCGAGCAAGAGCCACCAGCAAGTTATACTACCACTACCCATTAATGTAATGCCAGAATGTGATGGCGCCTTTTTTAGTTTACAAAGTGGTTTACATACTTGGCCATGTTTGTTTTTCTCAGTGGCCCTCTGAGACAGGCAAGGAGAATACCATATTCATAGATGAGGACACTGAGACTCGGTGAAATTATAGGACTTGCCTAGAGATACTGCAGATAAGCAGACTCAGGTAAGCTGATTCTCAGTCAGGGCTTTTGCTGTGCTCTCCACTGCCTTCCTGCATGATTTATCCTATAGTGTCCCAGAGAGGACTCTGGTCACTACTGCTACTGTCCTGCTTTCTGGCTATATGAAGTTCCACTGTGTCAGGTGGTCTTCTAGAAGATGTGCCAGCATCCCAGTCAGCTCCCACCCTACCCTTCCAAGGTCCTGATGTAACAGCCTCTCTGGCTGGAGTCTCTCCAAGCCAGCCAAGGGTCTGTGCCATATTTCCCATTCTCAGAATCCCCCCATCAATGGATTCTGCAAAATGCCTCACCCTCTTTGTATTCAGCACAGAACTTTTTTCCAATGAAACAGTGACTGGGAATTCTATTGAGGTAAAAAGGTTTTCCTCAGAAATTGTAAGGACATTCTAAGATTGGTTTCCAAAAAAATGTGGCATAGGAGCTCCTGAGTGGCTCAGTCATTAAGCATCTGCCTTCAGCTCAAGACTGATCTCGGGGTCCTGGGATCGAGCCCCGCATCCAGTTGCCTGCTCAGTGGGAAGCCTGCTTCTCCCTCTCCCACTCCCCTAGCTTGTGCTCCCTCTCTCACTGCCTCACTCTCTGTCAAATAAATAAAATCTTAAAAAAAAAAAAAAAAGCAAAACTGATGGCATAATATAGAGCAACTAACACAAGGCTCATGGAATTCCTGCACCAGTCCTTGAGTGAAGCAAGTGCTGTTGGCCTGTCATCCAAACTCCAACTCAAGACGCTTTAATGAGGACATGCCTGTTAAATTCCAGCTTCCCATTTTTGGATGAGAGACAGGACTAATACATCACCTCACATTCGTATGGCACTTCCTAACTTTTTAAAGCACATTATTTTTATGCCCATAACAAAATCAAGAAGTTGGGCAAAGTAATATTTGGAATCTCATTTTATAGATGAGTAAATTGATCAGAGAAGTTAAGAGACTTACCCAAGACCACACAGCTTAAAAGCAACACAACCAAGATTAGACCACCCAGCCCGTAAGCAACACAACCAAGTTCATGACCCCTAGACTGGTGCTGTTTCAGGTCCAAATGCTGCCTCTGGGTGTCCTCCAATGGTGGCTGTTGTGCCCAGGTGGCTCACACAGCCAGCCCTGGGCTCATCAAGCAGCAACCTTTTGCCTCCCTGGACCGCTGGCATGGGTGAGCGATTCTCACCAAGTAGCCAGCCTGGGAGGGCTTTGCTAGGGGGATCCTATCACCAGCAAAGATCAGTGAGCAATCATGAGAGTTAGTTTTTCTCTTTTTGAAAAAAAAAGAGAAAAATCTCAAGACAGTGTCCTTGATCTGTGTTGTCTCTCTTTAAACACACAAACCTCAGCAAAAGTAGTAGCCCATGAACTTGCCATTCTTTGAAGAGTACACTCTCAACCATGAGGAAAGACAACTGAGACCTTACCATCACCATTCTAAAGGAGCACTCTTCTATTAACAGAGCCAGAGAAAAGAGTTCATTGCTATACTCTCACTTTTGACAGCCACATCAAAGAAGCCAAAAGAATTAAAAACTAATTGATTAAGAGAAAAAATGTCCTACCATGCAACTGGCCACTGGGAAGAAATGAGAAGTTGCAACTGAAAGTGGTACACCTCCTTGGCTCTGACTGCATTATTGCCTCATGGGAGGGCAAGGTCCCCAGCTGGAGAGATCTCGGGTCTTGGAAAACGGCCCGCATTCTGCTGTCATCCCACATCCCTAGTTCACACGTTCAATCAGCAACTATGTACTGACCTCTATTATGTGACAAGTGCTGTGTTAGGTGTTGAGTGATACTCAGATGACCAAACAGACACAAGCCTTTTCCTCCCACAGCTTGCTCTGCATCATTACTTTAAACAAATTCTTCCTTATGTTGTCAGAGATTTGAGAAATACTGCCAAAAAGCTGAGGACCAGATGTTCTGAGCATGTGGACCCGATAGGCTTTCATATACACATAAAAGGGGTCAGTAGAAGGGAAAGAAAAGGCATATGAACCAGTGTCTCAAGGGCCTATAGGTCCTGGTTTGCAATAACATCCCTGGGGGATTTTAGAAGATTCCAGAAAAGGGAAACTATGAATTGACTGATGCCTTCTTTCCCATCGGCTCTGGTGGTTCTGTCCATTCTGGGAAAAGATTCTCACTATGGCCACTCTGCTCCCTTCACTCCCACGGCCTGGCTACTCAAAGTGTGGTCTCTGAACCAGCCACATGGCCACCACCGGGGAGCTCATTAGAAAGGTCAGATTCATGAATCAGAATCTGATTTTAACAAGATCCGTAGACGACCCCGTCTAAGTTAAAGTTTGAGAAGCCCTGATCTAGGAGAGAATCCTTGATTCCCATAAATTATGCATATCTCAATTGAAAAAAGAAATACTTTTTCAAATTATTTCTGATCTCATTAACCAAAGATGATTACAGGAGTCTTAGAAAGTCTTACATATTGGGAATATGAGTCTCTGAAAGCATATTGTTAAGAACAGTGTCCTTCTTTGTGTTTGACCTATCAAGAGAACTCCCCAGCATCAAGTATTTCTTCTTCTTCTTTTCTTTAAGATCAAACACTCACACTTCAAGTTAGAAAACTAAAACCCAAGCAGAGTCCCTGGGGGTGGTTCTGCCTCCCAGCTTCTAAGAGAATGCCAGAGGTTTTCTGGGTGGCAAATGCTACAAAGAACACAGGCTTAGGTCTGCCACAGAACAGAATTTATGTCTTAGATAGATCTTTTCCCTTTAACTTTTAACTCTGAGATCCAAGTTCCCTAGACTACAGATACATCTAATTAGGTGATTCTTAAGGTCATTTCTGGCCGAGTCTAGGAAAGTTAAATGAGACTTTTTTTTTAATCATTTCCTCTTTTTCATTTCTGCCACACTTCGTAACCAATGGTAGAAGAGGGACTGTAAAGACTATCTTAAAATTAAATAAATACAAAGAAAAGACTAGTGTTATCAAGGGATAGGTTAGAAAACCTCCATGGTTTTAGACTAAGGTGTCCCCTGGCTATGGTGCTCCCTAACCCTACTGCCATCTCCTGCTTCTCGAAGCAGGAAAGACCACTTCTGCAGATGTGCACATGACCACTGCCCACTGGGTCACCCGAACCAGGAATGAATTCTCTGTACACATCTTCATGGGCTCCTGTGCCAACTCTAGTCCTGCTCCCTGGTCGGGGAGAGAAGCGCTATCTGGATGCCTGGCCAGGCTGGCTCAGCCACACTTCCGAGAGACCCAACAACCCAGGCAATAGTGTAAGAGGCACCCAGCTCACTGGGTCATGCTGGAAACAGAGGAAACTGCGCAAATGCAAGCATAGGGGAGACTCCTCCAAGTCCAAAGGGGGAAGGAAGGAAGAGGTACCAACCTGTGTGTGGGAACCTCCTAAAAAAACCTAACTTAGGGTGGTCTTGCCCTCAAAAAAGGAGAACATCATGATGAGAATGCTCAGCCTTAGATATTTAGCAGGTCTGAGGTTTAGGGCGTGGAACAATCTGTGTCTCATGGTGATATAAAGTCCAACATGACCAAGAGAATATTTAACAAACAGCAGCAGACTGCCACGTTACGAAGACGTGTGCTCTTGAACCACTAATGACTAAGTTTCTCATTTCTCTGAGAGACCTTTGGGAGTGAGTAGCCCCAGAAGCAAGGAGCACCCTCTGCCTTCCTCATGTGAAAATGTCTAAGAGAAGGTGGGGTCAATGGGTGCTGGCCACATCTGATGAACAGAGGCAGGAAGAGAGAACAGTTCTAAGAGGGCAGGATGACAGACTCAGCCAGGAGAGGATACCACCGTGCCTCACACACACTCTTCATGTGACACTCCAGGCCCAGTCAAGCCAATGACTTCCCACAGAGCAAGCGACTCAGAATGGAGTCGGGCCACACTCACGCCATGGCCCTGTCAAGTCTGTCCCTGAGAGATTTCCAGGACAGCGAGGGTGAATGCCTGGAAACAGACGTGCCCATACTGATACGTGTACAGGCAGCTGGTGACCTCATGCCCCCTCCTGATATAGAGAATTTGGCAAAGCAAGCCTGAAATCCTTCTGTCCATCCCTGAAGCTTCCCAGAGCCCCAGAGATCACCCCACCTACCTGTGTACCTCCGGAGGCTCCCTCTGAATCTTGGAGCTGGCCTCCACCACCTCTTTGGCAACTTTACCACTGCAAAAAAGAAACACAACGTCTGTGCACACTCAGAGCAGAAGGGGAGGGATGTGCGCATGTATTATTTTTTTTAACTTCACAATGGCCTTATCTGTTCCATCAGAGAAGTTACAGTGGAATTTGAGGGGGGGCCCATGAGTGTCACACATGTGTGGAATGGGAAGGGAGGACCAAAACAGGCCTACAAACCGAAGAGCCCTGATTTAGTAAATGCAAGTAAATGGAAGCCCCCACCCCAACCCACCATCAAAATGGAACCACAGGTACCCACCTATATCGAAATCTACTTCCTTTAAAAAATATCTTGCTGCTTGACACAGTCTTGATCTGACTGGATTTCGCATACCTTTAAGAAGAAGCAAAACAGAGGTGGTAGTGACATTGTTGAGTCCAAGTGAGACATGCAATAAAGTGTGATGATTGGGTATTTTTGACTATAAGAAATACATGTTATTAGAGGATTGCTTGCATGCACACACACCTAAAAGAGAAGTTTCACCAAAAAATACTTATTTTCACTACGTATATTACAGACTGCTATCCCTGTCCAGCTTTTTTTTTTTTTAAGTAGGCTTTATTGCCCAGCATGCAGCTTGAACACAAGACCTTGAAATCAAGACTCACATGCTCTACCAACTGAGCCAGCCAGCTGCCCCTCTTTCTGTTTTTTCTAAATACTGGTGATGGCCCACACGTTTAGTTTCAGAATCCGTTACTGGGTCACAATCTGCAGAAAGGACCAAGCAACACTGACGATCAAAAGGGATTCTTTCCCAATTTCCACTTGAAAGATACGGAGAAGATGGATTGTGTCACGTGGTGTCAAGGTCCCAGTTGCTGGGAGCCGGGTAGGAGGTTGGCTTTCACGCCTGTGCCTGAGACAACACTGCAGCAGAAGACAGCTTCCCGGAGACACAGGTCACTCACCACGTCACAAAGAAGCCACCTACTGTGTACTGCCCTAAAGAGACCACAGGGCTCATGTCACCGGGGATGTGGTCACTGGCTGGAGCATTCTCCAGTGAGGTCACCATGACCCAGTGCCCTTTAAAGGAACCCAGGCTGGGAGATGACTAAGACACACGAGGAACCAGAAGCCCAGCCGAGCACTGATTTGGCAGCTCTGAGTGCACCCATAACCACGAACAAGACCAGAGCCCTCTGGGAAACAATGCAAGCGTGGGCTGCCCACAGGCCACACACAGGGCACCAAACTGCTGTGACAGCTGAGGTTGCCTCTTGGCAATCACTTTAAGCCTCATGCAACTAAACCCAAGTCAGAAAGAATGGCCTCCAAGGGTTCGGGACCATTTAAAATATCAAGAGTCACAAAATCTTCATAGAAAAACCACACAGAACAATACGCTGTATAGAAATCTGAACGGAGATGTGCACACAGCCAGGGCTCTGGTGAGAAGTTTCCACGTGGGCAGTGATGCCCAGCACTGGGCATCTCGCAAGCCTTGGCTCCTTTGTTCGGCAACTGTTAACCAAATGCCGAGCCTGGTCCACATCCTCCCCCGCCATGTTCAGGGAATACACAGGCCTCTGCATTCATGGAGTGTAAGATTTAGAAGGGAAACGGATCTCAATCTAAAAACCAGACACATAAGTGAAGAACTATACATTGCCGTGGGGGCCATGAAGGAAAAGATGCAATGACAGCAGGGAAGAGGGAGACTAATGCAGCCTGGGGGCCAGGGGTCTGAGCTGAGATCCAGGGATGGGAAGGCGTTAACTGGAAAGGTGTTAACTGGGCAGGTGGTGGGCAGTGTTCTGGGCGGCAGGCTCAATAGGCACAAAGCCCGGAGAGCTTGAGCACTGGAGGAACTAAAAAGATCTGCTGTGCATTTCCCCACATTGTTATTATTGTAATTACAAGCCCACACACATACATTTTTCCCCCTAATTTAGCAGGGCCTGAACTTAAGCTGTCCTAGTAAGGATTTTGGCCTTTGTCCTTAGAACAACAGAAAGCCACAAGCACACCCTTTTGCAAAGATGCCCCTTCTCCATGCGGCTGTCCAGTTTCCCAGCACCATTTATTGAAGAGACTGTCTTTTTTCCACTGTATATTTTTTCCTGTTTTGTCGAAGATTATTTGCCCATAGAGTTGAGGGTCCATATCTGGGCTCTCTACTCTGTTCCACTATTCTATGTGTCTGTTTTTATGCGAGTACCATGCTGTCTTGGTGATCACAGCTTTGCAGTAAAGCTTGAAATCAGGTAACGTGATGCCCCCAGTTTTATTTTTGTTTTTCAACATTTCCTTAGCGATTCGGGGTCTCTTCTGGTTCCATACAAATTTTTGGATTATTTGCTCCAGTTCTTTGAAAAACACCGGTGTAATTTTGATCGGAATGGCATTAAAAGTATAGATTGCTCTAGGCAGTATAGACATTTTAACAATGTTTATTCTTCCAATCCAAGAGCATGGAATGGTCTTCCATCTGTTTGTGTCTTCTTCAATTTCTTTCATGAGTGTTTTGTAGTTCCTTGAGTACAGTGTGGAGATTCCTCAAGAAATTAAAAATAGAGCTTCCCTATGACCCTGCAATTGCACTACTGGGTATTTACCCCAAAGATACAGATGTAGTGAAAAGAGGGGCCATCTGTACCCCAATGTTTAGAGCAGCAATGGCCACGGTCACCAAACTGTGGAAAGAACCAAGATGCCCTTCAACGGACGAATGGATAAGGAAGATGTGGTCCATATACACTATGGAGTATTATGCCTTCATCAGAAAGGATGAATACCCAACTTTTGTAGCAACATGGATGGGACTGGAAGAGATTATGCTGAGTGAAATGAATCAAGCAGAGAGAGTCAATTATCATATGGTTTCACTTATTTGAGGAGCATAACAAATAGCATGGAGGACAAGGGGAGATGGAGAGGAGAAGGGAGTTGAGGGAAATTGGAAGGGGAGGTGAACCATGAGAGACTATGGACTCTGAAAAACAATCTGAGGGGTTTGAAGGGGCAGGGGGTGGGAGGTTGGGGGAACCAGGTGGTGGGTACTAGAGAGGGCACGGATTGCATGGAGCACTGGGTGTGGTGCAAAAACAATGAATACTGTTACGCTGAAAATAAATTAAAAAAAAAAAAAAAAAAGATGCCCCTTCTCCCTTTCCACTTTCGCAAACGGCCTGAGCCAACAGAGAAGGGCACTGGGGACAAGTGAGGAGCAGGGAGATGAGACCAGAGTGGACGGGGTACAGACCTGGGAGAGGCAGGATTCCATCTCAAGCCAGGGCCTGGAGATGAGGGCATGGGAGCCCTCGAGGATGGGGTTTAGTGGGGTGGGAGCATATGAGATCCAGACCCAGGAGGCCCCTGACACCTGGAACAGGCTGTGCCAGCTGCTAGCCAGAGCTGGGCTAGCAGATCACATGTAGTCAAGAGGATAAAAATCCCCAGCAAGCCCACAGTGCCCTCCTCCTCCAGCAAGGACATGCCCGCTCCAGGCACGTCCTCCTCCAGCAAGGACATGCCCGCTCCAGGCACACCTGACCACCTCCCCACCGTCATGCACACACACACCCCCCTAGGGAGCTGTGAACCTGACATGTTATCTACAGGAGCCTGAGAAAAGGGTGATCTTCAGCTCCTCCCCATCTTCTTGGCAGGATTTTTGCTCCCAAGCCTCAGAGGTAGGAGGCAGAGAAACCTTTAAAGAAGTTTCTGTCGTTAGGGGCAGCTGGGTGGCTCAGTCTGCCTTCGGCTCAGGTCATAATCCCAGGGTCCTGGGATCGAGGCTGTGCTGGGCTCCCTGCTCAGCGGGGAGCCTGCTTCTCCCTCTCCCTGCCTCTCCCAAGGCTTGTGTGTCATGTGCGAGCTCTCTCTGTCAAATAAATAAAACCTTTAAAAAAAAAAAAAAAGCTTCAGTCTTTAAGATGTTTATTATTACTGTTCTAGGTTCTAAAGATCTTTGGGGCAAAGCAGTCTGCAAAGTAGATAAAGAGCCTTAATTGCAGCTTTTAACCCATTAAAGTAATGTAACATTGCGCCAACTACACCTCAGTAAAAGCAGTAATTAATGAAAAAAGAAAAAGAGCCTTAATTGGAGTTTTCAAATGCAACTCGGTGCCCAGGTGATAGAAGATACCAGAAGCCCAAAGAGCTGTGGCAAGCCCAGCTGTTCTAGGGAGCCTCTTGTGGTGAGAGGAGGCAGGCGGCTGGGCTTTTCACTGGTTCTGCCTCCCTGGGCTGGCTCCACTCTCTTGGTCAGAGGCCCCAGGGTGCGCTGCCTCTGCCCAAACCCTCAGAAGATCCATCTCGCAGAGACAGTGAAGAGCCTGCCTGCTCGGGGCATGAGGGTGCCAAGAGCACTGGCTTCTTTCTGGAGGCTGAATTGTCATTGAGGAACATTTGTGTCATGTCATTTGCTCAGAGACGCTCTCCTGAGAGTGTGACCACCAGCTCCCTGCCCTTCCGAATATGCAGGCACACGGCCCATGGTGTCTGGGCTGTGAGCTTCAGTGCACTTTTCAAGGGGCGTTTATCTGGAGAGCTTGAACAACCCCGGGGAAGTGCACGAGGGTGGAGGGAGATGTGAGAGGAAAGGAAAGTGGTGGGGGGATAGGACACACCTCTAGTTGTTCCCAAAGCTGGCCGCATGCCAGCAGCATCCGGAAGCGGATGCCAGTGCCCAGGCTCCGTCACTAGAGATTCTCCTCCAGCAGGCATTGGTGTTTTTAATCAAACACCCCAACATCATTCCAAGGCAGCCCACTGGAAACCCCTAAATCCCCAAATTCTCCTTGAATGACCCAGGAAGTGGTGTTTTACCTGGAAGAGCGGAGGCCTGAGGCCCCTCCCTGCTCTTGGTAGGAGACCTTGATCAAGTCATGCAGCTTTCCCTAGTCTTAATTTTTCCATGACTTCTTTAAGGGGGGGAGGGGACTAAAATTCTTAATTCATAGTGTTCTGAGGAGGGTTCAATGAGATCAAGTTATCTGAAAGCATTAGCTCATTATGTATATTTCCCTCCCTCCCTAAAATCACTCTCAAAACCTCTCCATTGACTTCTCACTCTTGAGCCACGGAGATTCTGGGGCACGATTTCAAACCCTCTGACAGCCCATGAGAGACCCTTTCTGCTCTAACCAGCTGATGGATGGCAGTGCCCAATTCCCCAGGCTCTGACATCAACAACGAGCAAAGAGCAAACGTCTGCCCCCTGCAGGTAACGAATGCACAACCTAGCTAACAGCAGTCCTCCGCCTGGCCTCTTCCCCGCCTGCCCTCGTCCCACTGCCACCTCTAACTCCCCATCAAAATCCCAGAATGGGATTCCAAATGCTTCCAAAGCATCTCATACATAGTAATTCAGATTAATTCATTTGACCCTCACAGCTCTCTCCTAGGAGGAAGCAATCCACCTTTTATGTGAGGAAACTGAAGCACAGAGGGGTTACATCATGTAATTGTGGTAACACGACAGAACTGGGGGAACTGTGCTGCAAATCCAGGTCTGTCTGCATTTTTAAAGTACTGTGTTTAGCCATGAAGGTTCTCAGACTTCAAAGGGCATCAGATTCACCTGGCATGTGTCTTAAAACACAAGTTTCTGCTTCAGTTAAATCTGGCATGGAGCCCAAGAATCTGCATTTCCAGCAAGTTCCCAGGAGATGCTGATGCATCAAAGGACCCTACTTTGAGAATCACTGGATTAGAGCAAATAACCCTAGCCTACACATGAGCACCACCTGGGAAAGATTGATTTCTACCAATATCTAGCTCCCTCCTCCCAGATTCTGATTTTTTTTATGACAGTTATTGAGATATAATCCACATACCATAAAGTTTGCCCTTCTAGATTGCAGTGGTCTTGAATATAACTCACCAATTTTTTTTTTTTAAATGAGAAAATGTTTTCATCAACCAGGAAGAACCAACCTCCCATTAACCCCCCCATCTCCTCTACTCTCAATCCTAGGCAAGCCCAAATCTGTCTCTCTAGATTTCTCTATTCTGGACATTGCATACAAATAGAATCACACAGTATGTGGCCTTTTATGTTTGGCTTTTTTCCACTTAGCATAATGTCCACAGCTTGGTATTCTTTGGAAAAGCTCCCGGGTGGTTCTAGTGTGCAGTTAGCGCTGAGAACCACTGGTTTGGAACCTTGATACTCAGAGTGTGGACCACAGGCCTGCAACACAGCCTCACCGGGGAGCTTATTAGAAATATGGACTCCAGGGGGACCTGGGTGGCTCAGTCGGCTAAGCATTAGGCTCTTGATTTCAGCTCAGGTCACGATCCTGGGGTGGTGGCATCAAGACCTGCATTGCACTCAGCAGAGAGTCTGCTTGAGATTTTCTCCCTTGCCCTCTGCTCCTCCCCATGCTTGCATGCTCTCTCTCTCTCAAATAAATAAATCTTAAAAAAAAAAAAAAAAGGAAATATGGACTCCAATGCCCCACCCTGATCTACTGAATCACACTCCACATTCTCACAGGATCTCTGGGTCATTCACGGGCTCACACAGGTGTGCGAGGCTCTCAGGTAGGGAGTTCTCAGGGTCCTTACCTACCAGACATAAGGGTGTTTCTCTGACAAAACACATACCAAACTCTGGGGAAGAAATTTCTTAGGGACTGCCTTTGTGCCCTGCAAACAATTCCATACAAAGTCAGGGACAAAAAGTGTCATTTGAGCCTCTGCAGTATCCCCAGGGCCCAGCACAGAGTATGGCATAAAGCAGGTGTGACAGACTCATTGAATGGAAACTTCCTGAGCCACTGAACCCTTCAGTGAATCCCTGTGCTTCCAGGGAACCCACATTCTGAGGGTGGCAGCACCTAGAAATTGCACAGCATAAAGGAAACTCTGAAATGGTGACTGTGTCGGGGATCTCCTGGAGTTTGGAGCAGGAGGGAACATTAGAGTTTCTGCACTGGGCTCCATTCCCAGGCAGCAGATCTCAGAGCCAAGGCTTTCAAACCCGATCATGGCCCTAGGCCAACGGACAACAAACCACACATTCATGTCTTAAAAGCACACTAGGGAATTCCTAGGCATTGGCCACTGGGCCTCCCTGTTCCCATCGCAGGTGAAGTAGAAAAAGGAACAAACCATCCCCAAACCAGGAAACAAAATCAGAACCTTGCTCTGCCAGCCAAAACCATTACAATGCAGCACCAATGACATGGAGCTGGAAGCAGGCACCCAGCCCTGAGTTTAACAGAAACAGAACCCTTCAGAGTCAAAAGGACAGGGCCCGGCAACCAACGGGCACTCAAAACCCTTTCATCATTAGTGGAGGGGGAGGGGTCATGGTCACTGCTACACATCTAAGCACTCCACAGCAGTTATTACCAGTCATACTTTACAGATGAAAAACAAGGTTGGGGCTCAGTTCAAGTGCTTTGTTCCAGGCCACACTGCTAGGAAGTGACAGAGTCAAGACTCAAAGCCAAGCCTTTCACCTCCAAGGTCCATGCTTGTGAACACTGGCCACAGTGAGGCAAACGAATCACATCAGACTCCCTGTCCCCCCTGTTCTATACGTGAGAGGGCTGAGGCCAGACCTGTCCGAGGCCACACAGCCCAGTCCAAACAGGCGGTACCTTTCCTTCTCCGTAAGGAACAGGGATGGTTATGGAAAAATGAAGGAACAAAAGGACCCAAGAAAACTCAAATCAGTATATATATTAGGGATTGAAGGTCTTCATGAAAGAGATGGGGTAGCCTGGCCTAGCCAAACCAGAGGTGCTAGGACCCAGTCACCTCTGCACAGTGTCCCCACTGATGATGGGGATTTATGATGATGGTTCGATTTATGGTATGTTTAACTTAGAATGGGTTTATCAGGGTGTCACTCCATCATAAGTCAAGGAAGTCAAGGAAGATCTGTACAGTGCCACTTGTGACCACTAAACCCTCCAGGTCTTGGGAAGCATCCGCAGAAGACTGGGAGGGATTCCTCTGATATGCCTGGTCAGCCCACCTAATGCCAAGATTATCATACTGAGCTCTATACCAGCCGTGTACCCTAAAATGTGCAAAATGAGTTCCCCAGTTGACAGGTTTTTCTCCTTGTTCCCTCTCCTTTCAATTCTGTTTTTGTCTTTATTTGACTCTAACAATCAACGGACTGTCACACATGATAAAACAATGTGTCTCCAACAGAATGAATTAATGTCCTAAGTTATTCTTTGATGGAGATCCTGTAAGTTCTCCTAAAGATCTTCAAAGCTGTGCTAAACTCCTCCCAAGAAGGGCTGACTGAGAAGCCTCCAAAAGGTCTATCCGCTGGGTGTTCTCCTCTCCTACTCCTGCCCCTCCCACTGTCTGTGGTCATCAGCCATCACCCATACCCTTCACTCCTCTGCTGCCTCTTTCATGATGGCTGAGCCCTTTGTTTGGCTCCAAAGAGCTCCTTGTCCCTCGTCTCTTCCCTGTCTACTTCATGCACCCTCCACTCCAGCCTCGCATGGCCACTCATCTTCCCCAATGTCTTCCACTTTCCTGCCTTGGTCTCTTACTCAGAATGTCCTTCCTCCATCGGAAAGGGACTTCCACCTCCTGGCTCCCCAGGCAGCAAGACTCATCCCTCCTCTGGAGTGCCCTCCAGCATTTTATTTGTATTTCCCTTTTGGTATCTCGGACGAAATACAAATCTCCTGAAGATAGGAACCATGCCTTATCAATTGATCCAGGAAATACTTTTTAAATAACTGGGGTCTTTGGCAAGTAAAAAGATGAACAGAACTTAGTTCCTAGCTTCAGAGAGATCTGATTTGTATAGATATGTACATAAAAATCTACAATAAGATAGGTCACAATCCATCTTGTTTTGCTTTGTTTCAAAATTCCATCTACCGGCTCCCTCATTTGTGAGAAAACATTCATTCCAAACGACTAACTTAATGTCTCTACATGATCCCTTGACAAGAACCAGATGATTTCATTAAAGGAGGAACAGAAGACTTCCAAAAGCTTAGGCTGCAAAAATAGTTTGTCAGTTTCTCAAAAAAATAAGTATAGGGTTACCCAACGACCCAAAACCTCCACTCCTAGGTAGAAACCTAACAGAACTGTCCACACAAAACTTTTATATGAATATTCATAGCAGCATTATTTATAATAGCTAAAAAGAGGGTACAGTCCAAATGTCCATCGACTGATGAATGGATAAACAAAATGTGCTCTATCCAAACAATGGACTGTTATTCAGTCATGGAAAGAAATGCAGTACTGATGCCAGCTACCACATGATAAACCTTGAAAACATGACCTTAAAGTGAAAGAAGCCAGGCACAAAAGGCCACATGGTTCATAATTCTGTTTACATAAAATGTCCAGAATGGGTGAACCCATAAACACAGAAAGTAAACCATGGCTGCCAAGGTCTGGGGACAGAGGGGGTAATGGGGAGTAACTGTTAATGGATGCAAGGTTTCTTTTGGAGGGGATAAAAATGTTCTGGAATTGGATAGGGGTGATGGTTGCATGACTTTGTGAATTATACTAAAAACCATTGAATATATACTTTAAGGAGTGATTTTTATGGTATATGATCTCAATTTTTCAAATAATTAAAAACAATAGCAAAATACATGCATGCTTCAACTAGGGACAGAGCATCAAACCCTCTGCATCTCCCTCTCTCAGCTCTCATGGACATGGACAGGCCTGGACATAAGTTGAGAGCAATCAGGTGCCCTTATATACCAATTTCCAAACACCCCACAGGATGCACTGATGTCATGAGGTAAAGATGGTTGTAGAAAGGTCTTTTGATACATATCCTCACTCACAGGATTTTGGAGGTCATCTCACCCAAGGGCTTTCAAACTGTACTTCTGATAGGATCTGCCCAGGACAGAGAGCTCTCCCAAGGCACAAGACTCTCAATGCTAAGCCTGGGGTAGGCCAGGCAAACACAGACAACTGGTCACCCAGCTCCTGAGAAGCAGAGAGCAACAGGCGAAGGGTCTCCAGTCCTAATCCCAACTCTGGTCCTCACTAACAACCACAGCTCCTCTATTGTTATCTTTTTACCTACTAGGCTTTGCCTACACTTCTGTTTGAGGAAAATAGTTCTGTGACTAAAAAGGATTCGAGGAGGAGTAGGAGACTTAAATATCATTGGGTCCCAGGAGTTCAGCTAGATAGTTATCAAACCATTCTTAACACTTACAAGCTCAACAGGAGATCAAAGAGAAGAAGAGCAGCAATTCTAGGAACAGAAAAGTGACCACTTTCTGGAAGGTAGGACATGCAGAGAAGTGAATCCGAGGCGATACATGGGAAGAGAGACAGCAGGAGGAAGGGCCAGGTCCTGGCAAGCAGGAGAGCAGCAGAGCACAAAATCACTACTTTTAGAAGTCTACTCCACTGAGGCAAGTCACTTCAGAAGCTAAGCAGAGGGTAGAGCCTTTGCGGGGACACTGTGGTCTCAGGACCTGCAGGGTCAAGAAAGACCGGGGGTGCCTGAGTGCAGCAGATCTCCCAGGTATCGGAGTGGGAAAGCTGGCTGCAGATACGGAGCCAAGGAGTGGGCTCTCAGCTCGGGGTTACCTTAAACCATGATCCGAGGCTTAGTTGGCCCACTGCTCTTCCAGCAGGGACCTCCACAAAGGGCAGAACCAGGGAGACCCCCTCTTTCCTCCTCCAGAAGAAGTGGCACAGGAGTGCTCTGCAGGAATCTGCTGGGTTTGTGGACTTCAAACGGGGCCATGTGCCAGAGACAGAAATGCTCGGTCACAGGCCGGGTGAGCTCAGAGTGCAGCCAGAGACCAGGGAGATGGGAGGGATTGACTGTTTTTCTATGAGGGCGCATTGAAGAGTGGAACCCCGAGCTCTTTGTTCCTCTGGGCCAGAGATTGTGAGGCCACCATCTTCATTCCCGTGCTCCAAGGTAGTATGGAAAGCATACAGAGAACAAAAGCTCCTGAGAGCAAACCCGAGCAGATTAGCTCTCTGAACCAGGCCACTGAGCCTGGCCCCTGCCAAAAGCAGTACAATTCCGCCTCTGGCAAAGACATTTGAGAATACAATAGGCCATTCTCCCAGAAGATCAACAAGAACATCCACCCAAGACCAATTCAATGATCAGTGAGAACTGCAGAACTTCAGAGCTACAGGAATACAGCACATAGAATTCATGTCTTTTTCCCCATGATTCTTTAGCCTCTCAAAGTTAAATTTTTTAAATTTTATTTTTTCTTATTCTATGTTTTTTTTCCTCTTTCCTATTTTAACATTTTAAAACTATTTTGCCAATATTTTTTTTAAAAAAAATCTTCTTTAATTTTCATTGCTATACTCATATTCTAACCCTTCATCAAATTTGGCCGTATTTTTTGTATACATACAGGTTTTCCTTCTTTGAAATTTTGGGATACAGTTTCTTCTAATAGATCAAAATATACCCTAAATCTAGCACATGGCTTTGTTCTAGTCTCCAGCCTGATCACATTCTTTTCTTTTTTTTTTTCTTTTTTCAACCAACTTCTTATATTATCAATTCCTTTTTTTAGAATCTTTATTTTCACCTTTACAGTCAAATTCCATCCCTTACTTGTGTTTACCCTTATTTTTGTATATATATAAGTTTTTCTGTCTTTAAAATTTTGGGAGGCAGTTTCTTCTAATAGACCAAAATACCCCCAAAATCAAATGTGTGACTCTGTTCTATTCACCAGTCTACTATATTAGATATTATATTAGATTAGATTATAGATATAATCTATATATAATAGATTATATTTATATATAATATAATCTATATAATAGATCTATATAATAGATTATATTATGTTAGATAAATGTTATATTTTTTCTTTTTTTTCTCCTTTCTTCTCCCCCTGGTTTCAGGTCTCTTCTGATTTGATTAATGGATATTTTTCTGGGGTCATTGCTACCCTTTTAATATTTTGTTCTCTCATTCATCTATTCTTATCTGATAAAATGACAAGACAGAAAAACTCACCTCAAAAAAAAAGAAGAAGAGGCAGTACCAAAGGTTAGGGACCTAATCAATACAGACATCAGTAAGATGTCAGAACTAGAGCTCTGGGCTCAAAAACAGCAGGGAGGATACTAGAGAATCCCATTGTGGAGAAATAAAATCCCCTTCTGGAGAAATGAAAGAACTAAAATCTAACCAAGCTGAAATAAAAAAAACTATTAATGAGGTGCAATAAAAAATGGAGGCTCCTACTCCTAGGATAAATGAGGCAGAAGAGAGAATTAGTGATATAGAAGACCAAATGATGGAGAATAAAGAAGCTGAGCAAAAGAGAGACAAACAGCTACTGGACCACGAGGGGAGAATTTGAAGATTTATGATCCCATAAGATGAAACAATATTAGAATAATTGGGATCCCAAAAGAAGAAAGAGAAGGGCGGAAGGTATATTGGAGCAAATTATAGTAGAGAATTTCCCTAATTTGGTGAAGGGAACAACAATCAAAATCCAGGAGGCACAGAGAACTCCCCTCAAAATCAGTAAAAATAGGTCCACACCCTGTCATCTAATAGTAAAACTTTCAAGTCTCAATGGTAAAGAGAAAATCCTGAAAGCAGCTCAGGACAAGAGGTTTGTAACATACAATGGTAGAAATATTGGTTTGGCAGCAGAACTATCCACAGAGACCAGGCAGGCCAGAAAGGATTGACATGATATATTGAGAACATTAAATGAGAAAAATATGCTGTCAAAAATACTATATCCAGCTAGGCTGTCATTGAAAATAGAAGGAGTGATGAAAAGCTTCCAGGACAAACAAAAACTAAAAGAATTTGCAAACACCAAACCAGCCCTACAGGAAATATTGAAAGGGGGTCCTCTAAGCAAAGAGAGGCTAAAAGTAACAGACTAGAAAGGAACAGAGACAATGTACAGTAACAGTCACCTTATATGCAATACAATGGCACTAAATTCACATCTTTCAATAGTTACCTTGAATGTAAATGGGCTAAATGCCCCAATCAAAAGACACAGGGTATCAGAATAGATTAAAAAACAAAACAAAACAAAACAAAAAACACCAAGACCCATCAGTACGCTGTCTGCAAGAAACTCATTTTAGACTGAAAGACACCCCCAGATTTAAAACGAGGGGCTGGAAAACAATTTACCATGCTAATGGACATCAAAAGAAAGCTGGGGTGGCAATCCTTCTATCAGATAAATTAAATTTTAAGCCAAAGACTATAATAAGAAAAGAGGAAGGACACTATATCATACATAAAGGGTCTGCTCAACAAGAAGATCTAACAATTGTAAATATCTGTGCCCCTAACATGGGAGCAGCCAATTATATAAACCAATTAATAACAAAATCAAAGAAATACATCAACAATACTACAATAATAGTAGGGGACTTTAATATCTCCCTCACTGAAATGGACAGATCATCTAAGCAAAAGATCAGTAAGGAAATAAAGGCTTTAAATGACACACTGGACCAGATAGACATCACAGATATGTTTAGAACATTCCATCCCAAAGCAACAGAATATGCATTCTTCTCTATTGTACATGGAACATACTCCAGAATAGATCACATCCTGGGTCACAAATCAGGTCTCAACCGGTACCAAAAGATTAGGGTCATTCCCTGCATATTTTCAGACCACAGTGCTTTGAAACTAGAACTCAACCACAAGAGGAAAGTTGGAAAGAACTCAGATACATGGAGGCTAAAGAGCATCCTACTAAAGAATGAAAGGGTCAACGAGGAAATTAAAGAAGAATTGAAAAAATTCATGGAAACAATGAAAACACAACAGTTCAAAATCTTTGGGACACAGCAAAGGCAGTCCTGAGAGGAAAGTAGATAGCAATACAAGCCTTTCTCAAGAAACAAGAAAGGTCTCAAGTATGCAACCTAACCCTACACCTAAAGAAGCTGGAGACAGAACAACAAAGAAAGCCTAAACCCAGCAGGAGAAGAGAAATAATAAAGATCAGAGCAGGAATCAATGAAATAGAAACCAAGAGAACAGTAGAACAAATCAACAAAGCTAGGAGCTGATTCTTTGAAAGAATTAATAACATTGATAAACCCCTGGCCAGACTTACCAAAAAGAAAAGAGAAAGGACCCAAATTAATAAAATTGTGAATGAAAGAGGAGAGACCACAACCAACACCAAAGAAATACAAACAATTATAAGAACATATTATGAGCTACTATAGCCAGCAAAGTAGACAATCTGGAAGAAATGGATGCATTCCTAGAGACGTATAAACTACCAAAACTGATCAGGGAGAAATAGAAAACCTGAACAGACTCATAACCAGTAAGGAGATTGAAGCAGTCATCAAAAATCTCCCAACAAACAAGAGCCCAGGGCCAGATGTCTTCCCAGGAGAATTCTACCAAACATTTAAAGAATTATTACCTGTTCTCCTGAAACTGTTCCAAAAAATGGAAATGGAAGGAAAACTGCCAAACTCATTTTATGAGGCCAGTGTCACCTTGATCCCAAAACCAGACAAAAAGGAGAATTACAGACCAATATTCTTGATGAACACGGATGTAAAAATTCTCACCAAAATACTAGCCAATAGGATCCAACAGTATATTAAAAGGATTATTCACCACGACCAAGTGGGCTTTATTCCTAGGCTGCAAGGTTGGTTCAACATCTGCAAATCAATGTGATACAGTACATTAATAAAAGAAAGAACAAGAACCATATGATACTCTTAGTAGATGCTGAAAAAGCATCAGACAATCCTTTCTTGATCAAAACTGTTCACAGTGTAGTGATAGAGGGTACATACCTCAATATCATGAAAGCTATCTATGAAAAACCCACAGCAAATATAATTCTCCATGGGGAAAAACTTTTCCCCTAAGAGAGAGCTTTTCCCCTAAGGTCAGGAACACAGCAGGGCTGTCCACTATCACCAATGCTATTCTACATAGTATTAGAAGTCCTAGCCTCAGCAATCAGACAACAAAAAGAAATAAAAGGCATCTGAATCAGCAAAAAAGGTGTCAAACTCTCACTCTTTGCAGGTAATATCATACTTTATGTGGAAAACCCAAAAGATTCTACTCCAAAACTGCTAGAACTCATATGGGAATTCAGTTAAGTGTCAGGATATAAAATCAATGCACAGAAATCAGTTGCATTTCTTTACACCAACAACAAGACAGAAGAAAGAGAAATTAAGGAGTCAATCCCATTTACCATTGCACCCAAAACCATAAGATACCTAGGAATAAACCTAACCAAAGAAGCAAAGAATCTGTACTCAGAGAACTATAGAGTACTCATGAAAGAAATGGAGGAAGACACGAAGAAATGGGAAAACATCTCATACTTATGGATTGAAAGAACAAATATTGTGAAATGTCTACTCTACCTAAAGCAATCTACACAGTCAATGCAATCCCTATCAAAATACCGTCAATTTTTTTTTCAAAGAAATGGAACAAATAATCCTAAAATTTATATGGAACCAGAAAAGACCCCAAATAGCCAGAGGAATGTTGAAAAAGAAAACCAAAGTTAGCAGCATCACAATTCTAGACTTCAAGCTCTATTACAAAGCTGTCATCATCAAGACAGTATGGTACTGACACAAAACCAGAAACATTGATCAAAGGAATAGAATAAAGAACCCAGAAATGGACCCGCAACTCTATGGTCAACTAATCTTTGAAAAATCAGGAAAGAATATCCAATGGAAAAAACACAGTCCCTTCAACAAATAGTGTTAGACAGCCACAAGTAAAACAAGGAAAATGGACCATTTCCTTACACCACACACAAACATAGACTCAAAATGAATGAAAGACGACAGTGTGAGACAGGAATCCATCAAAATCCTTGAGAACACAGGCAGCAACCTCTTCAACCTCAGCCACAGCAACTTCATCCTAGAAACATCACCAAAGCCACAGGAAGCAAGGGCAAAAATGAACTACTGGGACTTCATCAAGATCAAAAGCTTTTGCACATCAAAGGAAATAGTCAACAAAACCAAAAGACAGCCAGCAGAATGGGAGAAGATATTTGCAATTGATAAATCAGATAAAGGGCTAGTATCCAAAATCTATAAGGAACTTATCCAACTCAACACCCAAAGAACAAATAATCCAATCAAGAAATGGGCAGAAGATATGAACAGATATTTCTGCAAAGACAGACATCCAGATGGCCAAGAGACACATGAAAAAGTGCCAACAACACCCGCCATCAGGGAAATACAAATCAAAACTACAGTGAGATACTCCCTAACAACAGTCAGAATGGCTAAAATTAACCAGTAAGGGAATGACAGATGTTGACGTGGATGAGAAAGGGGACCCCTCCTACACTGTTGGTGGGAATGCAAGTTAGTGCAGCCACTCTGGAAAACAGTTATGGAGGTTCCTCAAAAAGTTGAAAATAGAGCTACTCTACAACTTAGCAATCACACTACCGGGTATTTAGCCTAAAGATACAAATGTAGTGATCCCAAGGGGCACATGCACCCGAATGTTCATAGCAGCAATGTCCACAATAGCCAGACTAAGGAAAGAATCTAGATGTCCATCAACAGATGATTGGATAAAGAAGATGTGGTGTATATATATACAATGGAATACTATGTAGCCATCAAAAAACCAGAAATCTTGCCATTTGCAATGATGTGGATGGTACTAGAGAGTATCATGCTAAGCAAAATAAGTCAGTGAAAGACGATTATCATATGATATCTCTGATATGAAGAATTTGAGAGACAGGGTGAGGGGTGGTGGGGGTTAGGGAGGGAAAAAATGAAACAAGATGGGACCAGGAAGGGGGCAAACCATAAGAGATTCTTAATCTCAGGAAACAAACTGAGGGTTGCTGGGAGTTGGAGGGGACGGATAGGGTGGTTGGGTTATGGACATTGGGGAGGTATGTGCTATGGTGAGTGGTGAGTGCTATGAATTGTGTTTAAGACTAATGATTCACAGACCTATGTCCCTGGGGCAAATAATACATTATATGATAACTAAAAAAAAAAAAAAAAAAAAAAAGGATTTGAAAAAGATTGTCCATACCATCATTTACCTATCCTTGTCAGCCAAAGCCCAGGAGATTCAGAGACTCAGCCTTTTCAGAGACAAGAGTCTAATGAGTACGGTGGAATTCAGTGTGAGGGAAGACGGAGCAGTGGCTGCCTGGATGAGCTCCAGAGGCCAGCTGACACCCTGGGCAGGGTTGGCCTGGGCTCCAGACTGTGTCCCTCACCACCACTCTTCTAATTAGTAAGTGTGTCTCCAAGAGTAGAACCTGGAACTCAGTGGGAAGATCCGAAATTTGAAGCTCTCTTGAAACCTGAGAGCTTTATGGCTATTTTCTGAAGTCCTGCCCAGTACTGACTTTCCATGATCCTAGCCTCTGACCACATTCCATCCACAAGCCTTTGGCTCTCCTCTCTGAATGCTGAAGCCTTCTTCCTACAAAATCTGTGAGTCTCTGCCAAAGCTTGCTTTCTTTGGTGGTGAGCACACAGTCACTCACACTCAGAGTAAGCCAGAGAGTATTAACTCTTCCCTCTGAAGTGGCCTTCAACCAAAATGAATGGGAAGTTGGTAGACAAATAGCCCAGGCCCTTTGCTGGTCAGTGGGAGAACTCTGGGGCAAGTTCTACAGCCTGACAGAGTTCCCCAGCAGAGTTTAGCACAGCTACCCTGAGGAGTGATCTGATGGATAACACACTCTATATTGCTTGCTGTCCCAACCTCCCTTCCCCATCCTGCTACCGGTATGTTCAGAAACCACATTCCACTTCTTGCACTCAACTCTTCTCAAGGTCTGCTTCTGAGGGGGACACCCAACCAAAAACAGATTCTGTTATGTTGAATGAAAATAAAAAGCAAAATTTTAAAAAACTAAAACAAACAAACAAACAAACAAACAAACAAAAAACCAAAACAAAACATAAAAGGGGCGCCTGGGTGGCTCAGTGGGTTAAAGCCTCTGCCTTCCCCTCAGGTCATGATCCCAGGGTCCTGGGGATGGAGCCCCACATCAGCCTCTATGCCTAGCAAGGAGCCTGCTTCCTCCTCTCTCTCTCTCTCTGCCTGCGTTTCCGCCTACTTGTGATCTCTCTCTCTGTGTCAAATAAATAAATAAATCTAAAAAAAAAAGAAAGAAAATAGCAATGCCAAAAAAAAAAAAAAAAAAAAAAAGGACACCCATTGCATTCTACGGGCATCCAACATGGAGCTCAGGCTTGGTTGGGAGTCGCCCTGCACAATGCACTGAATTGACCATTCCCTTAAATATAATGAAAAGAACTGAATTAAAAGGAATATGCAGCTATTTGCAAAACATGAGTGATTCCACGGATGCTTTTACAACCTATGATTAAATGAATAAAAGCTACATACTTATAAAAGGCCTGGTTCTCCACCCCACACTTCCAAAGATGTTTGCAGGCAGCTGGTGTCGAAGTATGGAAGGCCAACATGGCTTTTTTCTAATAAAAAAGATAAAACAAGAAAGGGCATGTGAAACAGGTTTATCTTTTTCAGGTATTTACCAATTTGTATCCCCCCACCTGCTGAACAGATTAAAAGTAACTTGGGCATTACTAGGGTCTTTAAAGTGCTGTTGAAACGGTGCCCCACCCCGACTCACCTCCCTCACCCTTTGCAGGTATCACGAATCTAGCTGGGCCTTGTTTCTAACAAAAAAGAGCCTCACGATCCTTTTCAACCACCCAGGAATCACCCACCTCTCTATCAGACTTGGTTTCCTTTAAAAACTAAGTTTCTGATGCTGAGTAACAGGTGCTTGATCTGAAAATTAGTCAAGAAAATCTGCAAACCTCCAGACCTAGCCTTGAACCTCGAAGCTTCCATGATGGAAGTTTCTTTTAGTTTTAGGTTTTTAGTTTCTTTAAGACTCCCAGGATGTATAGACTCTATATACATGAGAATTTATAAAATTCTCACCAGTAGTGGTTGGATATCTAGCCTTGTATTCTTCGCTTTTTTCATAAATTTATATTTTGGCAGATTAGGGGGTAGGAGGAGGTTCCATTTTCCTTTTTCATTTTTTAATTCAACTTCCAGTTAGTAAACACGCAATATAATATTAGTTTCAAGAGGAGGTTCCATTTTCTATCCCAATATATTTTTTATATAGCAGTATGTGGTCAAGCATTGTTCACCGACTTCATTTTTTTTAAATTTCTATTTAAATTCAATTTAGTTAACATAGAGTATACTATTAGTTTCAGAGGTAGAGTTTAGTGTTTCATCTGTTGCCTATAACACCCAGCGCTCCTTACGTCACGTGCCTCCTTAATGCCCATCACCCAGTTGTCCCATCCCCCAGCAACCCTCAGTTTGTTCCCTGTAGTTAAGAGTCTGTTATGGTTTGCCTCTCTGTTTTCATTTTATTTTATTTTTCCTTCCCTTCCCCATGTGCATCTTTTTTGTTTCCTAAATTTTCCACATATGAGTGGAATCATATGGTATTTGTCTTTCTCTGCCGGACCCATTTCCTTGACTTAGTTCTCAAATGGGCAAGTCCACTATTTATCTCTAAAATGTTCAGCATACAGCTCCCATTATCATCATAAACTTTAAAGTCATGGTGTTCTGGGGGTACAATACTAAATGTACGTTTTACGCCTGCATCCCTCTCGCGCACGCACACACGCACACACTACAGGCTAGAAAAGTAGTCACTGACCTCCTTCTGGATGCCAATCACATAAAACGTCTTCCCTTCAAACTTCAATTTGCAGACATCTGGCCTAAGAAAAGAAAATCTTCTTGGGTGAGAAGAAAAAAAAAAAGTGGCAACTAACCAAGGTACCTTGGTTTCCCACAGGAATCCGGCTGACTCGCAAATACCAAGCTGACTGCAATGAAACAAGATATTATCTTATCATCAGTAAAGGCCTAATGAGCAGTGAAAAGTCCCCAAGTGAATTATACAGCAATTTTCTTCCCAAGATAGGATCTGGAGGTAGCTCAGAATTATTTCTTCCATTTTTTACAGTCAAGCTGCATCTTTCTTCCAAGGAACTCTGGAGGTGTTGTGAACATTAACGACCAAAACACTATTAATTGGCCAGCCCACTTTGCGAGGTAGGAAGAATGTGGTTATTTCAGGTCTGGGTAATGAAATGATATGGATTCACAGTATCTGTCTCCCTCACCTTTTCACATCTATCTTCGAGAAACACACACACTAGCCTGTAAAATTTTCATTTCTGCTCTCCCTGTTCATGAGAGAAGAGTTTCGTTAAGTATTGAGATGCCCAAAATTGTGAGCTTGACACCACAGCTTGACATATAGTAGTTAAAAGAGGGACTTCGGGTTTCTATCTTAAGGAGCTGCTCAATTAAAATGTGCCTGAAATGGGGACCACAGGTCACCTCCTTGGTGAACAGATATGTGTAAAGAGAGGACACAATTCTATTTTTACTCCTTTGATCTAATTTCTAGGAGACTGATTTGTGTCCCTGTGTGTTTTCCTGAGGGAAAAAGAACAGCATGGCCACATTAAGCTGTTTGAACTCAGGAGAGGATTTGTACGAGTAACACAGCTCAGTGGATGTTGAAAAACAAAAAACAAAACTAGGATTAATGTGGGAATAAAATTTGTTTTGGTAACATGTCCACAACTGTTCCAAATACACATGCCTAGACAGAGATCGGAAAGGGGTGGGGATGACATCAGCACCCCACCAGGAACATCATGATGTAGAAACAGAAATAAATGGCCTGGGGATTGTCCATTTCAAGCCTTCATTGGGCCCAGAAAGAAACAGAAACCCAAGGGACATAGACTTGCAAATAATCTGTACTTGAGACACATCAGATTCTCCCCTACTTCAAAGCTCAAGCAGTTCAGAAACCCGAGGGCCTAACTTGCAAGCCTTCTATGGTCCTAGGGTAGGATGGGAGAAATCCCCAAATTATCCATGCTTCCCAAAGTCAACAGGAATCCCTAGAGAGCTTATTCTGGAATGGCCTGAAGGGTGATTAATACCCTTCTTTCCAAGGTGCAGAAAACACAGGGAAGAACACTGGTCACCCCACCCTGCTAGATGTCCACAAGATGTCAGAGTTCATAAATCCCACCACTCACAACATGGTTGCATTTGTTTCTCCCCCAACTCCTTTTGTCCCTGTAAGGCAGCCAGATGTAATGGACTCCCATCTTACAATTGAGTACACGGAGACTCAGAAAAGTGAAGTGAAAAAGATTTTTGAGAAAACTCATTGTAGAGAAAGAACAAGTGGGAGCAGAGGGGAGCACACAAAGTATGAGCTGAACAAAAGGCAATGATAGAGAGGTCAAGAAAGAGATGATGAAATTGGGGAATCTCAGAAAGAAAGAGTAGTTGTAAGAGTGGAGGACATTAGCTGGCTGATGCAAGCCCAACAGAGAAAATTTGAAAGGCGGTGGGGGGGGGGTGCCAAGAGGACAGTGCAAGAGTGGGAGTGTTGATAAAGGGGTGCCGGAAATCCTGAAGCTAAGAGAACCAGGAAACTGAGGTTCAGATAAATGCAAGAGCATTTTCAACCCACGACTGAAGGTGGATGCCCAATGGCCCATCAGAAAGAACTTCAGGCCACAGTGGGGAGCCCACCACCCAGTGAGACATGACGGGGTTGGGGAGCTGATAAACCTGTCAGGGGCCATCAGGGCGGAACCTGAATCAAGCTGAAGGTATAAACAAGACTGAGACTTTATAATATTCCATGTATGTTCAGCCTTCTCACTCTTTGCTCAAACCATCTTCTCCTTGAATGATGGACACCATGGGCCCTGCTGGTCACCTACTCTGCTCCATCCTCCCACTTCTGTATTGACATGACTCAGACTTTTTGCTTTCTCAAGGTGACATGTTCATGCAGATTATGTTCTTCCCAGCCACAAGAGGTGGGCCTTCATTTGATCAGCCCAGTCATGGAGTTCTCATTTTTCTCTGAGGGATTGGTTTTAAGTAGGTGGGTATGACCCAATCTTGCGGTATTAGAGATACCGGAAGTCTCCTACAGGGCTTCTGTAAAACAAGTTCTCCTTGTTTTAATAGGAGACACATGGAAGGGGATGTTCTCCTTCAGGCTCTGGGTGTTGCTGTATGAAGACGGGATGGACAGAGCTGCTTGCATGATCAACTTAAGACCATGAGACTGGGGACAAAAGCCACTACCCTGGGATGACAGAGAAGAAAATGGAAACCCAGGTCCTTCACAGTGTTGTCAGGCAGTTAAGTTAAAGGATCATGGAAATGCCCAACCTCTGGAACTTTTGCTGTGTAAAATAATCTTATTTGGAAGCCAACATGAGCAGTCACCCCTGTTACTTCGAGCCAAAAGCATCTTCACTGATATACTGGTAACAGGACATGTCTGCAACAAGGACTCAACAGAAGAGAATGGAGAGGAGGGAACAGGAGAAGAGGGTCCTGAGTTATTCAAGGCAACCTGTATCTTTTCCCTGCCCTTTCCTACTCCAGGTCACCTCTCTAGCCAGATCAGTAGCTGCTGATGAGGAAACACTGGACACCTTCTCTTTGGAGACAGAGACCCTGAGCCCAAGACACACCCCAGGTCTCCTGAGGTCTGGAGGAGGTCTAGGTTGGCTTTTATTTATAGATGAATAATCCCTTAATAATGAAGTTCCACAGCAAAGAAATGAATACTAGGCATTCTAATGGACATTTCCAAATAAAAAAGAATCAAAGGCTGGGAAAGAAAAGCAAGATTAAGAAAAATGGTAAGCTAGTTTCCCAAAGCAGTCCTTACCATTTTATCAAATGGATCCGCTTATTTCCCTGGAATACCACAAAGCCTGCAGCAGTGAATCCTAAAAATGTTGTTGTGCCTGTTGAATCCTGAAAAAAAAAAAAAGAGAGAGAGAGAAAAAAAAACATTTGGATTGAGAAATATAAAATATATGATAAATGGTATCCCCATTCATCCTCCCCCTGGATTAATTTCAGTTTAATTCCATTGATCTTGGCAATAAACTGACTTTCTGAGATGGGACTTCCAAGGATAGTGCTTCTAAAATCTGGGGAAGGTCTGGGAATATGTAGCTGTTTCCTTGGAGGAACAGACCTTCTCCAGGAACATCCTGGGAAAAGGCAGATTAGTTCCAAAGCTGTGTGTCTATTTCCAAGTGTGTCCTGGGACCACCCATGTTCTCGGATCTATCCTTAATGTGGGCAAACTGTGCTCAGTCATCATTAGCCCTAAAATCAAAGATGCTATGAAACTAAAGCCCTAATTTAACTTGATTAAATTCCACACAAAATTCCTGGTAGTTTTAATGTAAAGACATGTCTAGAAATGCCTACGTTGCTTCTAGCCTCAACCAGAAAAACTAAGCATACATAGGTCAGTGAAAGCAAAGGAATGGCAGCAACAAAAATCAAGTCTATCTCCAAGTAATAAATAAAACATATAGGCTCAAAATTATAGATAAAATCTAATTTACTAAAGTGGAATAAACTGGGTGCCTGGGTGGCTCAGTGGGTTAAGCCTCTGCCTTCAGCTCAGGTCATGATCTCAGGGTCCTGGGATCGAGTCCCTAATCAGGCTCTCTGTTTGGCAGGGAGCCTGCTTTCTCTTCTCTTCCTCTCTGCCTGCCTCTCTGCCTACTTGTGATCTCTGTCAAATAAATAATCTTTAAAATGGAATAAAATGATTTATATCATTAAGGCAGAGGATTCTGGCAAATATGCTAAAATAATTGTGCCAATAAAAAGAAAAATGCCAGTGTGAACAAGTACTATCATCTCTTTGCTTCGGCTGCATATTGGAATCATCTGGAGAGCCTGGTCTGCTCCCCCACAGATCCTGATGTTATTGGGTGGCAGGACCAGGAAACTCCCCAGGTATGTCTAATCAACAGCTTGCACTAAGAGTACAAAACTAGCACTTTATCAAATACTATTACCTGATCCCACATGGGTAAAGAAATGTCCAGCAGGACTCAAGAACTTACCTTTAAGAGCTGACTGAGATAAATGCTTAGTTTAGAATTCTAGTTAGTGTCTGGTAGATGCATAGTTAGTTTAAAGCATGGAAAGAAGAAAACCATTTTCATAATACATTTCTGGAAAATGTGTGCATCATCTTGGGGGCTTGTTAAAAAATCATATTCCCCAGTTGTACCCCCAGTAGCTCTGTGGACCCCAGGTGATTCTGATATGATACATGCTTAGAGAAATACCATCAAATAATATGAGCAAAGGAAACAAACCAAAAAATTCCTAATGTCAAAATATATAAGTCAAGCAGAGAGAGTCAATTATCATATGGTTTCACTTATTTGTGGAGCATAACAAATAGCATGGAGGACATGGGGAGTTAGGAGAAGGGAGTTGGGGGAAATTGGAAGGGGAGGTGAACAATGAGAGACTATGGACTCTGAAAAACAATCTGAAGGGTTTGAAGAGGTGGGGGCGTGGGAGGTTGGGGGAACCAGGTGGTGGGTATTAGAGAGGGCACGGATTGCATGGAGCACTGGGCGTGGTACAAAAACAATGAATACTGTTATGCTGAAAACAAATAAAAAATGATTATAAAAAATTTATATATATAATTTTAAGTCTTTTTTTTTTCTTCTTTTAAGGTTGCCTTCTTGCAGACAAGGGTCTTGAGAATAAATCTGTTTGGACCGTGTAACTTCTCAGGGATCAAACCATCCATTTGATGGATGAAAGAATCATGTATATTAACTTAGGAAAGTGGCTACTACATAGCAATTAGCAAGCAATTGGGAGGCTCACAACGGAGAAAATCTACCACCAGAACTTGTGATTACAACCTACTGACTGTTGTCCCTCCCAGTTAGGGGCAATGGGCCAGCCTGTAAAAATATCTCACACACTGATGAACTCTCTTGTGTGCAAAACAATCATTTTATGTCAGCCTGCTAGGAGGGCCACTCACCTTGCATGGGTGGGGGTCCACCCCATAGGTTTCCAAAGTGTGAGCTTTCAGGAGTAAGTTAAATTCAGCAACTGGTGGGCTCTGGCCTCTAGAATCACACGACAAAAGTTTAAGGTGTTAATACAGAAGATTATAGAAATCTAGAGTCCCCTCGTTCAATAAAATGGAATATCCTACACTAAAAAACAAAAACAAAAACAAAACCCAGAGATCCCTATATAAATAATAATCAGTTACACTGATCACCATTCCTCACCATGAGGAGCTCTTTGCTAAGGAATCAGAGCTCATGTTCCCTGGCTAATTGTTCCATAAAAAACCTACGTGTACTCTGAGGACTCCAGTGACCAGTACAGTTAATCAAGGTTATCAAGTTACCAATAAGTAAAGGCTTGCAAATTCAATCTTAATATGAAATAGAACTCAGCATCTGCTCTTTTCTCCTCACTTCAAAAGACTATCCAGGGCAAAGAGCATTCCCTCTTGTTCAGGGTAGAATACGGACAATCCTGTTATGCTACCAGCAAGCCTGAACGAAGCCATTTGCACAGGAAGAACGGACAACCATTCCACTGGAAAAGGATTTCTGGACTTTGAAAGGAAATCTCAGCCACTAATCCCAGCTCTGTCCTCCAGGGTGGTAAACAAGGTCTTGGCTGCAATGAGGGGGAAAGGAGCTGCAATGCTGAGGGCTGTGAAACATTCTGAGGCTAACTTCCAAAGTAGCATCGCACAGCATTTCGAAGACTCAACTTTTGACTAAATCCCAAATGTATCTTAGAGAATCCAAACCATTCCCCAAGGATAAAGAGGTAACAATCAAGGAGAGTTTGCCAAAGAAAACAACAGGAATTTTTTTTTTATTTCCAACATGTAGAATTATATTGTAGTATTAAATCTATTTCCACCCAATCATCTGCCCATAGATGGATTCCCTCCTCTCCCCCTCAAGAGTCATCATGCTCTCAGTCAAACCAGTATTCCATCTACTTTCTCCCTAAAGGCTTTTGAGACCTTCTCTTTACACCAAGTGACTGAAATTTCACTAAAATAGGTCTGAGGCCCAAGTAAATGGATCTTGAAACCCCTAGGTCTGTCTTCCATGCCTTATAACCTTTGTTTCATTCTCTGTCTTTTTGTACTATATTCTTTTTTTTTTTTTTCAAGATTTTATTTATTTGTGAGAAAGGGCACAAGCTGGGGGTTGGGGGTGGCAGGCAGAGGGAGAAGCAGGCTCCCTGCCGAGTAAGGAACCTGACACGGGACTTGATCCCAGAACACTGGGATCATGACCTGAGCTGAAGGCAGACGCTTAACCGACTGAGTCACCCAGGCATCCGTTTTCTGAATTATTTCTTAGTTCGACTTTGCTTGTTAATTTATTCAGCTGCATGCATCTTGCTTTTCTTTCCATTTCTGAAGATTTTTTTTTTAATACCAGTTAAATATTTCATTTCCAACGTAATATCTATTTGGCTCTTGAAATAGCTGCCCATTCCTATTTCACGCAATAAATTCCTCTTGTTCCTCTGAGGAAATCCCACTTTCTTTCCTTTAAAGTCCCATTCCATTTGCTCTGTTTATGCTGCCTTCTTGGTGAGGGTCCTTTGGTTTGCTGAGTCAGAAACTCTCATTCACTGATGTTTCCTTAAGTGGTGGGTGATTCACGGATGGACATTATTTCATCCAACGTTATCTGTTTAATGCAGTGGCCTCCAGAGGTTTGTAGGGAAGGAGTGGGTGATGGGGCATGCCATCTGAGAAATGTGTGTATTAGAAACTTGATTTTAAACTGAAGGCTGTAATTCTTCTGGGTATTGCCCCCACACAGGGTACCTCCAGCTCAAGCCTGTTGTTGCTCATGAGGAAACAGAGAAAGAGGTCAAAGCTACCCAACTGAGCCAAATGCAGCTGTCCACTCACCATGATGGCCCCCTGTGCATCTGTCACCTGAAGCACCCAGAACCACTCCTACCCTACATATGTGTTCAACCTGGATGTGCTCCATCTGTTTCCCATCTTCCAGAAGACACTGCCGGACTTCTGGTCCAAAAATGGTATTCTTTCCTAAATCTGCTTTCTAGTATTTTTTTCATGATCTGCAGGGCCTTGGAGAAGGAAGAAGAGGTAGCCATACGTGCTACCTTTTTTTTTTAAAGAGGAGATAATTTTTAATCCAACCTTTACAGAACATATTTCTGAGGGAGTAACTCACACACCAGCTTTAAGAAAATAAAGTCCTCTAAAGCCTTTCGGACTTTCCTCTTTCCTAGCCTTAGTGTTAGGCTGAAGTTTCACTGTGATATATATAAAGGCAACATCTTTATTTATTCATCTTGATCAGCACTCTATGGGTCCCTTCAATACAATTCCCATCTTTCTTTGATTTTTTTTTCAAGTCGCACTCACTGTTATGATATCTCTTCTTGATACCATAACAGTAAGTTAAAAGAAGCCATCAACTATATTGAAGGAAAAGAAGAAAGGGATTTTTTTGAGTTTTCTCAATACATACAAGAATTTCTCCATAGCTCTCTTCAGTTCTAGGAGTTATATCTTACCTTTCACTGAAAGATAAATGATTAAATCCAAATATTGGGTGCTATTTCCCTCCCTGCCACACTCTCACTCACTCACCCAAACATTCATAGCACCCCCAACAAGGGACAAAGCACAGAGTTGAGCTGTAGGACACAGCATAGGACCCCCACGCTGGTGACCCTCAAAGCAGACTTTAGCCTAATGACCCAGATGGGGGCCAAAGGGAACCAGGACCAGAGCCAAAGCAGCCCAAAGCCATTGGCTCTGTTCCAGGCTAATCCTCCTGCTTGACATGAAAGGGCTCCCCTCTGGAGAGCTGGCCATTCTCCCTGGTGGTAAAAGCATCAGCACCTTTGTATAATCCACACAGTGTTTATTCTTAAAATCCCAGTTTGGTTTTAAAGCTCACCCCCTCTTTTATATTCAGTCTGGGAAAAAGTTAAACGTGAAAGATTATCATTTGGGAGTTCATACTGGAAAGCGACTACGTTTTGTTTGCCTGGGCGGTCTGAGCACATTCCCATCCTTTGTAAATCCGACAGGCATCCAGTTCCTAATCGTTAACACTCAACCACAAATGGCAGCAGGCGTGGGGTCACACAGCTCCAGAGAATGTGACACTGAAATCAAAGACATCTGTCTTTGGGACTTCTCATTCATTGGGACATCTTTGTTCATGGGGACATCTCATTCAGGGTGGGAAACGCTGAGCCCCAGTGCGGGAAAAAGTTTCAGTAACATGTACAATCAAGAAAAGGACTGGAAGAGATTATTCTGAGTGAAATAAGTTAAGCAGAGAGAGTCAATTATCATATGGTTTCACTTATTTGTGGAGCATAACAAATAGCATGGAGGACAAGGGGAGTTAGAGAGGAGAAGGGAGTTGAGGGAAATTGGAAGGGGAAGTGAACCATGAGAGACTATGGACTCTGAAAAAAAATCTGAGGGGTTCGAAGGGACAGGGGGTGGGAGGTTGGGGGAACCAGGTGGTGGGTATTGGAGAGGGCACGGATTCCATGGAGCACTGGGTGTGGTGCAAAAACAATGAATACTGTTACGCCGAAAATAAATTTAAAAAATTTAAAAAAAAAAGAAAGAAAAGGACTTCTATGTAGAATTTTTTAAAAACTCCTATAAATCGACAAACAATACAATTTTTTTAAATTTTATTTTTTATAAACATATATTTTTATCCCCAGGGGTACAAGTCTGTGAATCACCAGGTTTACACACTTCACAGCACTCACCATAGCACATACCCTACCCAATGTCCATAACCCCAACCCCCCTCTCCCAACCCGCCTCCCCCCATCAACCCTCAGTTTGTTTTATGAGATTAAGAGTCACTTACGGTTTGCCTCCCTCCCAATCCCATCTTGTTTCATTTATTCTTCTCCTACCCCTTAACCCCCCATGTTGCATCTCCTCTCCCTCATATCAGGGAGATCATATGATAGTTGTCTTTCTCCAATTGACTTATTTCGCTAAGCATGATACCCTCTACTTCCATCCACATCGTCGCAAATGGCAAGATTTCATTTCTTTTGATGGCTGAATAGTATTCCGTTGTGTATATATACCACATCTTCTTTATCCATTCGTCTGTTGAAGGACATCTAGGTTCTTTCCATAGTTTGGCTATTGTAGACATTGCTGCTATAAACATTCGGGTGCACGTGCCCCTTCAGATCACTACGTTTGTATCTTTAGGGTAAATACCCAGCAGTGCAATTGCTGGGTCATAGGGTAGTTCTATTTTCAACATTTTGAGGAACCTCCATGCTGTTTTCCAGAGTGCTTGCACCAGCTTGCATTCCCACCAACAGTGTAGGAGGGTTCCCCTTACTCTGCATCCTCGCCAGCATCTGTCATTTCCTGACCTGTTAATTTTAGCCATTCTGACTGGTGTGAGGTGGTATCTCATTGTGGTTTTGATTTGTATTTCCCTGATGCTGAGTGATATGGAGCACTTTTTCATATGTCTGTTGGCCATCTGGATGTCTTCTTTGCAGAAATGTCTGTTCATGTCTTCTGCCCATTTCTTGATTGGATTATTTGTTCTTTGGGTGTTGAGTTTGCTAAGTTCTTTATAGATTTTGGACACTAGCCCTTTATCTGATATGTCATTTGCAAATATCTTCTCCCATTCTGTCAGTTGTCTTTTGGTTTTGTTAACTGTTTCCTTTGCTGTGCAAAAGCTTTTGATCTTGATGAAATCCCAAGAGTTCATTTTTGCCCTTGCTTCCCTTGCCTTTGGCGATGTTCCTAGGAAGATGTTGCTGCGGCTGAGGTCGAAGAGGTTGCTGCCTGTGTTCTCCTCAAGGATTTGGATGAATTCCTTCCTCACATTGAGGTCCTTCATCCATTTTGAGTCTATTTTCATGTGTGGTGTAAGGAAATGATCCAATTTCATTTTTCTGCATGTGGCTGTCCAATTTTCCCAACACCATTTATTTGAATAAGCTGTCTTTTTTCCATTGGACATTCTTTCCTGCTTTGTCGAAGATTAGTTGACCATAGAGTTGAGGGTCCATTTCTGGGCTCTCTATTCTGTTCCATTGATCTATGTGTCTGTTTTTGTGCCAGTACCATGCTGTCTTGATGATGACAGCTTTGTAATAGAGCTTGAAGTCCGGAATTGTGATGCCACCAACTTTGGCTTTCTTTTTCAATATTCCTTTGGCTATTCGAGGTCTTTTCTGGTTCCATATAAATTTTAGGATTATTTGTTCCATTTCTTTGAAAAAAATGGATGGTACTTTGATAGGAATTGCATTAAATGTGTAGATTGCTTTAGGTAGCATAGACATTTTCACAATATTTATTCTTCCAATCCAGGAGCATGGAACATTTTTCCATTTCTTTGTGTCTTCCTCAATTTCTTTCATGAGTACTTTATAGTTTTCTGTGTATAGATTCTTAGCCTCTTTGGTTAGGTTTATTCCTAGGTATCTTATAGTTTTGGGTGCAATTGTAAATGGGATGGACTCCTTAATTTCTCTTTCTTCTGTCTTGTTGTTGGTGTAGAGGAATGCAACTGATTTCTGTGCATTGATTTTATATCCTGACACTTTACTGAATTCCTGTACAAGTTCTAGCAGTTTTGGAGTGGAGTCTTTTGGGTTTTCCACATATAGTATCATATCATCTGCGAAGAGTGATAGTTTGACTTCTTCTTTGCCGATTTGGATGCCTTTAATTTCCTTTTGTTGTCTGATTGCTGAGGCTAGGACTTCTAGTACTATGTTGAATAGCAGTGGTGATAACGGACATCCCTGCCGTGTTCCTGAACTTAGCGGAAAAGCTTTCAGTTTTTCTCCATTGAGAATGATATTTGCGGTGGGTTTTTCATAGATGGC
Organism: Lutra lutra; assembly: GCF_902655055.1. NCBI lineage: Eukaryota > Metazoa > Chordata > Mammalia > Carnivora > Mustelidae > Lutra > Lutra lutra. The sequence continues at coordinate 25,211,178 of NC_062290.1, forward strand.
TTTGATAATATTGAGGTATGTGCCGTCTATCCCTACACTTTGAAGAGTTTTGATCAGGAAGGGATGCTGTACTTTGTCAAATGCTTTTTCAGCATCTATGGAGAGTATCATATGGTTCTTGTTCTTTCTTTTATTAATGTGTTGTATCACATTGATTGATTTGCGGATGTTGAACCAACCTTGCAGCCCTGGAATAAATCCCACTTGGTCGTGGTGAATAATCCTTTTGATGTACTGTTGAATCCTATTGGCTAGTATTTTGGTGAGAATTTTCGCATCTGTGTTCATCAAAGATATTGGTCTGTAGTTCTCTTTTTTGATGGGATCCTTGTCTGGTTTTGGGATCAAGGTGATGCTGGCCTCATAAAATGAGTTTGGAAGTTTTCCTTCCATTTCTATTTTTTGGAACAGTTTCAGGAGAATAGGAATTAGTTCTTCTTTAAATGTTTGGTAGAATTCCCCCGGGAAGCTGTCTGGCCCTGGGCTTTTGTTTGTTTGGAGATTTTTGATGACTGTTTCAATCTCCTTACTGGTTATGGGTCTGTTCAGGCTTTCTATTTCTTCCTGGTTCAGTGGTGGTAGTTTATATGTCTCTAGGAATGCATCCATTTCTTCCAGATTGTCAAACTTGCTGGCGTAGAGTTGCTCATAGTATGTTCTTATAATTGTCTGTATTTCTTTGGTGTTCGTTGTGATCTCTCCTCTTTCATTCATGATTTTATTTATTTGGGTACTTTTCTTTTCTTTTTGATAAGTCTGGCCAGGGGTTTATCAATCTTATTAATTCTTTCAAAGAACCAGCTCCTAGTTTCGTTGATTTGTTCTATTGTTTTTTTGGTTTCTATTTCATTGATTTCTGCTCTGATCTTTATGATTTCTCTTCTCCTGCTGGGTTCAGGGTTTCTTTCTTGTTCTTTCTCAAGCTCCTTTAGGTGTAGGGTTAGGTTGTGTACCTGAGACCTTTCTTGTTTCTTGAGAAAGGCTTGTACCGCTATATATTTTCCTCTCAGGACTGCCTTTGTGGTGTCCCACAGATTTTGAACCGTTGTGTTTTCATTATCATTTGTTTCCATGAATTTTTTCAATTCTTCTTTAATTTCCTGGTTGACCCATTCATTCTTTAGAAGGATGCTGTTTAGTCTCCATGTATTTGGGTTCTTTCCAAATTTCCTCTTGTGATTGAGTTCTAGCTTCAGAGCATTGTGGTCTGAAAATATGCAGGGAATGATCCCGATCTTTTGATACTGGTTGAGACCTGATTTAGGACCAAGGATGTGATCTATTCTGGAGAATGTTCCATGTGCACTAGAGAAGAATGTGTATTCTTTTGCTTTGGGATGAAATGTTCTGAATATATCTGTCATGTCCATCTGGTCCAGATGGTCCAAATCTGTGTCATTTAAGGCCTTTATTTCCTTGTTGATCTTTTGCTTGGATGATCTGTCCATTTCAGTGAGGGGAGTGTTAAAGTCCCCTACGATTATTGTATTATTGTTGATGTGTTTCTTTGATTTTGTTATTAATTGGTTTATATAGTTGGCTGCTCCCACGTTAGGGGCATAGATATTTAAAATTGTTAGATCTTCTTGTTGGACAGTTCCTTTGAGTATGATATAGTGTCCTTCCTCATCTCTTATTATAGTCTTTGGCTTAAAATCTAATTGATCTGATATAAGGATTGCCACTCCTGCTTTCTTCTGATGTCCATTAGCATGGTAAATTCTTTTCCACCCCCTCACTTTAAATCTGGAGGTGTCTTCAGGTTTAAGATGAGTTTCTTGTAGGCAACATATAGATGGGTTTTGTTTTTTTATCCATTCTGATACCCTGTGTCTTTTGATTGGGGCATTTAGCCCATTAACATTCAGGGTAACTATTGAGAGATAAGAATTTAGAGCCATTGTATTGCCTGTAAGGTGACTATTATTGTATATTGTCTCTGTTCCTTTCTGATCTACTACTTTGAGACTCTCTCTTTGCTTAGAGGACCCCTTTCAATATTTCCTGTAGAGCTGGTTTGGTATTTGCAAATTCTTTCAGTTTTTGTTTGTCCTGGAAGGTTTTTATCTCTCCTTCTATTTTCAATGATAGCCTAGCTGGATATAGTATTCTTGGCTGCATGTTTTTCTCGTTTAGTGCTCTGAATATATCATGCCAGCTCTTTCTGACCTGCCAGGTCTCTGTGGATAAGTCTGCTGCCAATCTAATATTTTTACCATTGTATGTTACAGACTTCTTTTCCCGGGTTGCTTTCAGGGTTTTCTCTTTGTCACTAAGACTTGTAAATCTTACTATTAGGTGACGGGGTGTGGACCTATTCTTATTGATTTTGAGGGGGGGTTCTCTGAACCTCTTGGATTTTGATGCTTGTTCCCTTTGCCATATTGGGGAAATTCTCTCCAATAATTCTCTCCAATATACCTTCTGCTCCCCTCTCTTTTTCTTCTTCTTCTAGAATCCCAATTATTCTAATGTTGTTTCATCTTATGGTGTCACTTATCTCTCGAATTCTCCCCTCGTGGTCTAGTAGCTGTTTGTCCCTCTTTTGCTCAGCTTCTTTATTCTCTGTCATTTGGTCTTCTATATCGCTAATTCTTTCTTCTGCCTCATTTTCCCAGCAGTGAGAGCCTCCATTTTTGATTGCACCTCATTAATAGCTTTTTTGATTTCAACTTGGTTAGATTTTAGTTTTTATTTCTCCAGAAAGGGCTTTTATATCTCCCAAGAGGGTTTCTCTAATATCTTCCATGCCTTTTTCGAGCCCGGCTAGAACCTTGAGAATCGTCATTCTGAACTCTAGATCTGACATATTACCAATGTCTGTATTGATTAGGTCCCTAGCCTTTGGTACTGCCTCTTGTTCTTTTTTTTTGTGGTGAATTTTTCCGCCTTGTCATTTTGTCCAGATAAGAGTATATGAAGGAGCAAGTAAAATACTAAAAGGGTGGCAACAACCCCAGGAAAATATGCTTTAGCCAAATCAGAAGAGATCCCAAATCGTGAGGGGGGAGAAAGGGGATAAAAAGGTTCTGAAAGAAAAAAAAAAAGAAACAATTAAAAAAAGAAAACCAATAAAGAAAAAATATAAAAAGGAAAAAATATATACATATATTAGATAAACTAGTTTAAAAACGTTAAAAAAGAAAAGGGTAAAAGTTAAAAAAATTTAGCAGAAGAAGAGAAAAAAAATTGAAAAAGAAAAAAAAATTAACTGCAAGGCTAAAGAATCATGGGGAGAAAGCCATGAGTTCCGTGCTTTGCTTTCTCCTCCTCTGGAATTCCGCTGCTCTCCTTGGTATTGAAACTGCACTCCTTCGTAGGTGAACTTGGTCCTGGCTGGATTTCTTGTTGCTCTTCTGGGGGAGGGGCCTGTTGTAGTGATTCTCAAGTGTCTCTGCCCCAGGCGGAGTTGCATCACCCTTACCCGGGGCCGGGCTGAGTAATCCGCTCGGGTTTGCTTTTAGGGAGCTTTTGTTCCCTGAGCGCTTTCCGTAGAGTTCCGGAGGACGGGAATGAAGATGGCGGCCTCCCGGTCTCCGGCCCGGAGGAGCCGAGAGCCCAGGACCCCACTCCTCAGTGCACCCTCAGAGAACAGCGCCCAATTACTTCCGTCACCCTGGCCTCCGGCCGCGCTCCGAGCTGACCGAGCCTGCGACCGGTTCAAGGTAACCCCGAGCTTAGAGCTCACTCCTCGGCTCTCTGTAGCCGGCTTCCCCGTTCTAATACCTGTAATCTCTGTGACACTCAGACACCCCGATCCTTCTGTGACCCTGTGGGACCTGAGGCCACGCTGACCCGGCGCAGGCTTCACCCCGGTTAAGCCTCTGGAGCGATGTCCCTCAGCAGAACAGACTTTTTTTTTTTTTTAAACATTTTATTTATTTTTTATTTGAGAGAGAGAGAGACAGTGAGAGAGAGCATGAGCGAGGAGAAGGTCAGAGGGAGAAGCAGACTCCCCGTAGAGCTGGGAGCCCGATGCGGGACTCGATCCCGGGACTCCAGGATCATGACCCGAGCCGAAGGCAGTTGCCCAACCAACTGAGCCACCCAGGCGCCCAGCAGAACAGACTTTTAAAAGTACTGATTTTGTGCTCCGTTGCTCCGCCGCTTGCCAGGAGCCGGCCCCTCCCCCCGCGGTCTATCTTCCCATCGCTTTGGATTCACTTCTCCGCCAGTCCTACCTTTCAGAAAGTGGTTGATTTTCTGTTTCTAGAATTGCTGTTCTTCTTCTCTTCGATCTCCCATTGGATTTGTAGGTGTTTGCAATCTTTAGATAAGCTATCTAGCTGATCTCCCGCTACCTGAAGTAGTCTCAGCCTGCTACTTCTCCGCCATCTTGACCCCTCCCCAAACAATACAATTTTTAAAATATACGATTCAGAAGAAAAATCAGCACAAGACATACATAGGCACTTCATAAGATATCCCAATAGTGGACAACCATGTGAAAATGCACTTAAACTCTTTATGATCAGGAAAATGCAAATTAAAACTATGAGAAATCATTTCTACATCCATTTACATAGTCAAAATTTAAAACACTGTACCAAGCATTCATGAGGATTAGCGGCAAAACCAGCTCTTACACTACTGGGGGAGTAGCAATGCAGCAGAGCTATCTGGGAAACTGGCATTATCTATAAAAGTTCAACATGTTTACCCTATAATATGACAATTCCATTAGTAGAGTACCATATGCAACAAACTTGTGCATGTGGCACTAAGAAATATATAGAATTTTCACAGTAGTGCCATTTGTAGTAGCAAAAAATAGAAAGCCCAAATGTCTACCAACAGGAGAGGGATATACAATGGAATGCTATACAGCCATGAAATTGTGTGAGCTATACACACAAGATGGGAGACCATCACAAAAATAAAACTGAACAGAAGAGGACGGATATAATTGAATACACACTGAATGAATTCAGTTTATACTGTTTTCAAAAATGAGCAAAACACAACTAACGTGTTAAAAGTCAGAGATGTGATCACCTCTGGGGAGGAGGGAGAAGATAAATATTGAGAAGGGGCAGAAGAGAAGCTTCTGGGGTGTTACCAATTCTCCCTGATTTGGGTGGTCGATTCCCTTATGCTTGCTTTATAATAATGCATTGAGCTTTATGTTTTGTACACTTTTCTGAGTCTGTTATTCTTCAATTGTTAAGAGCTTACAAAAAAGAAAAAAGGTTATGAAGCCCTGGGGACCCTCATGAATTGTTGGTGTGAATTGGGGCAATCCCATCAGCAAACAAGCCACCACTTCCTAGAAAAGCTGACACTCCATGGCCCTCCAAATTCCACTTAGGTTCATTCTAGGCTAGGAACTCCTTTACCTACACTCCCATGAGAATTAGTCAAGAAGCCTAGAAATAACCCAAATGCCCATGAGCAGAATGGATACATAACATGTGATGTGTTCGCATCATAGAACATTCATGACACGGAAGCACAAATGAAGACCTATGGTCATACACATCCATGTGGAAAAGCCTCCAACGCCATGTTGATGGGAGCACGTGAGACGGAAGAATAGAGCAGGAGTCCATTTAGATGACTGCCAAAGCCATGCAAAAACAAACAAGGCACTACTTAGTAATAAGTATGAAGCGTATTTACAAAAGCAGAATGAGAGAATGAATAACCCCAAATTCACAATAGTGCAGAGGAGGGAAGAGGGTGATCTGGGAGGGACGCACAGGAGACTTCCGAGCATCTGGTGATATTCTAATTCATAAGCAGAGTCAAGGGGTCATGGGCGTGTTTTCAACTATTCTTTAAATTACATATGTTGTATATACTCACATATATATATATATATATATATATATATATATATATATATATGTATATATATAAAATATTATATATTTTCAGTGATTAAAAGAGGAGCAATTCCTGCCTTTTTAATAAAAGAATTACTGGATAAAATATTGTACAGTCCAAAAACACTGCTGAACTAAACAGGATTGGCCAGGAACCTCACAGATATGCATGCAGGGCTCCTTGTTACTCAACTCTACTGTTCTGAGCAACAAATAATCATTTTCGTTGTCAAACAATGTATGTATTCTGTCACTTGATATTCATAAAGGAGAAATCCTTATCCTCCTTTTGTAGATGAGGATTCCAATACTCAAAGGAAAAGTAACTTGCTCAAAGTTACTTGGCTAGTAAGTGCAGTAGTGAGGTTCAAATCCAAGTCTGCTTGGTTCCAAAGCACTACTCTATGCTCGCTCCACCATCACTACCCCCAAGATACTGTTAAGGGCCATGTGCCTGCCCTCTTACATGGCAGAGCATATCAAAATGACATGGCTTATCAGGTCTTAGAAAGAGCCTCTTTCAGCTTCTAAACATTGTATCTTATCAGTGATGAGGCAATCCACCCCAGGTACCTCATACTCACACCTTATGGGAGAGCAGTGAGGTCTCGATTGATCCCCAGACTAAAACCCACAGGCTAAATCCTGTCCACCAACAGGTTTCGCACAACCCTTGAGCTGAGATTGGTTTTCCATGTTTAAATGGTTTAAAACCAGGGCACCTGGGTGGCTCATTGTGTTAAGCCTCTGCCTTCGGCTCAGGTCATGGTCTCGGGGTCTTGGGATCGAGCCCCGCCTTTGGCTCTCTGCTCAGCAGAGAGCCTGCCTCCACCCCTCTCTCTGCCTGCCTCTCTGCCTACTTGTATTCTCTGTCTCTGTGTCAAATAAAATCTTTAAAAAAAAAAAAGGTTTAAAACAATCAAACAAAGAATAGTAATGTTATGACCCATGAAAATTATAGGGCATTCAAATTTCAGGACCAATAATTCTTTACTTTTTAAGATTTTATTTATTTATTTGACAGAGATCATAAGTAGGCAGAGAGGCAGGCAGAGAGAGAGAGGAGGACGCAGGCTCCCCGCTGAGCAGAGAGCCCGATGTAGGGCTTGATCCCAGGACCCTGGGATCATGACCTAGAACCAAAGGCAGAGGCTTTAACCCACTGAGCCACCCAGGCGCCCCAGGACCAATAAGTTCTTATTGGAACACGGCCACACCCATCTATTTGTGTACTGTCTACAGAAGCCATCATGCTCCAGTGGCAAGACTGAGTAGCTGCAACAGAAATCCTATGTTCTGCACAGCCTAAAGTATTTATTAAGTAGCCTAGTGTAGAAAAAGTTTGCTGAAACCTGATTTAGGAACTGCACACAGGAATAGAGAACTGCTAAAGCTACAGCTCCTTGATTCTATAAAATGAAGATACAAATAGTACCTACCTTGGAGATTCGGTGTATAGAGTAAGCAGCTGACAGATGAAAAGCCATTAGACTACTGCCTAGCACAGAGAGTGGTCTCTACTCACCCTCAGAACAGCATTTGTTCCCCTACTAACCCTGCATGTGACTGAGATCAGAATTACGATGTTGGGGGAAATGTCAGGAAGCATGTCAAGACATTCATAGCAAAGCAAAGACCCCTCTTTCAAATAAAAGTCCTCAAATTGTAATCCTTTGCCTTGGGTTTGACTGCAGATCTCCAACAGCTAAGCACTGAAAAGACTTCATCTAAGAGGTCACACAGAAAGAAAGGCCAACTACAAATGTTCATTGTAGGAAAAGGGTTCAAAACCAACGGAGGAAATGTAGAGACACCAATGGCACTAGAAACTTGAGTCTCCCCGACTCACCGAGAAAGAAACCATTTAATGATCAGGTTTTCACGAAGACACTAAGGCCAATTAAACATTTTTTTATTGTTTGTTTGCCCCCTCAGGCTCCCATTGGACATTTGTTTGTGGCAAAAACTCTGTTTGGTGACAGAAAATAATGATTTTCTATCCTCTAAATCTTGCACCGGGAGCTGTTCTACAAAGATTAATAGTGTCTCTAATGAGACATTTTGATGTAAAGACCAGGGATTACTTGAATTCTTTAAGAGCTAACCATTCTCTAAAAATATACTTTTCTAATAAATTCGGTGAGGTTGAGCAATCACGTTGGCCTTCTGCCTATCTGGTATCCTTTTTGCCAAAAAAGGATACTCTTTTACTGATCTTCCCTTAGCATACCATTACATGGACTACAAAAATGTACAGCATCCGAAGAATGAGTGCAAATCTTTAGTTAGCATTAATCGTGCACATCCTTCGTGTACATTGATTAAATGAGGTGTGCATCTTGCCAGCAAGGACCTGGATTGCTTGGAACAGGGTTGGCAGGAAAGGGTGGATTTGGTTTCACCTAATCCATTTGGGTCTTCGCGTTGCTGAATTAAACTCAGCAAAGCATAACTCCCAACCTGAGTGGGTTGGGTTTTGCTGTAACTTGTTTGCATCTTCTTAGATGTAGCTCAGTTGCAGCTTTAGTTAGATTCTACTCAGCACTGGCTTCAAAGGCTCGAGAATGCTCTCGGAACTGACCCCTGAGCAGGGGCTGGGATCTTAGCATCCATTAGACTCTGGAGAGTTCTCTACGCTTTTCCACCTTGATCTCAAGTTTTTCGGTTTCAAGGAATCTTCTTTGCTCTCCAGTCCTGTCTCTGGCTCTCAGTACTTTGGAAGGACCACCCTGTGGTCCTTTCCCTGATGTTGGCGAGAGCTACCCTACCCTGGCTGAAAGTCTGGAGTGTCTTGGAGGAATCTCACTCAGCTCTCCAGCCCTGTCTGACTTTTTCCCTCTTCTCTTGAAGGCCTAGGACCAAAGGGTGGTGGGAATGTGCAACTCACTCTGCAGCTGGAGTCCTTGGATCCCAACAGTTAAGTCAGCCCACTCATGGCCATCGAAAGCTTGCTGAAGACTTGACTAGTTCGTCTTGATCCCACCCATGGCATACTCCACCTCCTCCTCCCACACCATCAGAAGTGAAACCAAGTGCAGGTGTCCACTGTCTTAGGAAAGACATTCTGGATTTCAGTCTTTAAGATTTCTTTGTTCTCAGATTGGTTTCAAAACTAAGATTCTGTAGTCTGTGTAGCTTGTTGCATTATCTTGGTGTTGGGGGAGTTGAATGTCTCAGGCTTGTCTGCATCCTAACTAGGAGAGTCTCCGGTCTGTCATTTCTAATTGTTTAGAGAGGAACAGGATCTCTTACAAGTGCCTTAGGGATCATTAGGTACCATCCCTAGGAGAGCATTTGCCAGAATGCTACATAATCTCGGTAACTGCCATGCTATGAGGGAGAGAGTGGTAATGCCCTGGGGCAGACAAGGACAAGTCTTGCAGGAGAGCAGTCACTTAGGAAGGTATCAGGGCATTACACAGGAAAACACAGATTTCAGGTCAAGGGCTGTTGCTTCCTAATTGTAAGGGCCTTGGGTAAATTAATTTCTCAGGCATCTGATTCTTACTGGTCCAAGAAGGTAGTCCCGAACTCAATACCAATGGAGGCAGAAGGTGGCCAAGCAGGAATGGTGGCAATTTGGAGAGCAAGTGAGTCTCTTACAGAGCACTGTGGCTTAGCTCTAGCTGAGTGCTACCACATAGGGGAAGGCCTAGGGTTACCAAATATCAATGCAAGAGAAGCTGGAACTTTCTGGCAATTGATTCCATTTTTTAAGAACTTATTTGTCCCAAAGAACATATATCTGGGACACCATGTAATTCAACGACTGTCATTTTATAATCCCTGCTTTGGACTCCAAGAGTCCCCTAAGTGTAATAATTGGGTGTCAAGTTTTTGGCTTTTGGCTGGTGACCTATGGGTATTCAAAGGCTCTGGGTGGCAGCTGTAGCTGTGTATGACTAATGAAAATTAGGAAGCAAATTAATTGTTACTTTGTGAGTACTGTCTTTTAGATAAAATCTTTCAAAACATGAGGTCATGGGGGAGTATCCATGAGGAAGGGGATCCCAGCTTGGTGGTAGAGTTCAGGATCAGTGGGCTAGGTCACTCATTACTTCCACAGTTCCTGACACCTAATCCATTTGGGCCTTTTAATAAATTCTTGTTACATGAACAGATTAACAAATGGTTGTATGGATGAATCATGAATGGGTGCATGGATGGAAGGACAAACGGACAGGTGCAGGGATGTACGGATGAGTCATGAATGGGTGCCTGGACAGAGGGCTGGATGGCTGGATACACTGTTATAAGTTCACCTAAAGTTCAAAAAGGTTTTGACTGGGACGCCTGGGTGGCTCAGTTGGTTAAGCAGCTGCCTTCGGCTCAGGTCATGATCCCAGCGTCCTGGGATCGAGTCCCACATCGGGCTCCTTGCTTGGCGGGGAGCCTGCTTCTCCCTCTGCCTCTGCCTGCCATTCTGTCCGCCTGTGCTCGCTCTCTCTCTCTCTCTCTCTCTCTCTCTGACAAATAAATAAAATCTTAAAAAAAAAAAAAAAGGTTTTGACTATGTGTAATTCACATGTCAGATGTGATCAAAAGATATATTAAGTCATGGCTGATTCAAGCTATCAGTACTAACCCTCCCCCTTTCTTCAAAGCCATGTGGCACTTTGGTGACACTGCTCATCCTCCTCTCAAGTCGCTCTAGACAGATTTTACCTTTATAAAAGCTCTGATGGCTTGGGTGCATACGCAAGTTGCCCCTGGCCCAACCCTCCCCAGAATGTCCTTGATTCCAGGTCACATAATACAAGGATTCAGGTTTTATAGGAGGAGCATGTGATGCCAAGTAATTCTCTCTTCCAAATCCTATGCCAAGTAACAACAGAGAATGGAAATTGTTTTGACAGCCCACCAGAAAGAGAGAGAGAGAGAGAAAGAGAGAGAGGTTGATTCTGGGGTTTTAAAATGAGAAACTTGATGGAATGTCTGGGTGGCTCAGTAGGTTAAGCATCTGACTTTGGCTCGGGTCGTGACCTCAAGGTCTTGGGATTGAGTCCCGCATCTGGCTCCTTGCTCAGCGGGGAGCCTGCTTCTCCCTCTGCCTGCCTCTCCCCCCTGCTTATGCTCTGTCTCTCTGACAAATAAATAAATAAAATCTTTTTAAAAAATAAAATAAAATGAGGGACTTGAGAAGGGAAAGGTCACACGAAGCGGGGAGTAGAAATGATCGGAAGCACATCTCCAGAAAGATGAGAAGTTGTAAAGTCATCTGATCTTTCCCATTTTCCTTTCACACAATAAACGATCTTCCCAAAACTGCACAAAAACTTTTCCTAAGGGGGCTCTTGTGATTTGTCAGTCAGAAGCGCGGGTCGGAGGGTATTGATCATAGCAGGTCACTTATCTCTAGAAAGCTAGACATTTTTGAAACTATATATCCTTGCCAGGATGCACATGATCTCCAGAGAATGCAAATTTGGAGAAATAAAAAGATAATGACTCTGTTTAAAACCCACTCAGTATCATTATTGCTTCCAGCACAAGCCTCACTGCATCAGATCATTATGATTGCAGCTAATTGGATTATTTTTCTGCTAGTTAAGGGCAAAGAATATGCTTCTTCAAGACCAGTTCACCCCCGAATGAGATTTCTGAATATTTGAAAGCTGATGACCGGTGGCTGAAGCTAGTCCAAATGTCTTTGCCTCTAAAGAGAAACTTGGTGAACTGGAATTGAGAAAACCAGCTGAGTAGAAACTCTAGGAAAACCTCCAGAGAGGCTTCTCAGCATTCCTAAAAGTGAAATCACTCATATTCTTGATCTTCAACCCCCTTTGGGGACCCTCAGGACTAATGGAATGGATATTCCTTTCTAACTCCCATGGTCATGGTTAAAGCTCTGTGGAAAACAGTAACCAGGACTGTCAAAATAAGAGACGGTCACACCCCTAGGGATTGTGGCAACAGCCTCTTCCAGCCACCAGAGGGCTCTGGAAGGAGGAAAAACCTGTTTCCAAGCTGTCCCCATGCTGGGGCCTCATCTCTCTGTACCAAACTCAAATGAAATCTGTGAATTATAAGACTCTTTCTTCTACATTGTCTTAAAAACAAATATGGCTCTTTCGTCTTAAAATTATCTACAGAGGCAGGCAGTGAAGCTGAAATGAATTCCAGACCTTCTCTGCCATGTGCTTAAGAGTCCACAAACTAGGGGCACCTAGGTGGCTCAGTGGGTTAAGCCTCTGCCTTCGGCTCGGGTCATGATCTCAGGGTCCTGGGATCGAGCCCCGCATCGGGCTCTCTGCTCGGTGGGGAGCCTGCTTCCCCCTCTCTCTCTTCCTGCCTCTCTGCCTGCTTGTGATCTCTGTCTGTCTGTCAAATAAATAAATAAAATCTTAAAAAAAAAAAAAAAAAAAAAAAGAGTCCACAAACTAGAATCCATGGGTCAAACCTGGCCCACCATCTGTTTTGTCAATCAAGTTTCACTGAATCGTAGCCCACTAATTTAGGTATTGTCTTTGTCTTCTTTTGCTCTACAAAAACATAACTAAGTGGTTGCAATAGAGACCATGTGGCCCAGAAAGCCTAGATAGTGTGTGTGTGTGTGTGTGTGTGTGTGTGTGTGTGTGTGTGTGTGTGTTTATCTACCCTGATCTAGAAATTTCTTTCGAAACTAAACATACTCTCACCCTACAATCCAGCAACCGTGCTCCTTGGCATTGACCAAAGGAGTTGAAAATTTATTTCTACACAAAAGGCCTGCACATGAATGTTTATAACAGCCTTATTTACAATTGCCAAAGCTTGGAAGCCTTCCAGATGTCCTTCAGTAGGCGAGCGGATAAACCGTGGAACATACCAGCAAAGGAATATTATTCGGCAAGGAATGAGTGAGGGATGAAAACACACAGAGGGAATTTAAATACACATTGCTAAGTGAAAGAAGAGAATCTGAAAAGGCTGTATACTGTGGGATTCTAACGACATGATATTCTGGCAGAGGCAAAACTGTAGAGATAGTTAAAAGATTGGGGTTTGCCAGTGGTTGTGGGGGTGGGAGAGAGGAATAGGCAGAGCACAGAGGACTTTTAGGGCAGTGAAACCATTCTGCATGACACTATAACAGTGGATACATGTCATTATACTACAGTCCACAGAATGGTCATCCAGAGTGAACCCTAAGGCAAACTGTGGTTTGTGTGTGATAATGAGCTGTCAGGGTCGGTTCATCAATTGCAACAAGTGCATCACTCTGGTGGGGATGTTGTTAACAGGAGAGGCTATGTAGGGAGACTAGGGGAAATCTCCATACCTTCCACTCAGTATTGCTGTGAATCTAAAAAATAAAGTTTTTTAACAAAAAAAAAAGTTTAACTTAAAAAGCCTATTTGTTGATGAGATTACAAAGGCCCTTAAGATCTGTCTGTCAGCTTTCTCCAGTTTGTACCTTTCTTGCCATTAGGTAGAACCACGTGACCAGTTATGGACTAGTTATGGCCACCATAGTTCAGTGGAAGTGACAGGTATCACTTCCAAGCTGAAGCAAGACCTTCCAGAATTCTCTTTTCCCCCTGGCTGAACAACTAGCAAATTCAAACCTGTGAATGTCCTGAGTGGCAATGGTGAGCAGAGACTCGCAGCTGACATATGGTCGACACGTAACAGAACAAATAAGTCTTACTTGTTCTAAACACTGAGATTTTAGGGTCATTTCCTCAGCAAAATCTAGTTTATCATGACTAATATAGTGATGACCGATATGTATTTTATTACATTTGCAAAACTGTCACTTCTCCCTACCCTACCCTCCTGTTCAGATGGTGCACTTAAGGAAACAAAAGTTGGCCCAACCATAAATTCCAATCTTCATTCACAAATCTCTTTTAATACCTAAAAGAATCTAAGTTGATGGAAATTCTACACTTTTGGTCTTCTATTTTCCAGCATCTCAAAAATCCAAGGAGTCTCTCTTTCTTCCCCCATGAAGAACTCTCATATTCATGGCTATCTATCACGCCATCTTGCTTCCACCTTCAAGCAGCACGTAGCCTCCCAGAGAGATAGGTTCTTCTTCCTCCACAGTTACTTTTCTCCCAAGAATCACAGCTTTTATCCCTTCCTCAGAAAGCACAGAGGAGAGCAATTCCAATCAAGTAAAAAGGCAGACAATGGAAGTATATTTATCTCACTGTAAATCACCAACACCATTCCTGCTCTAGTTTGTGTCTCACATGCCATGTCTTGTTTTCTTTCTCCACTGGTTCAGAAACCAGGCAGGAAGCAGGAAGTTAAGTTTTGGGGCCTCTCAAACCCCAACAAAGGCCAGCTGAATCCTCTCAAGAAGTTTCTGTGACAATAGTTCAATGATCACACATTATCCCTTTGTTGTGTAGGAGGGTCATGGGTGCTCTGATGACCTTGGAAAATAAGATGGTAACACCTTGGTACAGCCCCATATGGCTCTCTTCCATCTATAACTCCTTCCTGACAGTGTTGTTTTCGCAAAGCAATCCAACCAAAGGTCCAATTTCCCACACCAGAGAAGTCAACACTTTCACAACCTGTGCAAACCCTCAGAGTAACCCAGTCTCTATGGCAGGTTTCCAATCAATTCTAGAAAGTCTCTCTCCCTCTGCACTGTCAGCTTGTTCTGCTCTTCTTATCTTCCCATCTAAACCTATCATCTCTCTCTGCTGCATTGATACAAAAGGAAATGCACAACTACTTGAGAATGAGCAAAAATTCATAGGAAAAATACCCTCTGCACCTCTCTGTACAATGTCATATAATTTCTGGCTCTTCTGTCCTTCAACATACAACTCTGTCTTCTTCACAGGAGCTTTCTAGATGTGACAAATGCACATTTGTCCGGAACAGAAGCTTTGATGCAGCCATAGCATTTACTTCCAAGATTTACTTCCATGATGGCTGATTGATGACCACCCCTCTCCCCCTGGTGTATGACGACTACTTTCAGGGTTATCAACAAAGGCAGGTGCTGGCATGAGGTTCAATCTACAGCTTTGTGATTATAAAAAGCAATCTGGAATCTTCTTTGATTCACTCATTTACTCATGAAATTCAGTGGATCACCCTTTTGATGTAAGGCTGCTCAAAACTCTCTTCTTTCTTTTCCAGGTCCATAGCATCTCTGGTCTGGAGAGCAGAATTAAATAAAGGGTCCTCTTGCTCAAGGTCTCCACCCTCTGGTGCCACCACCATGGTGATCGCTGTGCAACACCAACACGACTGACCACCTGAGTGCCTGACAGCTGCTCGGCAGAGTGGGGAAGAGCATCGGTGCTGGTGTCAAGTAAAAGCAAGGTTCAAGTCCTGACTTTGCCGCTAACAGGGCAAGTCCTTAATCCACTCCCCACTGTGCCTTCTTCACCTTGGATGAGGAGCAACAAGAGCACCTCCCCTGTAGGGTTTAGGAGGACTGAGTGGACAAACGTAAGACTCTTAGCACAGTGTTTTGGCATCCAGTAATGCTCACTAGACGTTTACTAATATCGTATGCCCTGAGCATTTGAGATTCTGCAAATTCTGGTCACAGTGCGCCTCTGGATTCCCAGTCCCACCTATCCACACAGGGGATGCAAAGCCTCTCTGCAGAGATTCTCATTCTGTGGCTGCCCAGACACTGCTTGTCCACAAACTCCTCAGCTAGAATACTGGAACTTTATTTGTACCCCTCTCTACCATTCTCATCCCTAAGATGTAAAAAGAGTAGTCAGTGTCCTGTATTTTCGACAAAGCTTTCCATTAGGAGACAATACTCTCAAATTACCCATAGAGATGACACATTGCTTTCTGAAATCAGTACAATATTTTGATGTCTAATCATCTTCATCTGTTAGGAACAAAGGACATCTTTTCAAAGCTGAAATATGCGGCCACTTTTAATGGCCACATGTATCCTCTGCTCAGACTCACCAGAAGAGGGAGTGCCTGCATCAGGTAGGGAATTCCAGCACTTCCTGTCAGGCGGACAGTTCCTCGTTCCAGAATTCATAATATGGGGACACTTACATATGTATATTTATATATACAATATACAATATATTTTTACACACACACACACAATTATCAGAAGATGGAGGCAGCTCATTCATACAGGTCTTCGTCCATACTTGTCATAACATAACCCATACTTATTAACACCAAGTTTACCAAACATACCAACCCATGCTTATTATTACCAAAAATTACCATGAATTTTTCCATGATTTGCACAGATCTAAATTCTAGTTACAGACTAGAGCACCTGAGTTACTTGACTCCAAGCTGTCAATGGTTCCTACCCATGCTCCCTTCCGCACGTAACAGCCTACGCAGAGCAGAAGCATTATGAGGATTAAGAGCACAGATCCTGAAGCCAGGCTGTCGGGATTCAAAACCGGACTCTGCCACTTGCCAGTCTGGGTAAGATGCTTAATCTCTCTGTGCCTCAGTTCCCTCATCTGTAAGATGGAAACAGCCATGGCTCTTATCTCCCAGTCACCGTGAAGATTAAATGAGTCACCACGCACAAGGACTTAGAACTGCACCTGCTACACAGTGACTATTGTATGCATTCTGCTAGTTCTACTGTTATGACTCTGTAATCAGTCACAATCATCCTGGAGCACCAGCAAGTTTTCAGCAGTGGCCACAGGAAAGGAAGAGGCAAGGCAATATTCAAAGCAGAAATGATTACTTACTTACCCTAGATTTCACTTACAGAAACTCAGGGTGATTAAAACCCATAGAAAAATATATGGCTGTAGTAACTGTGGGTGGTTCCCAGACAGCCATCCAGGGGAACCTGTGGTCAATGCCCAGCAAGATTACTCCGCCCCCTGAAACAGTCCACTCGTACATTACACTGGTAACTCACACATTACCAATACTCTCACTTCACAACATGATTTCCACATTCCCTGCGGTAAGAATACTTTCTCGCTCCCATCATTCTTCCAAATGTCTACCCCTATTACCTGAGTTCATTTTTGTGGATGTCCACTATTTTTCTTTCCAGCTTCTGTGACTGCTTGGGGAAAATCTCAAACTCACTGATGTAATTCTCAGGATGCTCATCGGGATCAAAATCGCCGAGCTCAGCTGTAACCAGTGAAGAGTAAGAGAAAGATTAAGAACAACAAGGCGAGGGTACTTGTGGAATGGTTCTTCCCACCCAAATGAGAGCTGCCAGGAGCTCACCCAACAAAATGTGTTTGTATCCATGGGAAGACCAAGGCCTGAGTGACTAGAAGCCCATATTCTAACTCAATTTAGCCATAGGATCTTGGGCACTTGCCAGCCTCTTTGAGGCTTGTTTTCTTCATCTATATTATAAAGGAATTTAAAGAGTTGTTTTGCAATGGGGAACTACTGGCCTTTGGGGGGCGCTAAACAATTCTTTATCATTTCAGACCTTCCAAGACATGTCAGGGCACTTATCACCCTACCCCTCAGGTACTAAGTGTTAGTGGCACACCTAGTCATTGTGACCAATACAGATGGCCCCCAGTATTTCCAAATATTCCCCAGGATGCTAGTGGGAAATCATTGGCTATCCCTCAAGGTTCCTTCCATAGCTAATTTTCTGAGTCTAGGAGTTCTATGGCTAGAGCTGCCTGCTCTGAGATTCATACAAGTATGGTGCAACCAATTAAAAAAAAAAAAAAATCACAATATGAAGGCACCCAAAAAGACTGCACTTAAAAATAAGTGAAATGCTCTTCAGATTAAAGAGTGTAAATCTAAGCCTGGGCAAGTGCACCAGATGAAGGTTGTTGCTGGGTTGTAATACAGAGTCCCTGCAAAGGGTCTTTAAGGGCAAAAAGAAATGCTGGCATATCTCTAAGCTCCCAGAGGGTCTAGGAGAGGAAGGACCTAGAATGTGCATCAACCACAGCTGGGAACAGCATGTTCTGAACATGTTCTGGCCATGGGGAAAATTACTAATTGCACAAGCCTGCTAAGGAAAATGGGCCAGAAGGGGCAAGTGTCTCAGGCAGAAATGGCCCAGGAAAGAAGACTAAAAGAGGGTGGGAAAATTGTATTAGAAGAACTTGATCACCAACATGACTCTGCAGTAGATAAAAATCAATATGCCTGAACACATCTGCAAAATCACATCCAACTCTGTAATTTGTATCCACTGTCCTTTCATTTTTGAATCATCTAATGACTACAAAAAGACAAAACTGGGAGGAAAGCAAAGCTCTTTAAAGCTTTGTAATAGAATTCAAATTACAGAGTTCTTAAAACTACCTAAAGTATATATCCCACATGAGGATGGACTTTTAAAAATTTTAAAAGACCCAAAATAGGGGTTAAGCATCTGCCTTCAGCTCAGGTCATGATCCCAGGGTCCTGGGATCGAGCCCCACATCGGGCTCCCTGCTGATGCTTCTCCCTCTCTTGCTTCCCCTGCTTGTGTCCCTCTCTCGCTATGTCTCTCTCTGTCAAATAAATAAATCTTAAAAGAAAAAATAAGACCCCAAATACCATCAACCATATGAGGGAAAGTAATCAAATCAAATTAAAATACTTCTATTCATTAAAGGTGTCACAGTCGCCAAAATAACAGACCACAAATTGAAAGAATATATTTGCAAAGTGACAAGAGCTGATATCTAGAATAAAGAGGAAATCCCTACCAATCCATAAGAAGACAGGGAGGAAGACCAACTGGAAGATGGTCAGAGGATACAAACAGCCAATACAGAGAGATGCTCAAACTCATCAATAGTCAGAACTATGGAAACCAAAACAAGACATCACTTTACACCAAGATTGGCAAAATGTTTAAGAAGTGGGATGATTGGAAGGGGAGGTGAACAATGAGAGACTATGGACTCTGAAAAACAATCTGAAGGGTTTGAAGAGGTGGGGGGGGTGGGAGGTTGGGGGAACCAGGTGGTGGGTATTAGAGAGGGCACAGATTGCATGGAGCACTGGGTGTGGTTCAAAAACAATGAATACTGTTATGCCGAAAATAAATAATAAAAAAAAGATTTAAAAAAATAAATAAAGGCTATTTCTTGCTAAGTATAATCCAAAAAAAAAAAGAAGTGGGATGATTCTGTTTCGGTAGAGATATGAAGACATGGAAATACGTGTACACTTCTTTTTTTTAAAATTGATTGATTGATTTGACAGAGAGAGAGATCACAAGTAGGCAGGGAGGCAGGCAGAGAGAGAGAGGAGGAAGCAGGCTCCCTGCTGAGCAGAGAGTCTGATGTGGGGCTTGATCCCAGGACCCTGAGATCATGACCTGAGCCACCCAGGTGTGCCAATATGTGTTCACCTCTAAAGGATCCTTGATGTACACAGCTCTTCCAAAGAGCAAGCTGGGCATATTTAGACAAATATTATAAATGAGCAATCCCACTTTTGGGCATAATACCTGGGAAAACTAAGTACAAGAAAGGATATGAAGGCAACTTGTGTGTTCACTGTTGGTAGGAGCAGTAAATGTGAGCCATGTACCCTAACAGATACTCTGTAGCAATTAAAAGCAATCGATGGAAACCCAAGAACCTGAATAGATACCCAAAACAGTGTGTTGAGCCTGAGATTAAAATGAGTTTTATAGCCCCATTTAATTTATAAAACTTAGAAGTGTATATACACAAAACAATGTAATCATTGATAAGGATGTATGCAAAGTTGAAGATCTGTGTGAACCCCGTCATTGCCTTTAGCGAAGGAAATGGAGAATAATGAAAAGGAAAATCAACCAATCAATCAATCAACTGATGGACTCAAAGGGACCAGTGAAGAGAATAAGCCATCAACTGATGATTAACTCGAGTTTCAAAAAATACACACATAACACACCAATGCCCATACCCACACATACATATCACCCTGTAAGTGGGCTGGACCTGAAAATTTAGGAGACGGTATAACCGGATGCCTCCATCTTCCATAGAGAATGGACCACCAATACAAAACTGGGTCACTTTCGATGCAAATGTCAGCCTGAATGGTGGTTGGTAAGGGAAGGCTTTGTTTGGTGCTGGTGGTGGGGCAGGAGGAGGGGGGTCTTTTTCCATGAAAACTTGTGAAATAAAATGAACTTGTACTGCTAAATACTGCAAATGAATAGCTTGGAAAATGCCAGAAAACTAAGAGAAGAAATGCCATGGAACCCTGCACTCACTGGCGCCATGTGCCCCTTAAAGTTGGTCTTTAACTGACTTCACCTGAAGCAAAAGACAGGTCATAAATGATTCAGGACTTGTAACTATTCAGACTATCAGGAGGAGTTGGGTAAGTGAGGGTAGAGTTGTGACAAATGCGCAGCAGACAGCGTGTAATCTGAAACGCCCTAGAGTGTTTCTAAGGGAGTTTAACTATCAGAAAAATTGGAAGAGTTGAAGCAGAAGGATGATGCTATGGGGTGATGATAGGTACAAAGGGCAAGCTTGGCGATGTGTTTACCCTGGTTCGGAGATGACTTGTTCCAGAACACAAGAGATGGGATGCTCCAGGGTCAGCTTCCCCAGGAGCCTTCCCTGACCACCCTTGCTGGGTCAGGAACCCTCCTGAGGTCACAGCAGGGACCTGGGGGTCGCTCTGTTGAGCCACTCACACATCCTCACACTGCCTGTTTACTTAGGTCTCTCCCCTGTCCTCCCTCCCAACCAGGGACTTCCTAATGCAATGCCTGAGCACCTATGCAGCTGCTCCATACATATTCAGAGAACGTGAACAAATAAATGGAGAAGGGAGGGAACCAGCCACTCTTTCCCAGCACACAGTGGTGCGATGTCGGGAAATGCCCAGGCTCACTTGACGTCATTACTGGAGAACTTCCCACGTGCCAGACACAGGCATACTATGGTGAACCCCCCCCCCCATGATTCTAGTTCTGTAGAATTCAGATTCTACATCGAGAGAATGCCTAAGAAGTCCCCAAACAACTCAAAGACATAATTTCAGACAGAAGTGCTTAAAAGATGACAAAACAGGGGTAGGAGACAGAATGGGGTACAGGAGAGAGGCTACTTTAGTAAGCTCAGGAAGACTTCTCAGAGGAAGGGATATCTGAACCAAGTTCAAATTCAGTTCTGAATATCTGGTACATACCAGGCAGAGGAGGTAAAAATGGCAATCCCACTATTTTGTAGTTCTATAGAAGGAACGCGAAAGATGCTATTTTCACCAAGAAAAGAAGTAAATAGATCCCTCGGGTTTGGGGTATGTGTGCTGCAATTTGTATTATGAAAAAAACGCATTGCACGTACTAAATACGCTAGCTGTATTCAGTACCTACAAGTAGCAACGGTCTGTGTTTTCTCTATAGAGAATATTCTGAAGTTTCGCACACACTCCTGCAGAGGGCGCTAGTGAGTCATAAGCCTCTGAAAAGCCACGAGGCCTCCTGCTTTCTAGTCTTCCTCCACAGTCCCTCTCTCTCTCTCCCAGTAAGCATAAACAGGTCCAACAAAGCAGATCTTTATCTGCATTTGTAATGATCTTTAGAGTTGCTGAAAGATCATCCCAAACACCAGAGAACATCATGAATCCAGCGTTTATTGGATCGGCTATGAACGGCTCGCGGACACTGCTGTTTCTTAGAGCCGAAGGGTCCTTTCGAGGTCTGCCAGTCCAGCTTTGTGTGTTCTTAGGGATAATAGCATCATGGGCCCTGATTGTCCAGGGGGAGACCTGGTGGCTTTATTGAAAACCTAAAACAGGATGGCGAGTTTCCCGTTACAGAGCCCTACTGAGCTTGTCCTTGGAGACTTGACCGTGATTCGCTAATGCCTAAATGTGCTCTGAAATGCTCATGTGCTGGTCTGGTGCTTGGATTAGTATTGATCTGCTTTTCCCTTACGGAGGACAGTGCATCCTAACCAGGAATTCACAGCCTTGCAGGGAAAGGCAGACTGGGTTTTAACATCCTTTCCTTAGCTCAGCTGTTAAGAGAGGTGGTTTTGGGAGGCACATACGCCACCGCGGGGCAGATGGAAGGACCATTTCTCATCACTGTATCCCTGTAGTTCTGACTTTAAACTTGAATATCTCCAAGGGTTTCGACACCTCTGCCAACATCCGCTGTGCAGCACTGGATCAATCCCAGGGGAGGGGGAGAGCAACACAAACACTCTCTTCAGAATTCTCAGAAAGCACACACACCCAGAAACAGGGCCCAAGGAACTATTTCACAGCATGGGGCACCCCACGGGGTCAGTGATGGGCAACAGTGAAACCCCAGGAGAACCATGGGTGTCTCTCTTCAGCTATGAACGAAGCTTGGAATTGTGAAGGCAGACAATGGTCATGATCTGCTTATGACCCATTGTAAGCTCCTACGTTATTCCAGACCCTTCACAAAGAGAACATGCTCACTTGATAACTGTCCTTCTCCCTCTCCCTTCCTTCTGCCTCCCTCCATCTCCCTTCCTCTCTTCATCTCCCCTCCCTTCTCCCCCGCTTCTCTCATAAACACGTCATTAGCAGTCACACCACAGAAGGCTGGATCACCTGGGTCCCTCCAAATAGGACTTGCAGCCAGCTGCCTCCCAGCTGGCCCAGGGGAACAGAACACCTGAGTCGTTCGGGTCCTGGACCCACCCCCATGGCCCTGCACCACCTTGGGCCCAGGAGACCACCTTTCAGGTGGTTTTTTTTTTTTTTTTTTTTTCTTGCAGGTAGAAACATCCAGAAACCAACACCTGGGTCATATGTGTTCACTGTTTCCCAATGCCCCACCCCTGGGGCTGGTTCAACCTTGAAAATAAGTCTTGTGGAATCTTCACAGAGCAGTGAAGGAGGCATGCCATCCCATTTAATATACGCTTAAAGAGCTGAGACAGTTTGTCTGTGCTGAGATGGCCAGTGGATGGGAAGTGAGACTTGACCTGGGTATGACAGACTGTGAGTCCAGCCCTCTCCTCGTCATGCTCCATGGCTAGAAAAACTGAAGAGTTCGATACGCTGCGCGTGGACACAATTCTACACACGGGAATATATTATATGTAATATATACTGTTGCATATATATGTCTATATTTATTTACATGTATAATTTTATAATTTATGTGTGAGTATTTTAAATTTTTTTAAGTGTTTTTAAAGAATATAATTTATATATGTAAACACTTGGACATTTCATTTCAAACTGTTTGACACCTACCTCCCTGGACAGACTTTTCCCCCTCACTATACCCAACAGACTCCATGCCTGGCAGTCAGAGCTCTGAGCACAGAACACCCCACTGCCCCTCAGAGGGGTGGGCAGCTGCAGCCACACTTACCTTGAACGATACAGGCACCCAGGTAGGCAGCATCTGAAAAGGAGCAGAGCAGTCGACCATGGAAAATATCTCTTTTAATCTGCAGGTACAAAAGATACCTGCAACACAAAATGAGTGAGAGTCAGCGGAAGTCTTGGCTGAGGCCTGGAAGAAGTGGGAGGGTTGTTCATGCGCTATCCACCCACTCTACTTAGCTCCTGGGAGCAGTCGAGCCACACCCAGCCCCTCGGAGGGCAAGGAGATGAAAACGAGGGACCCTCGGGATTCAGGAAATCTGATGTGACTATGACCGTGACCATGGCAGCTTCTATAGCTGGGCAGTGGGCCCTCCTTAAAGACACGAGGAAGAGGAAAGCCACAGGGCCCAGCGGCCAGGGTTCCTGGAAGGAACTCCCACATGGTGACCACCACCGCCCCCCCCCCAACAGGTACAGGTGCCCACACTCTCTGTGAAATGAAGAGTACGAGAAGGGACTCATTCGGTATCTGGAGAGGAGTCTCAGCAGCAGACAGACTCACATTCATCAATCTCAAAAGGACTTGTTTATGAGCCCAGAAAGTCCATTTATTCACAACTAGAGCTGTCCTCTGGTTCGTGCGCTGTCCCCCTCTCCAGGGATGGCACACTCAGATGCCCGCGGAGCCAGGCAAACCTGATTATGATGTAAACGGACCAGGTAAAGGGGGTCCCCAACTCTGGGTGCTGGGTCATCTAAAGCACACTGGACACAGCGAAGTATTAGGGGCTCACTGCCGTTTCCATCTGATGACTATCTCACACCTGCTTTATGTTGTATACTGGGCTCTGGGGACACTGCAGAGGCTCAACTGACAGACACCCCCTTGCCTGACTTTGTATGGAATTGTTTGCAGGGCACAAAGGCAGTCCCTCAGAAATCTCTCGCCCAGAGTCTGGTACACAATTTGTGAGAGAAACAGCATGATACTTGGTAGGTAAGGACCCTAAGAGTTCCGTACATGAGAGCCTCGCACACCTGTGTGAGGCCATGAATGACGCAGAGATCCTGCGAGAACGTGGAGTGTGATTCAGTAGATCAGGGTGGGGCATCAGAGTCCATATTTCTAATAACTATTTCTAATGCTGAGGCTGTGCTGCTGACCCGTGGTCCACACGTTGAGTACCAACATTCCAAACCAGTGGTTCTCAGCGCTGACTGCAAACTAGAACCACCCAGGGAGCTTTTCCAAAAAAAAAAAAAAAAAAACAAGCTGTGGACCCTGCCTCCAAATACAATTAAATTGGAAAAAAAAAAATGCACAAATTTTCATAGCAGCATTATTCATAATACTAAAAAAAGTAGAAAAATCCAAATGCCCATCAACTGATGAACGGATAAAAGAAAGTGGAACAGGCACGCACTGGAATATTATTCAGCCACGAAGAAGGATGAAGTACAGATCCACACACAGCAGGAACGAGCCTTGAAAACAGTGCACTAAGTGGAAAGAAGCCAGACATAAAAGGCCACATACTATATGGTTCTATTCGCATGAGATGTTCAAAATGGAGAAATCTAGAGAGACACAGAGTAGGTTAATGGCTGTTGCGGGAGTGAGAAGGAGGGGAAACAAGGAATGACTGGATGAGTACTGGCTGATAAAAATGTTCTCAGATTAGATTGTGGCAATGATGGCACAACTTTGTGAACACACGAAACCCACTGAGGTGTACACAGCAGGATCTACCAAAAGAAGCTGATACTTTTGACAATAAACTTTCTGGGAGTAGTTCTCAAATTTTGACATGATCTAAAATTACCTGGAAGCCTCATGAAAGTTTGGATTGCTGAGCCCTGTCCCAGGTCTAGAACAGGGGCCAGGTTCCCAGGTGCTGTTCCTGTTGGTCTGGAGAACTGTCTTTGAGGCCCACAGCCTTTCAGGCCACAACCATTCAGATAACCAAGGTCACACAAATCAAATCAAATCTTCCCCTTTTTAAAGGCTACACACTTCCAGGCCGAATGCCACAAAGTTTCTTGTTTACTTGTTCAATGTTACCCAATGAACATGAAGCATTCCTTTCCATTTTTGATGAGTTGAGTAGTGAAAAATAGTTTCAAATAGCTATGTACTGATGAATCAGAGGTTTGGATTCTCATCTCAGAATTCTGAAATTAAGTTTGACAGAAGCTTCCAGAGGCAAGAAAATCTGCTTTCATAACACTGGAGCTTGGGTCCTTGGGATCAGCGATCTCTAGAGATAATCATGGATTACTGTGCATTTGACAAAATCCACTGAGCCTTAGAAATAGCATCAGGCTCAGATATTTTTTAATATAATAGCCACCAAAAATAATAATAATGCATCTCCTTTTAGCATCATTCCTGTATGAAAAGATTAAGCAACAAAAGCACAAGAGGATCTGGGACA
Organism: Lutra lutra; assembly: GCF_902655055.1. NCBI lineage: Eukaryota > Metazoa > Chordata > Mammalia > Carnivora > Mustelidae > Lutra > Lutra lutra. The sequence goes on from NC_062290.1 coordinate 25,236,601, forward strand.
TACATTCTTGGGCCACTATTAACAATACTGCTTCTCTGGGTGCCTGGGTGACTCAGTCATTAAGCGTCTGCCTTCAACTCAGGTCATGATCCCAGGGTCCTGGGCTCAAGCCCTGCATCGGGCTTCCTGCTCGGCAGGAAGCCTACTTCTCCCTCTCCCACTCCCCCTGCTTGTATTCTCTTCCTCTCTGTCTCTTTCTCCAGCAAATAAATAAAATTAAAAAAAAAATACTGCTTCTCCATCCAACACGAATTTAAAGACAGTTCTCACTACAAAAAAAAAAAGAAGTAAAACCAAAATATTTTTATTACATTCAATTGTATGCAGCATTTACAAAAGCCCTAGAGATCTAAAGGATTATAAGAAGACTGTGTAAATGGAGAGATAAATGAAGGACAAAAAGTGATCTCAAATACCCCTCTTTAATGAGTATTTGTTGCTTTACTGTTTCCTACCTGCCTTTAATCCCCAAAGTTTCTTTACCCCTAAGCATGGTCATGAATGTGATCTTAAATTCTCATGTAGCAAATTCTCCTTAAACTTTAATTTTACATCAAAATAACAAGTTATCAAAAGAAAAATGAAACTCTTTTTTTAGAATGCAACTTTTTTAAAAATTTAAATTCAATTAGCCAGCATGTAGTACATCATTAGTTTTTGATGTAGTGTTCAATGATTTATTAGTTGTGTATAACACGCAGTGCTCATCACATCAGGTGCCTTCCTTAATACACATCACTCGGTGGGGCGCCTGGGTGGCTCAGTGGGTTAAGCCGCTGCCTTCGGCTCAGGTCATGATCCCAGGTCCTGGGTTCGAGCCCCACATCGGGCTTTCTGCTCAGCAGGGAGCCTGCTTCCCTCTCTCTCTCTGGCTGCCTCTCTGCCTACTTGTGATTTCTCTCTGTCAAATAAATAAATAAAATCTTTAAAAAAAAAAAAATACACATCACTCGGTGACCCCGTGCCCCGACCCACTTCCTTTTCCCCAATTCTCAGTTTATTTCCCAGAGTCAAGAGTCTCTCATGGTTTGTCTCTCCCTTGCTGATTTCAAGTTAGGGTTTAAACCATAAGTACCGGAGGCAGGCCACACTTTCTAGATTGGCTTTGAATTCTAAGGATCGTATTGACTATGAAAAGTCCATTTCTATCTGTGCAAGGACAGAAGATTCTCTTACTTTCCTGTGGAGACACAAAAATGTTCACAACCTTCCACTCTTCATACCTCAGCTAGTCAGTCAAATGCAGGGAAATGCTAGCAAATTCAATTGAGAAGAATTGGACCAGAGTTATTAACTAACACTCCATATTCCTCTACTTCCAAATGGGACTTTTCTCAACAACAAAAGAGCCATCCTTAACTTGTATCCTGACACATATCCAATTTTTATCCTCCAGACAACATTATAAAAAGAACATATGACAAAAGTGAGCCATTTTGACATCTGACTAAATAATGCCCAGCACTAGTATTTGACTTAATCTTTCTAATTACATTATCGGCACCCAGAGGGCAAGATAAACTTTTTTTTTTTTTTTTTTTTGTATTTCATGCAGCCCCTGCCACATATCACATGATCCCACTGACACGAAATCTCTAGAATCAGCAAAATAAATGAGCAGATGAGCGGCTTCCAGGGGCTGGGGGAGAGGAGAGTGAGTAGCAACTGCTGATGGATGAGTCCGGGGGTCCTCTTCGGTGACGAGAAAATGTTTCGGAATAAGATCCTGGTGATAGTCACCCAACAATGTGAATGTTCTTAATGACACTGAATTGTCACTTGGAAGTGGTGAAATTAGGTTCTGTGAATACTACCTTAATATCTTTAAAACGCAGGTCAAGTTGCAAAATGCCCACCACCACTTATAATGTCCATTATTTTTGTGTGCCTCGTGTCCACCTGCCCCCATCCCCAAGCACAAAGCTCACTAATGGCTGTGTACAAACTAACAATAGAGAAGGGCACCATCTGCTCCCTCACAAGGTCACCTCAGTGCCACAGGGGTCAAGCTTTACTGGGGACTCATGAATAAGGAGAAAGCAAAATAGCCAATAAGCCAAAATGCATCCCCTTGCATCTCTGATGCATTCGGACCTACAATGATTATTTCGAGAGCTGATCGTGCACAGTGACTTTTGTCACCTAATCAGAGTCTCGTCAAGAACTAAGCACTATCGACTTCCTGGGACCCTTCTCAGCTGCACTGGCTGGGACTGTTCTCAAAAGCAAAACCCCAGGACAAGAACTGAATATGGCCCCAGCCCAGGAAGGTCAGAAGGGAGGAGAGCGGAGAATTGGAAAATTCCCAGTCAGCCTGAGACGAGTTTACAAGTGGAGAGAAAACAGCCCCACGGATGGCCATTCTGCAAGAGGAATGCGGGGTGACAAACAGCTCATCCTATTCAGTGATTGTTTCCCTTCCAGAACAGCTCAGATCCAAAAGATTGTCCCTAGGGGCTGCACTAGCTATGAATTCACCCGGATCGTAAAGACAGTCGTCTTCTATTTTTAGCACGCCACTGTCAGATGTTTTCAGAGAATACCTCCTCCTTATAACCACCGCTTTTTTTGTGTGCAGTTAATTACACTCCCAATGACAACTGTTTGAAAAATCCCAAGACAATTAAGTGCAAGAGAAATATTCCAAGCCAAAATGCCAAACTGGGTGTCGGTTTCGTGGAGACGTGCTGCTCTAGACGGGAGGCGCGTCTAGCCTGGGAGGACTCTGGCTGGTTAAAGGTGCGGGTTAAACATACAAACAAATGGAAAATACCTTGTGAGCTCTTCTTTAATCTTCAAGGGTTCGTGTGGGTAGAATTTCACTCTAAAGCACATGGTGTATGGTGGATGAGCTGAAACATCATAAAAAAAAAAAAAAAAAAAGGCATGAGAAAAGCAGCAAAAGACCAGGGACTCCAACACACAGGAAAGTCAGCCGTGAAGTTACAGCCTAGCCTTGGGGGGCTGGGGGCAGGGGAGAAAGGGATTTTTCTGGAGGAAGCAGATCTTACTATGCCCAAGGAAACAAAGCCACAGTGACAGCTAAAGAAAATGCTTGACAGGACACCCAAAGCCAATGCGGGACACGGGCAACCTAGTCAGTTAGCACAACTTTCCACGTCACATTCTCGCCAGGTCATAGCTTCAAACAGCATTTTTTCTCCCAACTCTTCCCACCCGTTTGTGACAGATAAATTGCCCGCTCTGGTCTGGGCCCTAGTGAGATATTTTTCAGACTGTGAGGTGGAAAAATGTCACTGCACATGACTAGTTTTCCCAAAACAATGGTGCTTTTGAACTGAAATCACAATTTTAAAAATGGAGTCAGCCATGCACAGATCCTACTTTGTATATATTTTTAGTATTATCTGAGTATTATCTATGAGGCAGTCACTATGAAAACAAACACTTCTATAACTTCCTGATTTGTATGAATCAAGATGGCACTGTGCAGAATGAAGTCCCGATTGAGGTTCATGATTCTAGAATGTTCTAAGTACATTAAATATCTGGTACTGAAGGACCACCTACATGGATTCTATAGGACTACTGATACCCTTAATTATAGAAAGTGTTGACTTACAATGTTGATCTAATAAATGCACACAAGTGTAGTAAGATGCATTCAAATTTCAATTAGCATATAAAATGAACACCTTAAGGTGAAAGAAATACGATAGTTAGCATTATTATTTCTATGGCTCTTAGACACTCGCTCGTGTTTTGCCTTTGTTTCAGTACAGCTACTTGGGATCAACTCCAAGTCTACATCCAAATGCTTAAATGAAACAGCACCCTATACTTGCCCAAATCCTCTTTCATAGCAAGGAGGGGTTAAATCCCCAGCCATCTCTATAATGCCTGGGGCTATTCTGTATGTAGACAAATTCTTTATGTGGAAAGAACTATCAGCATTAAATATGAATGCATAATGAGTATAATTGAATATGGAAAACAGTTCTCGAAAATAATTTGAAAGAAAGCATCCAAATCACAGGAAAACACAAGCATCTTTCTGGCCATCTCAGCAGAGGAAAACCGATAATACACATACGCCCACACACGCAGATGTCAGAACTCTTTCCATTCAATGCCCTACTTCTCCACCAGGAACTAGCAAATTTTTAAACTGAGTTGGATGCTCCTAACCCACCCCTGTGTTCCCTAGATTTAAGGAAACATTTTTCTGGAGCACTAGAAGAAAATAAACACCATCTATACAGCAAAAAAACAAAGAAAAAATAGCAGTGATTCTCAAGTCATTCATCTTTCATGATATCTAGAATTTCAGTTTTGACTCAAAATATTTACTCTTTATACATTTTCTAGATTTCTTGTAATTTGTTTAGGTCATCACGTTTAAAGGATTAAACCTAATGTTTTTTATTACAAAATCTCTGGATTGTTCTTAGTAGAAAGTTTAAGACTGTTTTTATAAGAATAGAGCAAAAAATGGAAAAAACATAAAAAAGAAAATTTTTTCTTCTTCTACTAGTCTTCAAAATTAGTACATGTTTAAGCACAATCAATGACGATGACTGATCAATAATAGTAGACAAATGTTAAGAGTGGATGGACAGACAGATGATAGATGGATGGACATATGACAGGTAGATAGAGACACAGATGAGTAGGCAGACAGATGAATGGAAAAACCACCCTCTTTTACTTTTCTTCACTTTGTCTCTATCCCTGTCCCTCCGTCCCTTGGGTCCCCACCAAGCTTACCCCAAACTCCCACCACCATCAACAACTTCATCAATATTCTTCGACCCTTTTTGCCAAACTCACACAAATCCTTGCCAATATGATTACATATGTGAGGGATTTTTTTTTTTTTACAATTGATTCTCACAAAATGAGATCACACTACATATGTTTCTCTTGCTTTTCTCACTTAACTCTCTATTCTGCTCATCCCTCAGGGACAATAGTCATAGATCTAACTCATTGTCGCTACTAACTGCATTGTAATTTATATTATGGATACAGCAGAATGTATTCTGTTCTTCTTTTAATTATCATTCAGATTGTTTCCACATTTCTGCAATACAATTTGATTTATAATGGCCTTGTGCACATGTCATTAAATATTTGTATTTTTTATTTTTATAATACAAACTTCCAATATTTGAATTTTGGGGTCAACGGGTATGGGCAAATGTTGTAAAGGGAGCTGAAAAATAATGGAGGCCGTGGGGGGTCCCGTGAGCGGGGCCGCCATTGCACAGGGAGCAGGGCCATGGAGAAGCTCAGCAGGAGAGGGAGGAGGGGTCCTGAGCGGCCAGGACAATGAGAAGCAGGGCTGACTGCACAGGTCCTAGCTGCCACCTCCCTCTGTTTCAACACCAGGCTGAAGTGGTTCATTGTCTGCTTCATGTGTGGCATTTCCTTCCTTATCCTTGGGACCGGACTGCTGTGGCTTCCTGGTGGCATGAAGATTTTGGCACCGTTGTATACACTTGGAAATCTTGCTGCGCTAGCCAGCACGGGACCCATGAAGCAACTGAAGAAAATGTTTGAAGCAACAAGATCGCCTGGAACAATGATGATGCTTTTGCATTTCATATTTACCTTGTGCCCTGCTGTTTGATGGCACGAGAAGGGCCTGGCCCTATTATTCTGCATATTGCAGTTCTTGTCCATGACCTGGTAGAGCCGGTCATGCATCCCATATGCGAGGACGCAGTAATTAAATGCAGTCTTCTCTTTTACATTGAAATTCAGAAACTCTTTGAAAAGAGCACTGGAGAGGCGACTTTCTGTTTTTGGTAAAGTATGCTTTTCCAGATGTAATCATCACTCCCCAAACTGACACGACAGGTTAAGACCATTTTGTGCACTGATGGGAACTACATGCTTGATTAAACTGTTAAGTAGTAAAACAAGATAAAAACCAAAGGGAGCTGAAATATAAAAGCCCACTGAAGGCAACCTGGGGAAAGAAGGATCACAGAAGATGGTCCCAAACTACAGGTGTCATCTGCTTGTCCTCTTGGTCAGCATATCTGCTTACTGTGCCCTAGGCTGGCTACGAGAGGTATCTGAGCTCCTCGGCTACACGTCAGGACTCCCATTCTGCCTAAAGAATCAGGCACTGAGACCGACAGCTCTCTGGGGCAGCCATCTTGGAAAATGCCTTACCCACCTTCTAACCACACATCTAAGCCCAGAGTTTCCAGAATGGTCTCGTGCTTCTCCCATATGCAAAGCCCTTCCGTCACTTGAAGGAAGCTCTTAAACAGCACTTACAGTCCTTCTGAGTCTTCTCTATAATAATAAACGCCCTCCATCCCGTCAACTGCTCCTCACATGAAACAGTTTTGAGTGCCTTCATTCTGGGTATATTCTGGTCTCTGTCTCCTCAAGCCCAAGGGCCCAGAGGTTGCCACATCCACTCAGGTGAGGGAATCATTGTCAACCTCAATTTGGACATAATTATTGCTCTCCCTCAAGAACTTCATCTCAGTGTGATTCACTCTGAGTTTATAATAAACCAACACTCTTAACCCTTTTCATATATGCAGTTGCTAAGTTACATAGAAAGTCACATCTGACGTCTCTTTCCGTTTTTCTAGGGTGTGATCATGGGAGAAATTAATACACAGTATTAGGGGTAGACTCATCACTAGACCCATTATCAGAGAAGAGAGGAGAGGAGGCAGCAGAAAGAGAACTTAGAAAGAGGTACTTCAAGTCTGAAATCTTCTATCCATTTTCTTTTACTGTCATATATGCTCCTACTGTGTCTTTCTCTCATATTGACCCCATGTCACCAATACAAGAAGAATTAAAAGAAGCATATGATTTTGACATAGGGAACCACGTGCAGCACCAGGGGCTCATGCTGACAAGAAGCTTGACCTCATTGCCCCAGCCGGAAGAGGCCAATGTGGCAGTAGGCTCCTTCTTGAGAAACGCTCTTAAGATTCTGGATGCAAAATTATATTACAAAGCAAATAGTAAAGCTAAGGAATGCTTCTCGACAGGGTTGGAACAGTCTGAAAAGATAAATAATTTCCCCTCAAAAATGTTGATCTAGTTACAAATGACAAGATGTATGAGGATATGGAGCATAGATCTCATTCAACATTTTATCCCCAGAGCTAATTATTGATAAAAGATGGACTCCATCTAGCTGAATGAATGATTAACCCCAAGCCTTGAGGCAGATGTCAAAGAGAAAGGCCATGCCCTGCCATCCCATTCATCCCATCCAAACACTGGCCTAGAAGGTCCATAGTCTGAGTGATTACAGCAACTCCTAGGATTTAGATTCTGAAAACCCCTGGTCCTATATCTTCAATTTCTGCCCTTCAACATCTGGAACAAACTCAGGGACACTGGAATCTGTTAGAATTGCTATTTCTAGAGGGACTACTAATTAATTCAACAAATACTTATTGAGTACCTAGGAGATATTAGCTGTAAGTTTAGATGTACTAATAAAGGTAGCTATAAAAGATAAAAATTATGTCTTCATGGAAGACATATTCTAGTGGAATAAATAGGTATAAAATCAAAGTTAATAAATGAAATATACAGGACATTAGAAGGTCATAAATACTACAGTCAAGCATAAAGCAGAAAGGACTTAAGGGGTGAAAAAAAAAACACCTCACCTCTTTTTTCTTTTCTCCTCCCCACTATAACCAAATTCATGACAGTGAAGTATAGTTCACTTTACTACCTTCTAGAAAACCAAATGAGGGAAAAGTATAATTTAAAATTTTAAGTCATTAAACAAGAAGATAGGGAAAAAGTCACCCCCAAATGTGTTGGCACTGGTATGGGGTCAAAAGTCCAGCTTTGGAGCACTGGCCTGTGCCATATGAACTGCATAACCGCTGAAAAAGCAAAACAGGTAACCAAAGGGTTAATGGGACTCTTCAGTGCTATTGTAACTTTTTACCCAAATCTCCTTATTCTTGGAACACAGGCTGCAGCCATGTTTCCACAGATGACATTCCTAGATTCCATAATAACAAAACGTTGATTTAGTTGTTTTGCAGAGACTCAAGGTTTCACTAAGAGACTGGCCAGAACGGCTCAGGACCACAGGCCATCTCTCTGAGCACATGCGGGAGTCCAATGGATGAACTTTTGAGACACAGAACGGCCTAAAACTCAACCCTCGGCTCATACTAAGGATGCCACTGACAACGTGGGCAGAAGGGCCACACAGGTGCAGAAAACAAGTACAACCCTCCCCCACATATTATCTCATTCTGAAGTCATAGAGCTCCTCTCCCCGACCCCCACATCCTTTTTTTCTTTGCCCTTAAGGATCCCAGAGTCTCTGCCTTTGAGGAGGCAAGTTGCAATTTGCCCTCTTGTCTCCTTGCTCAGCTGCCTCTCGATTCAGCCCCCTCCTTGCTGCATATTCGACGTCCTCATGATAGGCTTTAGTGTGCACTGGCCAAGCGAACTTGGATTTAGATACAAAAGAAGCCTTCCCAGGGTCAGCCTGGCTGGGACAGGTGGGAAATCCCCTTGTGGAGATGAGCCCATCCCCTTCTCCAAGAGACTAGGACTGCCACTCCAATGTCAAGTCCTCTTGTTCTTCAGCTCCTTAAGGAGTTTACTCTGGTCTGGTCTGGTCTGTGCCAACCATTTGGTGCACACTCAGTAGCTGGAAACATGATGAAGGAGATACCTGTGGAAAAGGATGCACCAGGCATGGGGCCCACGCCCTGCACTGGGACCCTACACCACAGTGTCATCGGGAATGGTCACTGTGTGTCTTTACTAGACTGGGCAGCATGGCCACCCCATGGTGGAAGACACTGTAGCCCATTTCTACCGTGGTGTTAAGGCTTCAGCATCAATGACAGGGACACATGGTGGGGGAGTGGCAACCCCAAACCCCCATGGGATGAGTCCCCAGATTTGGAAGGGGACTTCCAACAGTGACCTTGAACAGGCCACCTAAATTCTGTTTCCTGCTCTGGAAGAAAGGCCAGCACCAGGGGCCCGCATCTACCTTCCACCGGTATTTGGACAGGCTCTTGGCAGGTACACATGGCTGAGTCTGAACTGTCATTTCACTGGGATGTTTATCCTACTCATGCTGGAATAAGAGAAGGAGATGGAGGAGACTGAATTGAACTCAGCTGAGAAGCATTTACTCAGCCATGTAAGTTCTAAGAACAAGAATTCCACTGAGGAGCAGGGGAGGGCAAAAAGAGCAAAAGTCCACTTTAAAAAGGCCTAGAGCATGTAACTATGCTGAGAACAGCAGGGCACCTCTCTTGCAGATGTCCATTACCTGCCACACGAGGGCTGGGGAGGCCAAGCCTCTCCACAGGGCAGCTCAGTGGCCCCCTTTTTGCATCAGCAGATCCTGGGGTATCATCGTTTCCGTAGCTGGTTAACACTGAGAACACAGGGCGAGGAACCGCCATTTACAAAGCAGAGACCGATTTTCTCATCTCCACTTTGAGATCTTGCCCAGAAATGGGGTTGGGGACATACAATGATCTGCTGGGCAGGGTCCTGGGTGAAAAGAACACAACTTTCTATTTTTAACCAATGACCATCCTCAAATCTTCGGAATATAAAAAACAAAAACAAATAGAGTGGGGCTTTTTTGCAGGTGGGGGAAGGTTTGAGAGAGAAACATCACTTAGCAGCCTTTCAGAAAAGGAGTCTCACTCTAATCATTGTATAGAGCTATAGGAAAACAAAAAGCATAACTTCAGGGATATACACGTAAACACACAGATCTTTATCATATACACTCGGGCTGACAGCTACAAAAAATCTCCCCAGCGCTTTATATTTTATTTTATTTTTTTAAGATTTTAGGGCACCTGGGTGGCTCAGTTGATTTACCATCTGCCTTTGGCTCAGGTCATGATCATGATCCCAGGGTCCTAGGATCAATCCCCGTATCAGGCTTCCTGATCAGTGGGAAGCTTCTCCCGCCCCCTCTGTTGCTCCCCCAACCTGTGCTCTGTAAATAAACAAACAAAATCTTAAAAAAAAAAAAAAAAAAAAGATTCTGTTTATTTGGCAGAGAGAGAGTGCATGCACGTGAGCAGGGTTGGAGGGGCAGAAGGACTATCTGAAGCTGTGAGCGCAGAGCTCAACTCGGGGCCACAGGGCTTGATCCCCTAACTAGAGATCATGGTCTGAGCCTTAACCAAGACAGGTTTAACCAACTTGGCCCCGCAGGCGCCCCTCCCTAAATGCCTTTAAACTGTGGTTGAAGCTTAGAGCTGGTGCCTCAAACAGACGTTAGGGCAACGTTTATACCTGGGCTACGGCTGTCCTGTGCCTCCCTCCTCTAGGAGTCCACTGGGGGGGAAACGACCCATTGTCAGATTTTAAGACTCTGGAGAAACACGGCAAAGTGGTCTGTTGGTGCCGGCAGGACCTCTAGCGCCCTGCAAATCTGAGCCTTGTTTTCCAAAGGGCCCCAAGCAGTCCATCAGGGTTCCTGGCCTCTTAAGCACGACTGATACCTTGTTTTATTCCTAACCAAATGAACAGTGTCCCTCCCGTGTCTTTCGGGGAGAGGGTGGGGGCTTCACGGTGAGACCCGAGGGACACACCCCACTTTGTTGTGCATGCGGCATATGCAGTGACATTCAGGTTTTTCCTCCGTGTGGCTTCTTCCGAGGCGAAACTGCTCGGGAGCGCAAACTCTCCGCACATGCGCAGAATGACACTTGAGTACCAAAAGGGCAGCGCATTACTCACTCATTCAACGAACTATAACTCTCCGGATAGGTTTAACGAGCCAGCCGGAGAACTGCTCTCTTAAGGACTGCTCTCTTTTGGTTGGAAATGATCATGATCATTCAACAACTGTTACTATCATCATCAACAAGAGTGATAATCCTGCCGTCACTCTTCTACTAAAAGGACAACCAGCAGCCTCCAAGATGCTACTGGCACTGTGTTGTCTCTACTTCCAAAGCAAAGAGGTTGGTTTTTTTGTTTGTTTTTTTCCATTGTATTTAATTCATCTTCCGCCTGTTACAGTTCTCTGGGGTTGGAAGCATATACCAGGCTCGCCCACACACACACACGCACTGAGATCTCCATACGGAATCCTGGATCGCCCAGTTGCTGTCTCATGAACACTTGTTCTCACAATCCTCTGGCTACCTGTGCTGTTCAGGAGAAGCTTTAATAAGGACTTCAAAGTCCGACATTTCTAACCTCAAGTTCAGCATCTGGACAAATTGCTACGGCCAAACTGAAGACTCCAAGCTTCCATTTCCTCCTCTGTAAAATGGGGAGGATAATGGAATCGCCTAGAGCAGACAGTAAATGCTTTTGACTTTGCAGGCCTCAAGGTCTCCATCTCAACTACTAGACTTAACTGGTATAGTATAAAAGCAAACACAGACAAGACAGAGACCAGTGGGCATGGCTGCATTCCAACAGGACACTGGAATCTCAGGGCACCCGGGTGGCTCAGTGGGTTAAAGTCTCTGCCTTCGGCTCAGGTCGTGATCCCAGGGTCTTGGGATCAAGCCCCGCATTGGGCTCTCTGCTTGGCAGGGAGCCTGCTTCCTCCTCTCTCTCTGCCTACCTCTCTGCCTACTTGTGATCTTCGTCTGTCAAATAAATAAATAAAATCTTTTTTAAAAAAAAGACACTGAAATCTCATTTCATATCATCTGCACACCTCACAAAGTCTTGTCTTTAGCTTTTTTTCTTCCTCCTATCCTTTTAAGACTAGGACACCTACTTCTAGCCTACAGGCCATACAAAAACAGAAGGCAGGCTGCTTTTGGTCCAGAGGCCATCGTTCACTGACCCCTGATAAAGAGCCCATGATGAGGATGAAATGAGTTAATGACATAAAACACCCAGCCAACTGCTTGAGACCTAAGTACTCAACCCACTGAAGTTGTTCCTATTCTGGAGGGCAAAGAAGAAACTTCCATGGATAAGGGAGAGCCCTTCGACTTGACCTAGCCCTACACAAGCAGACCTCAGAGATACTGTGGGTTCAGTTCTGGACCACCACAATAAAGCAAATATCTCAATAAAGCAAGTCATAATGAGTTTTTTTGGTTTCCCACTTTGCTTCCTGAGTGTACAGTAGTACAACCTAAGAATCTTAGCCAAAAAAAGAGAAAGAAAAGAAAGTTAGCAAAAAGTACATGACACCAAGGGCAGGAGATCCAGGTGCCTGCTTACTGTAGACGTCGTATAACTAACTACACCCTCGGGAGTCATGTTGGTAGGGGCGACTCAACTAGTAAAAATGGTAATTATCACAGCCAAAATCAACTGCTTATGTAACTTCATCCCAAGACTTTATACTATAAAACTACATCCAAAAATGAGGCAATATAAAGCGTTTCCAACCAAACAGAAACATGAATAACACTACCCACTTGACCCAGGTTTGAATCACTTCCAGTGCTCATACACCAAGCATGGAATCTCTTGGCCCATCAGGGTTATCAGTCAGACATTTAGACCACCAACATGACCTATAGTTTTGAATCATGTGGTCCATCCTGAAACAATATGAGTGCTCCTGAAGGGAGCCCCTGGAAGGACACACCCCCATGAAATACGGGAGATGCTCTTTTCCTTCTGCTTTCTCCAATATTCCCGTCACATTCCTTCCAACAAGGAAGAGTGCTGGGTCCTCCCTGAAGTCCAAGAACCCACCACTGTACCCAACCAAAATGATATCATTTTGCCCACCTAGAATATCGGAATGTAACCCTATTTGGAAGTAAGGTTTTTGCAGATGTGATTAACTTGAAGTCCTACTGCGTTAGGGTAAGCCCTAGAGCCTGTGATGGGTGTCTTTATAAGAGAAAGAGACAGACACCGAGAAACCCAGGGAGAAGGTGATGTGAAGATGAAGAGGGATCAGAATGACACAGCTACGGGCAAGGAAGGAACGCCAAGGACAGCCAGCAACCAAAGAGCTGGAAGCAGCAATGGATTCTCCCCTAGAGCCTTTGGTGGGGCGCACAGCCCTGCTGACACCTTGAGTTTGGACTTCTAGTCTCCACCATAACATAGCCACCAACCATAACATAAGGAAAAGGGTAAAAATGATAAATCGGTGGTTTATCAAATGTGCATGCCGTTTAGAATTGCATCCCATGAAGTTCAGGGGGTTTTTGTCATTACCCGTTGTTACCATCATTTTTTTTCCATATTGGGGGAAAAAAAACACACACACAAAAGAATGCAATAGGGAAACCATTTAGAGGCCTGAACTTCATGGACATTCTGATACAAGTTCTAAACACAGAAATGTTCGATGAAACAGTTGTACCTAGAAGAAAAAGAGATGTCTTGCCAAACCTACAGAAAGCTATTGCTAGAATAACAGAAGCTGGCTTCCAAAGCTGGAAAGAAACAATAGAAGGAAGCAAACTCGGAAGAATGAAACCAGCCAAAACTAAAACCCCAACAGTTGGGGACCTACCGTTACTTGATCTAAGCAATGGGCTTTGGTCAGGTATGTGTTTGATTTGTTTTTAAAGAACATGGCAGTTAAACTTCTTTTACCTACTCCCTAAAAGGAGCATTTTGATTCTAGTCCACAAGCATTGATTGGGAACTGATTACATGCATAACCCTGTCCTAAGCCATGGACCAGGGGAAGAAATTCTCCAAACTAAACACTGGAGATAGGATGAGACAAGTATATGAATGAGGCTAATGGGACAAGCTACCCTAAGAGGGCAGAGATGGGGTTACTATCACTGTGGGTGCTTGGAGAAGTAAAATGTGTAAAGCTTTACTATCAGAACCATATGATCAAGTCCCCACCAAAAAAGAACACATGCACAAGGCAAAGGAATGAACCATAAAGCAAAAGCATGAAGGTAACTGAAAGAATAAACATAAATATTCAAAGTGGGAGATCTGAGTGGAGGCCACTTGGTGCAGTGAGCGGAGTAAGGTTCCCTGGAAATTTCTGCCCACCTAGAACATCGGAATGTAACCGTATTTGGAAATAAGGTCTTTACAGATGTGATTAACTTGAAGACCTACTGCATTAGGGTGAGCCCTAAAGCCTATGACTGGTGTTTTTATAAGAGAAGGAGACAGACACAGAGAAACCCAGGGAGAAGGTGATGTGAAGATGAAGAGGGATCAGAATGACACAGCTACAGGCAAGGAAGGAACGCCAAGGACAGCCAGCAACCAAAGAGCTGGAAGCAGCAACGGATTCTCCACTAGAGCCTTCGTGGGGAGCACAGCCCTGCTGACACCTTGAGTTTGGACTTCTGGTCTCCACAACTGAGAGAGAACAGATTTCTGCTGTTTAAGCCCCCAGCATGGGTAGTTCTCAGGCCGCCCCTGAGCAAACTAATCACTCAGCAACAAGAGTCCTTGGAAGAGCAAAAGCAGTGGAAGGCAGCATCCTGATTGGCCTTAGGAACGGGTACGGGACCCGGGGCTTTTCTCCTGCTGTTCCTTATACCAGAGCAAAAGCGAGGCTCCTGGTATGCTCTCCGCAGGCTACGGAAGAAGGTCTGTTTTCCATTGATGAAGTTATTCAGCAGCAAGGGGACTGCTCCTTAGATGAGCCTCAAGCAGGGCTGGAAAGAGAAGGAATGCCACCTAAACATGAAGCTTCACAGAGAGCACCACCAGAGACAAAAAGGACAGGCCACCTCTGGCTTCCAGGCGGAGCCACTGGAACTTTAGGGAGGGAGCACGACAGACGCCAGCCAGCAACTTGACTCAGTGCGCTCCACGGCTGAGTTGCATCATGTATTATGCAGAAGCGGGCAGTCGTCTCCGCCCTGATTTGCATGCCGAAGCTGTCTTTAAACACCCCTGTCCCTTCAGGGTGCTTGGCAGCAGCAGTGTCTGATAAGTAGAGCAAGAAGGTGATCTTAACTACCCTGCTGGGCTAATCAGGTACTAGCCAGGACTGAGCAGAGAACCTCTCCGCAAGTGGGTCTTCTTTCATCTAGCTCTGTATTTTCATAGCACATTCTTAATGCATAATGCACTTTGATTTCTCCCTTCCTCTCTTCCCTACCTTCCCTCTCCTTCTCTTTCTCAATTTTGACATAAAGCTTTTTTTTCCTAGGGCGCCTTGTTGGATCAGTTGGTTAAGCGACTACCTTCGGCACAGGTCATGATCCCAGGATGCTGGGATCCAGTCCGGGAATCGGGCTCTCTGCTCAGCAGGGAGTCTGTTTCCCTTCCTCTCTCACTGCCTGCCTCTCTGCCTACTTGTGATCTCTGTCAAATAAATAAATAAAATCTTTAAAAAAAAAAAAACACATCTAAACTAATACTTCTGATGTACACTTTAAGTATTCTAGACACTTCTTCTGAATTCACCACTTAGTCTCATAAATTCTGATGTTGAATATTGTTAAATCATTCTAAACTAACCCATGGAGCATATCGTTGCACAGTGCAAAATTAAAAGTCGAGAATCTCATACCTAAAGTAGGTTATCCTACATGGAAAAAAGTTAAAACTAATTAAGATAAATCCAAATGAGCGATGGCTGATAACTTCAGAGAGAATTTCAATTTCAATTCAACAGAAATGTAATTAAATCATTTAAATACAACTTTTATATTACCTTCCAGCTACTTTTCTAAGCACTTCAACAAAAATGCAAGAACTAAAAAGAATCCAAAGGTTAAATTATCATCCTTGCATTACCATTCTTCATTTATTACACCCAGCACAGACCGCCTGTCCTTAGCATGTGAATGGACACAGGCATTTTTAATTTAGAACAATATGGTCAAATTTCCCTCCCAAATGGCTTTACCAATTTACGTGCCACCCCCACCAGCGGTGTTGCTCTCATCCTCATTAATTGGATAGTATCAACATTAACCATTTTCTCAGTGTAATAAAAACACCTTGTTTTAATTTACATTTTCCTTGTCACTAATGATATTGAGCATCTGTTTATGAGTTTACTGGCCATTTAGTTTTATTCCTTCTATGGATCTTTTCACATTTTTTATTGAGTTGTTTAGCCTTGGGTTTATACCATCACACTTTATACATTCTGCATATTTAATACTTGTTACATATTTGCCAAATGTTCTTCCATTATTTATGATGTTTGTATTTTAATTTATTTATAATTTGTTTTATACTCATTCATTCAACAAATATTGACTGAAAATCTACTCTGTGCAGTGAGCACACCAAATAGTCTGGTACCGGAGTTCAATTTTTGCATAAATATGTATTTTGCTTTGTTACTTCTGTTTATATTTTCCTTAGGAAGCCTAGTTTGATTCCATAATTATAAAAAATAGTCCTAAATTTGTACCTAAAACTTCTATAGATTATTAAATATATTGGGCTTTTGAAATCATCTGGAATTAACCACATATATGCTGTGAGATAGGTCTTTAGCTTTTTCTTTTTCTTTTTCCAAGTGAAAAGGCAATACAAAAGATCATGACTTTAATCTTTCTATCTCTGATATGAAATACAGTCTTTATCATAACCCATATTCTCACAAATAATGAGTCAATTGGAGGTGGGGGTGCTTTGTGTTCTGTTTCTTTTCCTATTCCTGTGTGCATCTTAATTACTATATGTGTCTATCACGAGGACTCCATTATTATAGCTCATATGCCTTGATTTGCTACCTAATAAAACGAGGACCCTACCCTATCATTGTTCTTTTTCACATATCTACTGGCAATTCTGGAGCTTTTTTCTATTGCAAATGAGCCTTAGACTCATTTTGTTAAATGCCATAAAGAATCTCACTGATGTTTTGATTTGAAAATTATTTGAATGTATATATTAACTCGCAAAGAATTGACTTTAACAATATTAAATGAAAACATAGGAAGTCTCCACTTATTGAACTCTCTTTTTTAATCTACTCTATAGTAACTCCATAGTGAAATTTAATAGTTTTATTTATAAATTTTTTGCACACCTCTTGTTATATTTGAGAAATTTGTTTTTATTTGTTATTGCTATTGTAGGTAATAGCCCTTTCTCCCATCACCTTCCAGAAATAGTTGCTTCTTGTGTATAAGGATTGTTTTAGGATATTAATCTTGCACCCAAGGATAAAAGCCATTATTAACTGTAGGTCAGGGGTGGGGAAGGAAGGCAAGTAGAGAGCTTGGAGAGACCCAGAGAGGACAAAACCACTTTTAAAATACTATCTGCAGCTATAAGAAGGTATCAGCAGCCCTCAGTACTCCAGCTTGGCTAAACAGAGAAATCTTGGAGTAGTTCAGGAAAGTGCTCTATTAGGACTTTGGAGAACACAGAAGAAATGTCCCCACATTGTGTCTAAATAGAGAAGGAGCCTTACATAAGGTACAGAAGTTTTCCCAAGACTGAAGCAGGGCACAGAAGAGGTTGAGTGTCTACCTGTCCCAGTGGTAAATACAGAAGCAATGAGAGCCAACAAGTTAAAGACAGCTGGAATGGGGACAACCAGCGGGCACAGGCTGAAGAACTGCAGGGCAAGACCAGGACGAGGAGCAGAGGTCTCAGCAGCACGTGCCAGTCCACCCTGAAAGGCCAAGTGGGGGTGACATCCAGAGACGGCAGAATGGGGAAAGATGTCAGCAACCAAAAGCCAAGTCATCTAAGACCAGCCAGGGGAAGACACAGAGGACCAGGCATGAGAGAGACGTCATCCTTGCTGCCATGGTGGTTCGTAAGCAACCCCTGCCTCCTGAGGCCATTCTGGGAATGGAGAAGGAGGAGAAACTCTTGGTGTGGGAAAAATACCCCAATATAGAAGCATGCACTTTCAAGTGATCACATTTAAACAATGAATTCACTGAGTAATTTCCTGAAAGAGATCAAATTCTAAACTGGCAGATCTTGAGTTACCCTGAAGTGGCAAGATTGAACTTTTTGCCCGCAGAGGAAAGAAGCTCACGGAAAACTGAATTCAATCATGGGGAAATAATGTCACATTTATGCATATCTGAGTCATAATGTGTAACTTTTTTAAACCTCTTATGCTAATATAGTTTGTGTGGTTACACAGACCCTGCAAGACATGAAATTTTTGTTCTTCTGATGTACGGCACTTCATGTAGGCACAATAGGCTACATTCCACAGTTATGGAAACAAGACTAAAAGCTATAGGTTCTAAGAAAGAATACTTACTACTCCCACACGGCAAACAAAGACTCTGAAAATCAAATATCCAAAATATGTAATTCATTTAGCATGTTTGTTTGCAGACAATCTACCATCTGAACACTCCAAAGAGGAAAAGATCAAAGCTCAATCCACATTTTTGCCTACAGACATGCAATGATGAAATAGGAGAATGAGAAAGATATTCCCCCCTCAACACTGCCCAAATCATATAGCCTATCTGCATTGTGATCTAGTTGACAAGGAAGGATAAAAAGTTTGATTTAAATTTTCCAATTCCAGGAAGTATTGACTAACTAATTTCAGGAAGTATTCCACCTCTCCCACTGAATGCAGCTATAAAACCTGGAGAGAATGTGTGCAGCAATTCAAGGACTTTGGAAAGTAAATAGGCAGAGTGGGAAAGGACAGTAATTCACAAGACCACTGAACTGATGTTGGGTTCTCCACGTTTTTTCCTCTGGTATCCCCTGGACAGAACTCAGAGATACTGGGAGGGCATCACCATGGACAGGGAAAGCTCCAGGAGAAATTCCTACTTAAAGCAAACTGGGTTCTACAGTAACAGAGTGAGAGCAAATGGAGTAGAGGTTTTCTTACCTGCAAGTTTAACCTATTTTCCTTGATAATCACAAACTACTCAAGTAATATATTTCATATTGGGTGAGTTTGGTAATTCATGGTTTTTGAGAAATGAGTCCATTTCGTCTAAGCTGTCAAACTTACATACCTACAGTTGTTCTGTGGGGTCTGTAGTGATAGCCTCTTTCATTCCTGACATTGGTAATTTGTGGTTTCTTTTTTCTTTATCAGTCTTGCTAGAGATTCACCACTTTCTTGATATTTTCAAAGACCAACTTTCATTATTTAAAAATTTTCTTTATTATGTATTGATAAACATAGCAGCTCAGCTGAACCACAGAGTTACTAAGGCTGATTTAAAAAATCAGTCTCAAAAGATTACTTTCTATATCATTCCATCTATAGGACATTCTCAAAGGACACAAACTATACTCACAGAACAAATCAGGGGTTGCTAGGGGTGGGGATACATGACTACAAAAGGGAACACGAGGGAGGTTTGTGGGTGATGGACTTATTCACTACCCTGATTTGTATAACTGGAGGTTATACAAACCTCCACACATTTATAGAACTATACATCAAATTTACCCTGTGTTCATTTAAAAACTAAAATTTAAGTTCAGAGGAGAAATAAGACTTTGGTTTAAGAAATTTTTCAGCTTTAGAATGTATACTCAGAGGTGCCTGAGTGGTTCAGTCGACTGAACTTTTGACTCTTGATTTTGGCTCAGGTTATGATCTCAAGGTAATGAGATCAAGTCCTGACACTGGGCTCCATGCTCAGCATAGAGTCTGCGTGAGATGCTCTCTTTCCCTCTCCCTCTGCCCCTCCCCCCCACTCACCTGCACTCTCTAAATAAAATCTTTTTAGAAATAGAATGTATACCCAATTAAGTAACTGTCTAATTAATTATTCTCTCAAATATTTCTCTCCCTTAATACATTTTAAGCCACCATAAAAATAAGTTTGATTCTACCTATTTTCAACAAGATTTGGAGGAAACAGTCACATAACATTATTGGGGTAAATTACTATAAGGTCTTTAAATGGATATTTATCACTAAGAAAACATAATACCTTTTGATCCAGCAATTTAATTTCTAAAAGAATTTTCTAGTAAAGATGGATTTGCAAACATGCAAGAAAGTACATACACGCATGTTTATTGCCGCATAATGCATAACTGCAAATTACTAGAAAATACTTTAATGTCTGTTATATATTCACATAAATATCAGAAAGCCATTTTTAAAATGAAGTCAGTCAGGGTGCCTGGGTGGCTTAGTCAGTGGGGAGTCTGCCTTTTGGCTCAGGTCATGATCCTGGAGTTTCAGGATCTAGCCCCATGTCAGGCTCCCCACTCAGTGGGGAGTTTCTCCTTCTCCCTCTACTCCTCCCCAGCACTTGCTCTCTCTCACTCACTCTCTTTCTCAAGTAAGTAAAAAAATAAAATATTTTAAAAAATAATAAAACTTTAAAAATAAATAAAATGAAGTCAGTCACTGATATTTAAAAAATCTCTAAAACTATTAATAAGGTGAAAAATAGTATATAGAGATTGATCTCATTTCGGTTTATAAAAAGTCATATGTGTGATTGGGGAATCTATATATACATGAGAATTCCCAGAAGGTGGGCATTAACACATTATATGTTAATTTAAAAATCCCAGAAGGATATATAAAATACTGTTAACAGTTATTTCTTTGGAATGGGTTGGAGATCTAGGGGAGAAGAGAAAGGAAATAGTTTGGGTTTTCATTTTAAATTCTTCTGAACTAAGGAAAATCATGGACATTATCTTAAGCTTGTTTTAATACATGAGATTTGATTGTCCATGTGAGGTAATGGATGTTAACTAACCTTACTGTAATCATTTTGCAATATATACATATATTAAATCATTAGGTTACCTATCTTAAACTTACACAATGTTACATGCCAATTATATCTTATTAAAAAGGGAAAATCTTTAAATAACAAGTAAAATTAAAAGGAACTACCTTTAAAAATCCTAATAAGAAGGGCTCCTGAGTGGCTCAGTGGGTTAAAGCCTCTGCCTTTGGCTCAAGTCATGATCCCAGGGACCTGGGATCGAGCCCCGCATTGGGCTCCTTGCTCAGTGGGGAGGCTGCTTCCCCTTCTCTCTCTCTGCCTGCCTCTCTGCCTATTTGTGATTTCTGTCTGTCAAATAAATAAATAAAATCTTTTAAAAAAATCCTAATAAGATAATAATGTCTTTGTAGAAATTTTGTTAACCAGGGCAGCTGACCTTCAGTCAACTTTGGAAAATACCATTCCTGAGAACACCTATAGTCAAAGAGATCTTTAAAGGGTCAGGTCAAAGAACCTGAAAGTCTGACATCAAACCATTCCTCCAAGATATTTTGCCCTCATTGCCTACCCAAAGACAATCAAAGGATCAAAGTTATACACATACCCAAGAAGAAAGTTGCCTGAAGTTCTGCAACCAGATCCTTTTGATAGATTCATGGATGAGTCCCAGGAGTTGAACCCAGTTTCTCTGGTTAATAATATACAAGTCCTCATTTAAAATTTTTTTGCATCTATGGTAACATTAATTTTTTCAGGGTATACATAAGAATACAGAAATTCTTGATACTAAAAGACACCATCATCAACAACAAAATTAGGTT
Organism: Lutra lutra; assembly: GCF_902655055.1. Classification (NCBI taxonomy): domain Eukaryota; kingdom Metazoa; phylum Chordata; class Mammalia; order Carnivora; family Mustelidae; genus Lutra; species Lutra lutra. Next base: position 25,257,920 of record NC_062290.1, read on the forward strand.
TGTGATCATGATAAGATTAAACGATTTCTTATTTAGTAATGTCCTCAAAAATACAACATCAGACGGGGTGATGGATAAGATCTTTACCAGTTCCTAGAATCAGTGAGTCACCTGGTCTGGTTTCAAAATTGAATTTCACAGAGTTCTTCTTTCCTGATTCAGATTTCATTTGTTATTAGACTGACACTGGCCAGAAATCAAATGTCAATCCTTAAAACAATTTTACCAACCATTATAAATTTTCAATTGGTTGTTCAGATTTACTTAGCATGGAGACAAAGTTCTTAAGCAGCCAATTTTTATAAATTAAAAGTTGTTTCTTCTACATACAAATGGCTAAGAGACACATGAAAAAATGTTCATCATCATTAGCCACCAGGGAGATTCAAATCAAAACCACCTTACACCAGTAAGAATGGCCAAAATCAACAAGACAGTAAAGAACAAGTGTTGGAAAGGATGTGCTGACAGGGGAACCCTCTTCCACTATTGGTGGGAATGCAAGTTGGTGCAGCCACTTTGGACAAGAGTGTGGAGATTCCTTAAGAAATTAAAAATAGAGCTACCCTATGACCCTGCAATTGCACTACTGAGTATTTACCCCAAGACACAGATGTAGTGAAAAGAAGGGCGTTCTGTAACCCAATGTTCATAATAGCAATGGCCACAGTCACCAAACTGTGGAAAGAACCAAGATGCCCTTCAACAGACGAATGGATAAAGAAGATATGGTCCATATATACAATGGAGTATTACGCCTCCATCAGAAAAGAGGACTACCCAACTTTCATATCAACATGGATGGGACTGGAGGAGAATATGCTGAGTGAAATAAGTCAAGCAGAGAGAGTCAATTATCATATGGTTTCACTTACTTGAGGACCATAAGGAATACCTGGAGGAGACTGGGAAAAGGAGAGAAGTGAGATGGAGAAATCAGAGGGAGAGAAGAACCATAAAAGACTGTGGACTCAGGGAAACAAACTGAGGCTTTTGGAGGGGAAGGGGATGGGGGGATGGGTGAGCCAGGTGGTGGGTAGTAAGGAGGGCACGTATTACATGGAGCACTGGGTATGGTGCATAAACAATGAATCTTGGAACACTGAAAAAATAAAATAAAAATTTTTTAAAAAGTTGTTTCTTCTACTAGTGTTGAAAGACATCTGACTTTAGAGATTTACATTTTTTATTTATATTTATATATTTTTGTAAAAGAATTTACTAAAATTTTTAGTGCTGTATATTACAGCATACACAAAATAATATAATGAATCATATGTTCCCATTACCTAGAGTCAGTAATTATTAAACTTGCTGCCAAACTTTCTCGATTTATCCTCATCCCTTACATTTTTATATATGTTAGAGTCCTGTAAAAGAAATTTCAGATATCATGCTATTTAATTCTAAATACTTCACTACATGTTGCTAACAATTCAGATTTTTTTTAATTTAATTTTATTTTTTTAGTGTTCCAAGATTCATTGTTTATACACCACACCCAGTGTTCTATGGAATACGTGCCCTCCTTAATATCCACCACCAGGGCCATCCATCCCTCCACTCCCTCCCTTCTAAAACCCTCCCTTTGTTTATCAGAGTCCACAGTCTAATGTGTGTAGCCTAAGGAAAATATTGCATGCATTTAAGAATCAAAGTCAAAGAATCGTTTACTGGAAAATTGTCTAAACATTTTAAAACACATAAATAAAAATATCAAAACTTAGTAGCTAAGGGATAAAAGCTAAGCATCAGTAATTTTTTAAAGAACTTTTTCATTTATCAGAGAGAGAGAGAGAGAGAGAGCGCACATGCACACTCAGAGAGAGGCAAAGGTAGAGGGAGAGAATCTCAAACAGATTCCCCACTGAGTAAGGAGCCCCACATGGGCTCCATCCCAGGACCTTAAGATCATGACCTGGGCAGAAATCAAGAGTCAGACACTTAATCAAGTTCGCCACCCAGATGCCCCAGCCATTTTTTTTTTTCAGACACACTAATTCATTCTTATTATCCCTCATTTCATTCTATATAGAGCTTCTTGATACCTCTGTCCTCCTATTTCGTCTTGGATGCTTGTTCCAAATCTATTCCAGCTGTACCCCAAGAGACTGACCTGTTGGGATGTTGCAAGCACACTGCTGATCCTGTTTTCACCTCATACAACTTTCCTGTCAGCTTCCTGCAACAGCCACGGCTCCCAGCAGCCATGGGCATCAGCCTTCCCCAGAACAACCTGGCTCTCTTTCCTGCACTGATCAGACAGAGTTTGTTCCACAGAGAGGGGGGAGGGAAGGAACAGAAATGAGAAGGGACAAAGGGAAGGAAAGATGAGTGGGTTGGTAACAGGAGGGAGAAAAAGGAGGGTTAAGGAATAGCTGTATTGGTTGCTAGTTTGCCATCCACGTTCAGTTTCTTTCTTCTCCCACTTAAAAGCCCTGCCCAGAATAATTTCTTTATATTTGAAAAAGAATCCCTTGAATAAGGATAAGTGACATAATATACGCTAAACTGATTTCCGATGAGAAACTGATTTATCGCCTACATTTCAGAGCCCTGGGAAAGTTGACATGGAGGGATAAATGGGTTTCAGGGCAGACAATGAATTTCTGAAGTACATTTCAGAAGCCCTCCTCCAAATCATAAATAAAAGCAGGCTGACTGCAGCCTAGCATGGATGACCAAGAAAAAAACACCGTGCCATCCAGGACCTAGTCAACACCCTCCTCACAATGCCAAAGTGGATGGCCAGATATTCTAGAAAGAAGTTTCCCAAGGCGACTTCCCCAAGAGGTCATCAATTAAAAAAAAAAAAAAAAAAAGGCAGTTCAGAGCACGAGGGCTTGAAAACAATTACTCAGGGGAAAGAAATTATTGTAGGGAGCTTGAAGAACAGAAAAGAATAAACCAATCTTCAGTAAAGTTAGTGGCAAGAATTTAGTTTCAAAATACACCTACTTTTCTCATCCCCACGAGGCTGCACCTCCCACCCTGAAATGCTTACTAGCAACCCTCACGGTCCAAAGGAACCAGAAAGCTGATGGTTATGTTTAACAGATACTTAATCATCTAAGTCCAATGTTCCTGTTTGAATATGAACTATGAAGGTAAGGTGTGGGAAGAGTGACTACAGGGAAGGTGAAGGCCAGCAAAGAAGAGAAGTCACATAGCACCCAATGGGAGAGAGAAGCCCCCACCCACAGATCTTCAACTCCAGCCATTTCTTCCCCAGGAGGAGAAATTTTGTAGAGAAACAGAACCTATCTTTGGACACTTCATAACAAAAGTGAAACCAAAGATTGACACTTACATTTCATTTGCTTGGAGATGGACTTGTTAGGTTCAAGCCAGTGCTAGGGAGAAAAAAAAAAGCAGAGATTATGGGTCAAATGGCTGAACCATATGATGCGTACTTAATACCTAAGAGAAATTTAATATAGTCTTTTCCCGAAGTACAGTCTTGGTTCCTGTAGATATTTCCTCAAGGTTCCACCTTCTGAAGATCAACACAAACAATCCCATAATGAAAATACAAAAGGCAAGGGCATAAATTATAGAGAATTAACACTTTGAGGAGTATTTGAGTCCTACTAAGAGAGAAGAACTAGGGACAGAACATACTCTTGAACAGGATATTCTTGTGGCTCTAATGGACCCCAGGTGATGGAGCTCCATTGCTCTGGGCAAGCCACAGATGGCTAAAGACTTAGACATCCATGACCTCAAAGAGTCACAGTCCAAGACAGCTTCAGCACCCGATTCCCTGCCAGGTAGCCCCTGTTTGGTCAAGCCAGCATTAGCCCCATCAAACAGAAGCAATTCTTTATTCATGGTAGGGGGGGAGCAAGTGATAAATACCTTACTTCGGAGGCCTGAAATTATCCAGAAAAAAAACCGGCTCTATCCCAAAGCAAAGAAGCCCAGAGACCTGGGTAGCTCAGAATGGTGTGAGGGACAGACATTTTAAGAAGATACATGCTGGGACGCCTGGGTGGCTCAGTTGGTTAAGCAGCTGCCTTCGGCTCAGGTCATGATCCCAGCGTCCTGGGATCGAGTCCCAGATCGGGCTCCTTGCTTGGCGGGGAGCCTGCTTCTCCCTCTGCCTCTGCCTGCCATTCTGTCTGCCTGTGCTTGCTTGCGCTCCCTCTCTCTCTGACAAATAAATAAAATCTTTAAAAAAAAAAAAAAAGAAGATACATGCTGATCCCAGCAGCCAGCTCACTCCATACCTTGTGTGGCAGTCACTTCAACTTGTTGAGAGCCAGGCAGCTTTTGCGATCCCTAACTATGATGTCCCTGGAGCCACTTAGGGCATGTCAGGAAGCATTGTTCTACACACTTGCAATTTAGAAAGCTACTAGGAGCACCACTGGTATCCATCAGGAGGTTGGAAAGCCCTCACTTTCCGAGCACCTCTCACACTCAATACTAGAGAGGAAAGGAGGATGCTTACCATCTATTGAGGCTTACACCCCATTTGTGTCATCCAGTTATGTCTCAGAGTTCTGTAACGCCCCTGCCATTTGGTATAAATGCATAACCATAAAGCCTAAGAAAGAGCTGGCCTATGCTGAGTGCTTCCTAAATGCCTTCTTAAGCATTTCCCCGGGCCATCACTACTGCCCCATTTACAGAGGAGAAACCAGGAGGTTCAGGACATTAGACAACCACCCTACGGTCCCCCAGAGTTTAAGTGGTGGTACCAGTACGCGGTGGGATTCCACAACACAGGCCCTTCACCTTGGTCATGGGGACTCGCCACAGATGAGTCTGCTCTAAAACCTATTGCTCTCGACTAACATTCCTTCTTTCCCCAGGAGCTGAAAAAAAAAATGAGTGGTCAAATCACGAGTTTCCAGCCCAGGGTGTCAGATCTCTGCAGTCTTCCAAAACAAGAATAGGAGTCTTGGGCGCCTGGGTGGCTCTTTGGGTTAAAGCCTCTGCCTTCAGCTCAGGCCACGATCCCAGAGTCCTGGGATAGAGCCCTGCATCGGGCTGTCTGCTCCGCAGAAAGCCTGCTTCCTCCTCTCTCTCTGCCTACCTGTGATCTCTGTCTGTCAAATAAATAAATAAAATCTTAAAAAAAAAAAAAAAAAAAAAGAATAGGGGTCTTTTCACTATGTCAACCCCAGGACGAGTTGGACAGAAAACCACATGTTTACTTCTACTATATTGCATGAACGAGCATGGCAAGTTTCTTTGCTTCTGATTGAAATTAGGTCTGTTCATTTTGAGAACCTGGTTTTTCTCCTTTTTTTTCATTTTTTAGTTGTGGTAACACACACAACATCAAATTCACCATCCTAACCCTTTTTAAATGTACAGTTCCGTGGTATTAAATGCATTCATAAAAAGAAAACGTTTTTAAAATTTTAAATAAATAAATAAATAAATAAATAAATAAATAAATAAATGCATTCATAATGGTGTGCCACCATCACCCCCATTCATCTCCAGCACACTTTGACCCTATAAAACTGAAATTCTAGCCCTAATAAACAGCCACTCTGCAGGCCCCTTTCTCCAGGCCCTTGGAAACCATTATTCTACTTTTGGTTATCTCCTTCTAGTCAGAAGCTATGTCTGGCATTTACACAGCTATCATTGAACAGTGGAAAAACCTATTGATTGGGCCACTTACTGGCTGTATAAGCATGTACAAAAGGTTTAACCTTGCTCTCAATTTCTGCAACTGTCATATGGGCATAGCAATAGTACCTACTTTGCATGGTTGCTGCAAGGATTTTAGAAGTTAATAAAAAAAATTAATAAACATGAGACACTTAAACCGTGCATGGCATGTGAAAAATATCAATAAATGCTTGTTTGTTGATGCTGTTGTTACTTAATAAGTAGTTTAATTAGTAGACCATATCCCATGGAGGAGAATAATAGATGGGTCCTCTGATGATCAAATTACTTTTCTAGCAATTAATAGGATAATTTAGAACTAAGGCAAGAAGACAAAGACCTACTGCTACTGTCTACCTACCTGCTACCTACCTACCTACCGCTACTGTCTCACAGCGGAGAATCACTAGTCATTTGGCCAACGAAGTCTGAAATGCATTTTCCGAATTCTCCTTGCTTGGCATCCTTTGAACTCCTTAACCTTTCTCTGCCTAACTTCAACCTGCCTTTCCTCCCCCTTTCTGCCTCCGGGGAGGACAGGTACATTTCATTTCATACACCCACACCAGTTAGTTGGTGGCAATCTCCCAGGGGTGTGAAGAAGGATCCAAGTCTCAGTGAGAATGAGTGCCGTGATGGAGATTGGCCAGGTTTGCCATGGAGGGGCAGGGAACATGAAAGGTATGTCTGCAAGGTATTTGCCATCTGTGCCCTAAATAAGTTATTTTGTCTAAATGAATGGCTTCCTCGTTGTCTACGAGATACACCCCGCAGTTTCTGATGGGTTCTGACCTTCCTCCTCCTCTTGGCCTATTCACACCCTACTCTTGCCTCTCAAACCTTGTTTATCTGAATCACCTCCGTCTACAGTGTGACCACTACATACTTTTCCACCAGGACAACTATTCTTCTGCTGTGGGATAGTCATGGGGTATAGAGCCCTAAGAAAAATAAGGCAGCATGAATCTTGTTTCAAGGGATTATAATAAATCATTTCTTCAGAGAGCATCAAGCTCAGTTTGTGAGCAGTTATTAAAATTTAAAACCCTGACTGGCCTATGACCCAACAATTCCCTTATTCCCCAAATTACCCACGTGAACACGGAGGAACACAACAAGAATTCTCACTGCAAGATTAGATTAAATTATAAAACATTAGACTATTAATGGCCATCATCAGGAAAGTGCTAAATAATCTATCATCTGTTCATATGCTAGAGGATTCTTCAGTGTACTATAGGAGGTAGATCTTGACAGGTAACATGGTTAGATCTCTAGAACACACGGTGTGATGAAAAAAGTGAACTGCAAAATTTGTAACTATGGTCACAGTTCCCAAATCATGCACTGAAGCACTCCAGGGAAAAGAGCCATATCAGACATCTATCAGACACCCACTGTGCAAACTGTAAGCTCAAGGAAGTTCCCAGCTCTAACATTAGATCATGCTAGATTCCTTTTGATGTCATGCTTTTTGCAACACTGGGTTTTTAGCGGTTGCTGTGATGAAAAAGCAAGTATCACGTGAAAAGAGGTGTGCAAGGCCATAAGTATGGCAGTATCTGATCTGGTCCCAGAGTCTGAGAAGCCGTGAGCCACCCAGCAGGTGCACACCTCCCATTCCCAGGTAACTGCGGTTAAGAATGAACTAGAAATACTATTTTCAGGTAGGCCATGTTTTAAATGGCCGCTAAGTTGTTAGGATATAAATACTAAATTTGTTGTCCCTCCTATTAGATAGGGCACCATGAAATCATTACTTTTGACCTAAGGCATCATGAAATAATTACTAAGACACCAAGAGAGCCATACATCACAGAGTTTGGGAACCTCTGAGCTAGCATATCTTATAATTAATGTGTTTTCAAGTAAAAAGTACAAACCACTACCCTATATTTTCAAAGAATACATAATAGGCATCTAAATGCATTTTTATAGATCTGAAATGATAGTCAATAAACACATAACATGGAGAAAACAGGAATTTAGGGGTGTTGCTCAAAGGAAACCCTGTTTTATCTGTGATATTTTAATTTATACTTTTTACATGTATTCAAGCATTACACGAATAATTAAAAGTCATTTTTTTTAAAAGATTTTATTTATTTATTTGACAGAGAGAAATCACAAGTAGGCAGAGAGGCAGGCAGAGAGAGAGGAGGAAGCAGGCTCTCTGCTGAGCAGAAAGCCCGATGCAGGGCTCGAACCCAGGACCTGGGATCATGACCTGAGCCGAAGGCAGCAGCTTAACCCACTGAGCCACCCAGGCGCCCCTAAAAGTCATTTTTTTAAAAAAGGAAGCTAAGTCTACTCAGAGGATAAAGGTGAACTTTTATGTAATTTAGACTCAAGACGAAGAATTTCCTACACAACAGGCGATGCCAAGTCCAGTTAAGCCCCCAGCTTTGGCACTGCAGTCCAACACAGGAGCCAGGAGTCCTGCATTCCAGTCCCGGTTCTGCCACATACTAGTGATGGGACCTCCAGCGTGTTGCTTCCTCTGTTTCCCCTCTTAGAGCATCAGTGTGGGGTTTAAGTAGGTTAACGGATTAAAGTCATCCTTAAAACAGAGCTTAGAGCCTAGTTAAAGCTCAGTAAACACCAGCTGTTCCCATCTTCTTTGCATTCACTCAGACACTCCCAAGGTGATGCAATGGCCCCTCTTTGTGAGCCCACCTCCGTCCCTCTCTTCCTCTCACACTCCCATCCCATCTGTCTTCTGCTCCACATGAAAGGTAAACCTCCTCCCTTTTTTCCTCCTTCCTTTAGGGTTGTGAGTTGGGCAATGAATTCAAGTGTGGACGACACCAACAACTCCTGCTGTTACTATATGTACAGATGGATCACACTCCTGTGAGAAAGAAACAACCATGAGGCTGTGTGCTTGGTAATTAGATAGGAGGCTCAGAACATTGGCTGCATTGCTATTTTCCTTTCAATTGCTACTTGGAATATATGCTAGCTTGTTTTTTGTTTTTTGTTTTTTTAAGTCTGTTTCCTTACTGGAAACTGAAATTCCCTAAGAGGTAGAAAGAAAAGACTGCCAACCAAATATCTGAATTTGAGGCTGGTTTACTATAGCTGAAAATGGCATTTCCTCAACTTTCATTTAGAATAAGAATTCTGAAGACTAAAGAAGCTAAGATTCAATGATTGATTCTACCTAATGAGCTTAGGACATAAGATGAACTAGAGAAGGCATTCCTCAGCACCATCTGAAGTTTTCAGGAAGGCATCTGTGGACATACTGTCAGGGCTCTGCCCAATTCCTCTCAGATCCCTTTTCCCCATATAGAGCAGCTTAATCGTTTTTAGGAAGGCTGCGTCAGATCACTAGTATCCAATGCAGAATGGAGAATGAGCCTCCCCCAACTCTCCTCTGAATTATCAGGTTAAGAAGTCTGGGGTTGGGAGGATAAATACCTCTGCTCCCTCACCCCTTGACCAGGACAACTCTTAGCCATGACCTACACTCTTCCAAAAATCCTCTGTGGCTTTCAGCCCAAGTTACTCTCTGTACAACTTTGCTCAACGTAACACACTTGTGAGACCTCCTTCCTTTCCCTGTCCCAATGCCTCCAAGTTCCTGAAAGCCTTTTTCCTGGAACCATGTCCTAATAAACCTGGAATTTTTATCTCCAAATCCACTTCTGGGTACCAGAGCCAAGACAGCCTCCTTAAGTCCCCACCAAAACTGTCCTCCATCCGTTGAATTTAAAATCCTTCCCTTGGAGATTCAAATTAAAACCACATTGAGATACCACCTTACCCCAGTTAGAATGGCCAAAATTAGCAAGACAGGAAACAACGTGTGTTGGAGGGGATGTGGAGAAAGGGGAACCCTCTTACACTGTTGGTGGGAATGCAAGTTGGTGCAGCCACTTTGGAGAACAGTGTGGAGATTCCTCAAGAAATTAAAAATAGAGCTTCCCTATGACCCTGCAATTGCACTACTGGGTATTTACCCGAAAGATACAGATGTAGTGAAAAGAAGGGCCATCTGTACCCCAATGTTTATAGCAGCAATGGCCATGGTCACCAAACTGTGGAAAGAACCAAGATGCCCTTCAACGGACGAATTGATAAGGAAGATGTAGTCCATATACACTATGGGGTATTATGCCTCCGTCAGAAAGGATGAATACCCAACTTTTGTAGCAACATGGACGGGATTGGAAGAGATTATACTGAGTGAAATAAGTCAAGCAGAGAGAGTCAATTATCATATGGTTTCACTTATTTGTGGAGCATAACAAATAGCATGGAGGACATGGGGAGTTAGGAGAAGGGAGTTGAGGGAAATTGGAAGGGGAGGTGAACCATGAGAGACTATGGACTCTGAAAAACAACCAGAGGGTCTTGAAGGGGCGGGGAGTGGGAGGTTGGGGGAGCAAGGTGGTAGGTATTAGGGAGGGCACGTATTGCATGGAGCACTGGGTGTGGTGCAAAAACAATGAATACTGTTACACTGAAAAGAAATTTTAAAAATAAATAAATAAATAAAATGACTATTAAAAGTTAAAAAAATAAAATAAAATCCTTCCCTTGGAGGTTTTATTCCTTCTGCCTCGGACTTGAACCCCAGTAACCTGCATATCCCCCTCTGAGAGGTCCCAATTTAAAAAGGCTTTCAGGGGACGCCTGGGTGGCTCAGTGGGTTAAGCCACTGCCTTCGGCTCAGGTCATGATCTCAGGGTCCTGGGATCGAGTCCCGCATCGGGCTCTCTGCTCAGCAGGGAGCCTGCTTCCCTTCCTCTCTCTCTGCCTGCCTCTCTGCCTACTTGTGATCTCTGTCTGTCAAATAAATAAATAAAATCTTTAAAAAAAAATAAAAAATAAAAATAAAAAAATAAAAAGGCTTTCAGTCTGGACAACGTAGCCTGACCATTTCAAAGCCACTTCTCAGAACAAATTTACTTCGATTGATAGGAGCTTGAAGCAAAAAAGAGAAGGTGAATGAAGCCTCACAAAGAGGGTGAAAAGCAGAGCACTGGCTAAGCCCTCTAAGCCCTGATTCCCTTCTCTGGGGTCTTGAGGGTGGGAAGGATTCCAGGACCCCTAAGATTCCTTCAGCTCTCACATTCCACATTGTATGAACCTGAAGTAGGAGAACATTGCCAACAATTGGTTCTTTTTAAATTTTGCTAGGCCCAGCTATACTTTTTCTCTGCCCCATCATAGAAATGGTGGATTTCTTTTGCACTTTTGAATTTTGGCTTGTTGGTGGCGGGGAGGAAGGTGGTGTGTGAAGTGGTGATTTGTGGCTGAGTTGATTGATTTTTAATTTGGCAGCTGCTGAGCCAGGAAATAAAACAAAAAACAAAACAACAACAACAAAACCCTCCCCAAAGTAAACAATATAACATACTTGGTTATCTTCCAATGTTGGACTTCTATTGAAATGGATTGAGGCTATCATTACAAAATAAATTACATATCTCTGGTATCTTTCTCAAAACCCTTGGTGCCCTAAACCAGAATAATCTATGGCCCAAAGAAATGTGTGAAATAACAAATGGGGCTTTAAACAATGAATACATCTCCCAAACAGGAGATGCTTTCTCCCCTCAGAAGTAACCAGATCCACAGTCTGACCAATTCCCATCCTAGACCTGAAAAGATGGCCAGATTCTCACCTCTCACCTGGACAAAGCCCCAGAGTAACTCAGTCTCCCTGCATTATCTAGCCAATTTATGCCATGTTTAGACCCTCTGGCCCCTACAAGAGTAAAGAGAAGGAAAAAAAAAAAAAAGCCATCCAAATGAATGCAATCTAAGTGCTCTGGGTCGACCAGTTAGATCTAGGGCCCAGCTAGTTAGCTACAAATAACCAATGGTTTTCACTCCAGTTTCAGTGAAATCTAGAGCACAATGGCAACAAGGACAGAAGTATCTATAGGCCAGGCCCACTCACAAGTTCTAGTCCTTCTGGCAGTCAACCCATGCAAGAAAACCTTCACTATTCCAGAGTAATGTTTTTATTTCTTCAACCATAACTGCTCCTGAGTTCTGGGCTCCTGGGGATAAGCAAAATAGAAGTAACAGCTGGGAGAAGAAACACCTAAGAAACAGAGATGGAAACAGGAAGCAGGAAGCCTGAGAAAGCATAAGCACCATTTTTTTTTTCCCCTGTAAAGGACCAGACAGTATAAATATTTTAGGTTTTGTGGCCCATATGGTCTGTCAGGACTACTCAGCTCTGCCACTGGAATGCAAAAGCAGCCAGGGAAAACACATAAAGGAACAGAAATAGCTGTGTCCCCATAAAATGTTATTTACTAAACAAATGGGGGGTTCTCCTGACACCTGTGTGCCAACCCCTGCTCTACATCCAAGGAATCCTTAACATACACTTAAGGATAAAAACAGTAGTAATCTGAAAATGCAAGAGATGTTGTAAAAATATTACAAGCTGTTTATTTTAAAGTACAATGCGACACCAAAATGCAATTATAGAGGAAACGATGAAATTCCTTCAAGCTTGTTACAATGGGATTTACCACTACGTACTGCTTGTTGTCAAGCCGTAGAAATTTCACATGTTCACCAAACTATTCTAAGGTCAGAGATCTTCTAGTTGCCAGAAGCTCGAACCTTTCAAACTCTTTAAAGCATGGAGAACAAATCCATTACATGTAGAGAATCTGGACTAATGCACTTAAATAACAACCCTATGGCATAGGTATTATTATTATTATTATTAGTGTCCCCATTTTACAGATAAAGTATTTGAGGTTAAGGAGGCTGCCTAAGGTCATATAACCAGCAAGATGCAGGGCCAGGATTTAAACTGATCTTCTTGGCATCAGAGCTCTTAGCACCTGAGCAATAATGTCCTCCATACTCCGTCCTTCTTGAGGTTTGACACTGTAGCCCATTCTCCTTATATTAAGTCTACAGCTACCCTTGCTTCCAGAAGGTCTCTCTGGCCTCATTCTTTTCTTTCTGTTCTATATGTTCCTGGTGGGTTTCCTGTGCTAGTTTCTCCTTCTGGACATCCTTTTAAAAAATGGATATTCTTTGGGCTTCAGAGTCTCCTCTTATTTCCCTCAGCTCTGCAGGCTATGCTCAGGGCTTTATGGTAGTGAAAACCTCATGGGCTCCAAAATCTCCATCTGTGGTCTAAACCTCTTCATTAAGCTTCAGATCCGTATTCCCAACCATAGATGAAACATCTCTATCTCAACATCTCATAGGTATCCCAAACTCAACATATCCAATACTTACCTCTTCTCCCCAAAACCCTCCCTGTACAGTTTATTTGGTAAGTGGTTCCACCTGTACTTGGAGCCCAAAGAGGCCCTGCACCCCAAACACCCAGTTGGACAAGCCATGTGGAAAGGCCCTGAATCCACATGCAGAGTGAGGAGGGCCCCCAAGACCCACCTTGCAGTCATCTCCGTCAAGGTTCCAGGCATATGAATGAAAACAACTAGGACCCGCTGCAGCTCCCTCCAGAACAGACCAGCCCCCCCCCCCAGCTGAACACCAGTGAGGGAGCCCAGTCAACACCAAGTGGAACATAAGATTCACCTCGCTGAGCCCAGCTCGAATATCAGACCCAAAAAATCCTGGCATATAATAAAATTGTGTTCATTGACACCCCCCAAGAGTTTGAGAAGACTGGTTCTTACAGCAATAGATAGCTAGATCCCTTATTCCTTATTATGAACTGAATGTTTGTCCCCTACCCCCACCAAATTCACATGCTGAAGCCCTGCCCTCAATGTGATAGTATCTGAAAGTGGGACCTTTGAAGATAATAAGGTTTAGAACAAGTCATGAGGGTAGAAACCCATGATGGGATTAGTGTCCTTATAAGAGGAGGAAGAGAGCCCAGAGCACCCGTACGCTCTCTCCCCAACCACATGTGGACACAGGGAGAAGGCAACCCTCTGCAAGCCAGGAAGAGTTCTCATCAGGTACCAAATCTGTCAGCATCTTGAACTTGAACATTCCAGCCTGTAGAACTGTGAGAATGAAGTGTCCTACATAAACAGGTGTTTTCTTATAGCAGCCTAAGTCAACTAAGATACTCATTATTACTCTCCATGGATAGAACAATTACAATTGAACCTTAAATGACGTTTGAGCATCCATGAAAAATATGCTCCAACTGTCAGTGCTTACCAATATTGCTTTTATGTCTCCAAGTTATACATCATCTTTACATTCTAGACATCTTCTCAGCTTGTCTCTAGAGCTATCTGAAACTTCCAAACATGCTGATGTCTGATGTCCTTGCCTGCTGGAAGCCTCTAGTGAGTGCTTCTCTAATGATGGAACTTAAACCTTATCAACCTAATTCATTCCTTCCTTCATCTGAACCAAGCCCAGGAGCTTCCCACCACTGAGGAAGACTGCCTTACCCTGGATAGCCTCCTGCTTTTTCCCTAACTCAAATAAGGATAAAATGTCATTTTTCACCACACTTACTCCTATGTCTGCCTGTTGGCCCAAACAAGATAACCACATCATGTGCCTGCTCCTCCCTCCACTAAAATTAGGACATCCCAGTTACCTAAGTGACTTACAGATTGCAACCTGTCATTTTCAGGCATCCCCATCCCTTCCTAGGAAAGGACATCAGGTGTAGACAGAGTCAGTTAGGAGCAGTCATCTTAGTTAAACGCCAAGTTCTGCTTTCTGCTGAAGGAATGTGACAATGTCCCCAAATCTGTCAAGTTAATACCTTGGGCCACAATTGAACCACAAAATGTCCAATTTTCAAGCAGTTGAGATACTGCTGTGTTCCTTGTAAGCTGAGTACTCTAAGTCCTTTCCCATAAAGCCAAGTTACTTGTCCATACCTCCTCCCCAAACAGGCATCCAAGTAGTCTTGGATGATTTTTAATACCCCTGAGATTTTAAAAACATAAGTGGGCTCATTAAGCAGACAAATTCATGACCAGTGACCTACAGCAGTACAATCCTTCTCTTCAGTGCAGGACTGCCCTAAATCTTAGGTACCACTCTTGATCTTAGGTACAAGCATCTGTGAAGCAATTGTCCCCAGAAGCAGGAAGCAGCCTTTCAAAGGCAGGAGCAGCTGGTGGGACATAATGCTGTCTGGCTTCCTGGCACCAGCCCCAGAGTGAAACCTAAAATCATTTTGATTTTTTTTCTTATGCCATTCCATTTTCTCCCCAAAGGTACTTCTAGAAAAAGCAAACTGCTCTAATACAGAAAAGGTCTTTTCCCATTATTAATAAAACTTACTGATAGGTTCACTAGTTCTTTCTGGCTATCGACATAAAAACCCCAGGGCTATAATTCTATCTGGGGGAAGGAGGCATCAGGGTTCAGCATGTCCTTGCATTTCTGATTTTCCAGGTCATCCCATCAGAAAGTGGTCCAGTGGCCACATGACATACAATGCCCAAACTCAAGGGTGTTCGAGAAGACAGTCCCAGAGGGGTTCATTTCCAATGTGAATTTGTCTCTGGGTAGGAGTCAGAATGGTCCTTAAAATAGAAAAGTCAATGATACTGATGTAGGTGGGTTAAACAGATGCTTAGAAATAGGGAAGTTAAAATCAAAAGCACTGGGTCCCATCTGCCTGCAGACTGTAAACCAACACTTACCATCTAGTCCTGGGGAAATTCCTCCTCTAACTGGGCTGGTTGGAGGTTTGCCGGTGGGGAGAGTACCTCCTCGCTTTCTAAGGCACTGGGGGAGACTTCCCCCTAGCTGGGTTTTGGAAAGGGGAAAATGCAGAAGAAGGGAAATCCAGGACAATGGACATCCTAAGCCATAGCCATAGAAAACAGCATTAGGAGGGGTACCTGCCTGGCTCAGTTAGAAGAACACAGTGCTCTTGGTCTCAGGGTTGTGAGTTCAATCCCCACATTGGGTAGAAATTACTAAAAATAAATTTTTAAAAATAAACAGAATTATGAAGTCTAACTCATTATTCCAAAACTTCATCTTCCCAAAGAGAAGTTACCCCAAACACCTGAGAAGCAGTGGAAGGAATATGTTACATGAAAGAAAAAAAGACCTGGATTTCAGCAAAGTACTACCTTTACCTTCTGGAATTATTCCTTCTAAGATGTCTAAACTTATAGTCCCAGCTTTCTCTTTAGGTAAAAATAAGAGGAATAGCACCCACCCTTTCCTTAATCTCGAGCACTATGATTATATGAGTTCTTCAGAAGAATATGGTAGAAACTCAAGGGGATTTTTACTGAGTAGTGTTCACTCTGCCCCTCCCTACATCAAATTTTAAAACTAATGGAAATTCTGAGCCCTTGCCATTAAAATAGCAAAAGATAGACATCATTTATTGACTCAGTCCTCATCACTCTCAGAGCATATGGGGCATGAGACATCTTGTCAAACATATGGTGTCCCAAATGTAATAGTGCTAAATATTTAATATTCCACAATGGTTTACTGTAAATCAAGTTGTGAAGAGTTGTAGGCAAACCACCAACTCCCACAGCAAAGGTAAGTTCCACTTCAGCTTTTCTAACTAACTTAATTTTCTGTTGATTAGCCTTCTATCCAAATAATTCATTGGTTTTAGTTTCCATGGAGAAAAAGTACGTGATCTGGTAAAACCACCAATACTGGTCAATTCATCTCTCCTTAAAATTCCTGTATCAGCCTGTCTTTGTGCCTCTAAGCTCATTTTTCTAATTA
Source organism: Lutra lutra (assembly GCF_902655055.1). Classification (NCBI taxonomy): domain Eukaryota; kingdom Metazoa; phylum Chordata; class Mammalia; order Carnivora; family Mustelidae; genus Lutra; species Lutra lutra. The sequence goes on from NC_062290.1 coordinate 25,274,195, forward strand.
TCCAAGGCTCGCACTTGTCTCCCCAAAGAACGTATTAATGGCCATCCTGTCTTTGAAAGAAGTTTTGAACATTTCTAGATTTTAGACTTCCTAACCATGGTTTTATTTCTTCATATGACTGCCTCACCTAGACCGACCCAATGCACAATAATTATAAGAATCACAATTAAAAATAGCATATCCATGTACTCAGTAGATACCATTTGTTAAACTTTATCTTGAATTCCCACATCAACCCTACTGGTAGGTGTTGTAATCTGTTTTAACCATCGGAGACTTGGAAAGGCTAAAGGTCACACAGCTTATTGAGCAGCAGAGGTGGGATTTAATGTACATCTTTCTGAGTGCAAAGTCCATGTGGTTTCGTGTAGCAACTACTCAGCAACCCAAGTGGAAGCTATGTTCCCACTGAATCCTCAGAATCAAAAGTCTAGAAAAGGCTATGATGCAGGGTGGAAAACAATGATCCAAGCAACCCTGTAAGCAATTTAGAGGATACATCAGATAAGACAGTTTTGTTTTGAATGTGGTCCCCATTTTTTCCACTAATCTATTACCCAAATCCGGACACTAAAAATGAAGCTCACCCAAGTCAAAATATAAAGAACAATGAAACACATCAACCTAAACACTTCTTTTTCACTTAAAAAAGTAATTCTATGGGGCGCCTGGGTGGCTCAGTGGGTTAACCCGCTGCCTTCGGCTCAGGTCATGATCTCGGAGTCCTGGGATCGAGCCCCGCATCGGGCTCTCTGCTCAGCAGGGAGCCTGCTTCCTCCTCTCTCTCTGCCTGCCTCTCTGCCTGCTTGTGATCTCTCTGTCAAATAAATAAATAAAATCTTTAAAAAAAAAAGTAATTCTAGACATATGAAAAAGGTACAAATAAAATATAACCACCCTCCTCCCCTAATGTTAGCATCTTCCATAGCCAGCGTACAATTATTGAGATTAAGAAACTAACACCAACACAATGTTATTAACTGAATTACAGACTTAAACTGGAGTTCACCAGTTTTCCCAGTGCCAGACTTTTCTCTGTGCCAGAATCCAATCCAGAATCCCCCAAGGCCTTAGTTGAGAGTTACACAGTCTTTCCTTTTCTTTCATGACCTCAATACTTTTGAAGAATATAGGTTAAGTTGTTTTGGAGAATGTTCTTGCTTCAGGCTTTCTTATATTTCCACAAGATTTGAATGAAGTTATGCATTACTGGGAAGAATACCACTGCGACAATGTGCCCTCCTCAGTGCAGGATAATCAGGAAGTACATGACGTTGGAATGTCTTCTCCCTGGTGATGATAACCTTGATGGCTTGATTAAAGGGGTGCCTGCCAGATTTCTCCACTATGAGGTTAGTCTTTTGCCCTTTGTAATCAAAAGATATCAGAGGGGCAGGAGGGAGAAGTACTTTGAGACTATACAGGCATCTTGTTTCTCCTCAAATTTCTGCCCACTAACTTTAGTATTCATCTATGAATCCTCTATCACAACAATCATTGTGATATTCTCTCATTCCTTCTACACTTACTGACTGGAATTTGCCTGTAAGGAAGAGCTATTTCTTCTCCCCTTTTATTTATTTATTCATATACTTACGTCCATATGACTCATGGATAGTTTACTTTATGGATTATAATCCAATACTATTGTTATTGCTTTTTTGTCTCTCTAATATTCCAGTTTGGGCCACTGGCAGTTTTTTTCAGGTTGGTTCTGTGCCATTCTAGGGACATTTTATCTTTTGAGCAGTTCCTTACTTTCTGGCACCACAACATGCTCCAGGCTCATCTTGTGAGGTTCCTGACTCTGCCCTAGACATGCCCAGACATGTTTCAAAGGAGCCATATCAGAAAATGATATTTAGAAACCAAGATCTAGGGGTAGGTGTGCTCATTCCTACTGTGGTGTCATTGCTTTTAGGCCATCTCAGAAAACGGACCTTGGAACTATGCACATATGCATACTAGCCCACATGCACACGCACATCTATATTTCTGTGTCTATGTATATATTTTTTGAAATAATATGAGTTCATACCAACATCTGATTCCAGTTCTAAAGACTTCCTTTAATAGCTTATCCAATATCTCCCCAATGAATCAAGAAAAATGAAAACAACTTATGCATAAGTGGTTTCCAGATATTATCTAGGCTAAGGGTCAGCAAACTATGGCTAAATGCCTATTTATAGAAGATTTTTACGGAAAAAAGTTTTATTAGAACACAGCTACATCCATTAATTTAGGTATTGTCTACATCTGCTTTCCACTAGAATAAAATAATTTAAAAATTATGACAGAGGTTGTATGGGTCACAAAGTGAAAATATTTTCTATCTGGTCCTTTACAGAAAAGGTCTACAAATCCCTGGTATAGGTTATGTTTCACATTTTCACTTGGGAGATGGGTGGAAAGAATGTGGGTTCTAATACCATCCTTCCACCATTATTTACTAGCCATGTAGCCTTAGACAAGCCACTGATACCATGTACCTCAGATCTCCCCTTCCTTATAGTGTTGTAGGGAAGACTAGAGACCATGACAGTAAAATTCTTGGCATATGATAGATGTTCAACTAACGGTAGCTAGAATTACTTCTGAAGGTTGCTAGAGTTTAGGATGGGATTTCGCACAAAAAGAATCTATATTCAGTGATGGGTAGATGACTAATATAATCTACAGAGTCTGTTGGACGCACAGGGAACTCAATACTCCCTCCATCACTTACTAGTTGTGAGACCTTGGGCAAGTAACAATATCTTTGAATCTGTTTCTCCTTCCACAAAAGGGTAGCCACAAAAAGCTATGTTTATGAATATCTTTATGCCATGGTAACCAACACCAGTCTGAAGACCAGAGCTGGGATGGCTGCATCAAAAGTAGAATCAGGATGTGCTAAAATACATGTTCCTGGTCCTAGCCCCAAGGATTCTGTGTCAGGAGGTCCAGAAGAGGGTCCACACTCAGCATTGTTAGTACACCCCTAAGGTAATCTTGTTACAGGGCCAGGTCTGGGAACCACTGTTAACAGAAAATGTCACACGAATCCCCTCTGTGATCTCATGTCAGTCCTACAGCCTTACTAGTATCCTGCTACCTTCTTCTCACTCAGGTAAATGTTTGCCCCATTATAGAGTTCCTGCAAGTGCTATAGGAAAGTGAAATCCCTTTCTGAGCCACTGCATTGTATGTGTTTAAAGATTAGATCCTACTGGACTCTAAAATCTAAGTATGATTCCCCATGTTTCAGAACAAAATCTAATCTTTTCCTTAAACAGCCTGCTCCTTTATAAGAATACACTCTGTAAGCCTCTCCTCGTTGTACTGGATCAATAATATGAAACTAAGAACCAAGTGGGACTGTGGAGAGGGAAGAGGGGAGTAAAGATGACCAGGGACACCAACAGGAGGAAGGAAAATTAAATAAGGTAGAGTAGACTTGTCGCCTAATCCCAGACCACACTCAGCTGACCCTTTCACACACACTGCCCTGTTTGTCAGTGAGGAAGGCTAAAAAGCAGAGATCAGATCAGGTATAGGGCCTCCTAATCCATAGCTGGGACCCACAGCTAGGTTGCAGGGATGGGAGACCCCAGGTGGTGTGAGCTGGGATGAAGATCCCTAGGACCTTTTGGATGTGAAGGACATAGATCACTGAATCCAACATATGTCATGAATACATATATATATATGTATATATATGTTGGTACAGTACCCAAATCAAAAGGCAAGATTCCCCTGCTCACTCTTATAAAAATCAACAGATACAACAAGGGCAGGCATATCCAGGAACAAGGATATAACAGGGGCTGTCAAATTTATTGGTGTTCAAATAGCAGCTTTCAAACTATCTTAACCTTTCATCTGCCAAGAGCTTTTTCTTAATTGAAATGAAATTCACATAACATAAAATTAACCATTTTAAAGTATACAATAGTATTTAGGACATTCACAATGTCATAAGCACCACTTACATCAAGTTCCAAGCATCTTCTTCACTAGAGAAGAAAACTTTGTACCCTTTAAGCAGTCTCTCCCATTCTCTTTTCTACCAATAGCTTTTTATAGTGAGAGGTGGATTTTCTCCACAATGAGATTTTATGTAGTCACTGTTTGTTTGTCAAATCTTCTCAAAGACACAGGAACTGGGTGGGAGCAGCTTTTTGAAAAAGTCTAAGGTAAGTTTTCCTTTCTCCTACCCTACCCAGTCCAGTGGAAACAGTGCCAACATTTACACACAAACACACACAACACACACACACACACCCTGGGCGAGTCAGTTTCAAGTGATCAATGACCATGAGAACAAGAATACATCATGAGTGCTCTGAGAGGAACCTCTTTGGTCACCCACAGCAAGAGTTACTCCCCCAAATGGGTCTAGACAGAGAGTGGCTCTTACCCGCTGCTTCTCTGGGTCCACATAACGAATGCCAAAATAGTCCTTCTCCAGCAAGCTGTAGTAGTTGCAGATGTGGTCAATAAGAAACTGCCCTTTGGTCTCCCTCTGCAAAAGAAGCACATTTAAGTTTCAGCCAGAGCTCTATTGTACATTCATGTCTAAAATGTGTCTCATTCACCCCTTAGGTCTGCACTTAGAAAAATGGATTAGCTCACTCCAGTCCCTCAAGCAGGGACTTCTAAACTCTTAATTACAATCCACGGTGAAAAATACATTTTTACCCTGTGAACCATCACACACACACATACACACACACACACACACACACACAGAGCCAAAGGAACACTAAAAAGAGAGCCAAAGAGACGCCAAACAATACCCCGCATAGATGCAATGTATTCTAATGTGTTCTATTTTATTCTGTTATGGACCATTTAATTTTTCGAAAGCTATTTATGACTCAGAGCACTGGTTTAACAACTCAGTACCTAGTGGAGACCCACAGTTCACAAACCCATACACAATTCCACATAGAGTGCACCTGAATGTCATAAGTCAGTATGTGTTCGCTCATTCCATCTTCATAAAGATCCTATGAAGAAGGTCCCCATTTTACATCTAAAGAAACAGAAGCACTGAGAGGCTCGGTAGCCCACCAAAGTCACACAAGCTGTATAGAGAGCAAGGCAGCACTTGGCCCAGGCCACCAAGCTATAGAATCTGGGCTCCTACCACACAACTTTGTCTCCCCAGAGATGCAGTGAGTACACTGCAACTTTGCTAAAAGGCCCAGTCTGGATGCTATGGGACTACAGTGAATGACGTTAGGCAGAACACCCTGCCTCCCACTGGGCAAGGTAGAAACCCTTCTGCTTTGGGCCTCAAAGCCAATGCATCACATCCATAAGGGACATGGGAGATGGTGAGGTGAGGGGGAGGACAGACTGGGACAGGCCCAGGTGACCTCAGGCAAACTCTCCAGCTGTTTCACATGGGCAAAATGATTTGGTTACTTTTCCTTCTAATTCTGTAAGTGAGAGATTTGTCAGCCAAATCTGACAAAGATGAATACCATTACCACAAAACCCTGTTAATAGCAAGGACTCTCCAAGCCCTCATCAAGATATCTGATAAGATTAATTTCTGCTTCAATCAAAGTTGCTGACAGACCCATGGAATATTTTACGGGTGGAATGTGACCTATAAAAATAAATGAAGAAACTAGAGATATTAAGTGAGCCACTCCTCCAATCCACTAAAAATAATCTTGGAAGAGGAGGTTGATCTTTGTTACATGACTATCTTTTCATTAGAAACTACTAACATCAGCTCAGAAAGTTGATGAAAAAGCCACTCACTGGTCTGAGAGGCACTGCACTGAATAAAGGACAGGGACATATGAGCACATACTGTTATATGAAGCCCCAATTCTCCTGAAATCACATGGAGTTTAATTCTGAATAATCTTTGAGCCTTTCCTTCATTTCTAAGAGAAACCATCTAATGTAGCTCAAAAGGGACAAAGCATCGAAATGGTTTTTTGATTTCTCTAATTGTTTTTAAACCTGGAAGCTCAAATGACAAGCTGTATCTGATGACAGCTGGATCTAATGCCCACAATATAATCAATGGATTTAGTTCCTTTTATGGATTCACTCTGTAATGCATCCACAGTTAAGAGGCTGATGAAGAATCAAATCACTGGGCGCCTGGGTGGCTCAGTGGGTTAAGCCGCTGCCTTCGGCTCAGGTCATGATCTCAGGGTCCTGGGATCGAGTCCCGCATCGGGTTCTCTGCTCGGCGGAGATCCTGCTTCCCTCTCTCTCTCTCTCTGCCTGCCTCTCCATCTACTTGTGATCTCTCTCTGTCAAATAAATAAATAAATAATCTTAAAAAAAAAAAAAAAAAAGGAATCAAATCACTGAACATAGCGTGCGAGTCTGTCATTCTGTGATTGGATTACCAAGCTCTCTGCATTAGGACTTACTACGGTGGACTGCCCCCACCATATGCAAGACCCACAAGACATGTGGGTCAAAGCAGCTCTCTGTAATGATGTGGGATTGAGCAGAACTTGATTGTGCCTGACAGCCAGAATTTTGCCCTGAAGATGTACTTAGAAGCACAACAAAGATTTTTTTTTAAATGATTCAACTCATCAACCAATACATACTCTCATACTAAGTAAGACCCTTGTGAAAAGGTAATGCCACTGTAGACATTGTGTTGAGTGGAATACACAAGTGGAGCTGAACTAGAAATTGATGCCTTCCACAAAAGCAGGTGAGGCCACTTTCCATGCTTCCAGGCCACCAGGCCCCTGCTCCTGGAAGCGCTCCCCACAGACACAATACTGCCTAGCAGTGGCCACAGCATCACCCAGGAGCGAGCCCGTTGCCAACACAGAATCTTGGGCCCAAGCTCCAGACTAACAGAACCTAATGTGCCTTTCAGTAAGATGCCCTGGTTTTTCACATGTTCATTCATTTTGAGATGTGTGGGCCTAGCGGAAAATCCCCCATGAGTGAGAAGTGCAACAACTATACTTACCCGCAGATGTCACAGGGGCGGGGGGGGGGGGGCATTTTCTCCATGGAGAATGGTCTATGTCTCAACTTACAAAAATGAAAGTGTTTTCCAATCTCGAGAACAAAAACTGCCCTTGCATCTAGAGGCTGCCAGCCAGCCTCATCATCTTGAGCTGCTCTGTGTCGCTGCTTCATGCCAAGAAAGCCAGCCTAGAGCCTCACGTTACGCTCTGCTCTGCCTGGAAATCTGAACCACATTCTTAAGGCATTTAGCTGTCCCATTATTATCATTTCTGTGCATGAAGCCCAGTTCTTGTGCTAAATAAAAGACCACCTGGGCCTGGGCCCAAGGGTCAGAAGAGCTCATTCAGGGTCAGGTGTGTGAGGGGGTCCAGCTGCCAGTTCCACACACCTCAAGGCAGAAGAGGGCCCTGCGGTGAATACTGGCTCTGTTCCCAACTCCCACTTGTAGAACTCTGTGGAACTACTCAAATCCTCTATTGCTTCCTCCTGAGCTTTCTGAGTAGACGTCACTGTTCACCACCCTGCCTGGCACACTGGAGGTTATCAAGTGAGTAAATGAGGCATTGCTTTTTCTCATGGAAAACCTGCGGTCTAGGAACAGAGAGTGAGCCTTTGGAAGACACAAGTCCCCGGGGAGATGGAGAGTCCACACACAGTGGAATTAGCCAACTTTTATCAAAGACTTCAAGGTCTATGTGGGAAAGTAGTTTTCAAAGATTTCAAGAATAAGGACTTCATTTTTTAATGTCAAATTTTTGTTTCTCCCCCAAGACAGCAGTTGTCCTTTCAATACTGACTAAACAAGGGAGGAGGATTCAAACAGCTAATATAAGTTCTTTAGAGCTATTACCTAAGTCATGTTTTATCATAAAAGTAGCACGTAGGAACGACATTAGGACATAAGCATGTGATCTGTGCCTTAAGAAAGTGCCTTAAGGATAGACTTCAGATGTGGTCTCTAAATAAGGTTATACAATAGGTCTCAGAAATGCACTGACAGCCTTGAACAGTGAATGTGTTCACCACACGTTTAAACTTATATCCCAATACTGTGGGTCCTCACCACCTAGAGCATATTTTATAAACCGGAGTTTTAAGATCTGTGAGATGATAAATTGTGTTTTGCTGGATGGATTTACAAATACTGTACTAAAATATCATGAATACAATTCTTGACAACTGTAGATTTTTTTTTTTTACTGCATTAAAAATCCAAACCAAATCAGAAAGGATGAATACCCAACTTTTGTAGCAACATGGACAGGACTGGAAGAGATTATGCTGAGTGAAATAAGTCAAGCAGAGAGAGTCAATTGTCATATGGTTTCACTTATTTGTGGAGCATAACAAATAGCATGGAGGACAAGGGGAGATGGAGAGGAGAAGGGAGTTGAGGGAAATTGGAAGGGGAGGTGAACCATGAGAGACTATGGACTCTGAAAAACAATCTGAGGGTTTTTGAAGGGGCGGGGGGTGGGAGGTTGGGGGAACCAGGTGGTGGGTATTGGAGAGGGCATGGATTGCATGGAGCACTAGGTGTGGTGCAAAAACAATGAATACTGTTACACTGAAAATAAATTTAAAATATATATATATATACATATATATATATATATATATATATATATATATATATCTTTTTTAAAAAAGCAAAAAAAAAAAAAAAAAAAAACCCAAAACTGCTGAAATCCAAATAAAGTCATAGTTTGGTTATTAAAAAAAAAAAAAAATCCAAACCAATGCTAGTCAAGGTATGGTCTATAGACTGTGAGGGAATGTAAACTCTTTGTTACTGGTCTTCCATGAAACAAGTGTGGGAAATTAAGGGTATTCTATTTTCACTGTGTGTGTTTGGGAAGTGGGGTTTGTTTGTTGGTTGGTTTTTGGTTTTTTGTTTTTGTTTTTTTTTAAGCACATATTGGTCCAAAAGAGATTGAGGAAACAAAATCTAGTACTGGTCTCTCGGCATTAAGAGTTTGAGATGCTCAGACCTAAACCACCACCAGATCCTCGGTGCTTTGGGGATTTCTTTACTCCAAGAGCCTCAACTGTATAAAGGGAACTGGGTCCTCTCTCCACCTTCTCTGCCCATTTTCTGATAATTCTTGGTGTGTGTGTGCATATCCCTGAATTTCTTACAATAATCCCACATTTTCTCAGGACCCTCTCCCATGAGTTGGAAAGGAACCTATTTGGTTAATCATAATCTAGCCTACTTTTCAAAAACCCCATCTCTCCTCCCCATCCTAAAGTACGTACTGGAAAGAAAGAGTCCATTATGTTAGAATTCTGCTTCCACCATTTAACAATCGGGTGACCTTTAGGCAAGTAATGAAATCTGCTTCATGTCTTCTAGTGTAAAATAGAAATAATGGTAACTTTCAGAAATTAAGCGGTAGGTTTGAGGCTCATTCGTATATTTGTTAAATATCTATTTTGCAAGACACTGGGACACGGATTTGAGATAGTGAGCAAAACACAATTTATAATCTCACAGATCTTAAAACTCCAGTTTATAAAATGTGAAAGCATTCTGCAAACTGCAAAGCGCATACCCTCTTAAGAGGTCATTACCAATAATATTAAGAATAATCTGATTCTTAAATCTTTGTATCCAATTTTACAGATCCTTTTAGATACACAGAAGGTGAGAGGAACAATATTTGCCTCCCAGAACTGGCCTCTGGGGAAGAAAAAGTGAACAAAGAGACAAAGAACTCAATTATGTTGCTCAACTCTTCTTACAACTAATTGCTGACCATGCATTAATTCGACTCCCTAGTTCCACTGAAGTAAACACAACAAACTATTTGTGCTTAAAAAAGAGCAAGAGAACTCAACTGGCTAAATCAGCCATGGCTTGTCTTCAGTGAAAAAGCATGGCAGATTTCAATTCCTATTTCCTAAACTTCTAAGCCAAGACATTTCACTATCTTTCAGATACTGGTTAAGTGAGGAGGAAAAGAGTACCAATCCAAAACTACTTAAAGTATTACTACAAATCAAGTTTAAGAGCTTGAATAGCTACCTTCAGGAATTAAAGTATAAACCTCGTGGTGATTACCACTCATGGGACACTTATCATACACCAAGGACTAGGTTACAAGCTTTGTAATTAAAATCCTGACAATGGGGGCACCTGGGAGGCTCAGTGGGTTAAAGCCTCTGCCTTCGGCTCAGGTCATGATCCCAGGGTCCTGGGATAGAGCCCCTCATGGGGCTTTCTGCTCAGCAGGGAGCCTGCTTCCCTTCCTCTCTCTGCCTGCCTCTCTGCCTACTTGTGATCTTTGTCAAATAAATAAATAAAATCTTAAAAAAATAAAAATAAGGGGGCGCCTGGGTGGTTCAGTTGGTTAGGCAACTGCCTTCAGCTCAGGTCATGATTCTGGAGTCCCGGGATCGAGTCCCACATCGGGCTCCCTGCTCAGCAGGGAGTCTGCTTCTCCCACTGACCTCTCTCCTCTCATGCTCTCTCTCATGCTCTCTCTCTTAAAAAAAAAAATAAAAAATAAAAATAAAAAATAAAAATAAAAATAAAATCCTGACAACATACTGAAGTAGCTAATATTCTCCCCATTTGTTACAGATTTTTTAAAATCAATCCAGAAATGTTAAGTTGGTTGGTAAGGATGTCAAACCCAGGGCCACCACCTATGCCTAAGATATTGTAGGAACTCAGTTTGCCTATTAGCCACCATTCTCTACGTGGACACAGAACAATATAAGAATACAGGGGCAGCAACCCATTTCCCAGTTACTAGAATTTAGACACAGACAGAATAGGGCATCGGGTTATCTACACAACACGAGGCCTGGAAAAAGGCAGTTTTATAAAATATAAACCACATTGTAGATTTCATTGGTTAATTGTCCAGCATCCATACACCCCTCTGTCTTTCCTAATAAAATCCAGATTTTGTTCAGGTAGGCACACATTCATACACACATGCACCAAAGTACATGCAAAGTCCTTGAGGCTCAGGGAAATATAACTCTCCCCCGCCCCCTCCAGCTTGACAGGTGTAAGGGGAATCCTACCCTTCCTATCTGATTGGTTCACAAAGAGGACATGTGACCCAGTTTAGGCCAATGGGACATGAGGAGCAACTGGGGTTTCTTGAATGGCTTTCTTGCTCTCCTGAGAGAACTTCAGAAAGAGACCTTCTCTTTCTCTCTGGTTGTTGTTATACAAAGGTGTGAGGCCTGGAATTACTGCAGCCATATTAAAACCACCCTGAGGATGAACCCAACACAGGGCAGAACAAAAGTATTCACAGGGAGATGGAGTCTGTGGCTCCAGAGGACCAAACATGATGCTCACTTTATGTGTGAACTTCCAAGTCAGCCAAATAAAATTCCTTGTTGTTTCAACTAGTGCAAACTGGTTTTTCTGCTGAAAATTTTTCACTCAAAGAAGGGGAATCGATAGGCCCAGCGGGAAACACAATCACAGAGATTATCAACTAATGAACCAAGGAGCTGAGTCCATCTACCAGGTTCTATTTGACCAACATAGTGGTTCTGTATCTTTAAATTGAGAGCCTGCTCAGAAAAGCTGGAGGATCTGGAAACTGGAACATGAAGGTTAGCTGAAGCTCAGTATCAGCTCCCCTTTCCATGGAAAGTGAACCTTGTGGTCTACCACACTCCCACCTACCCCAGGGTCTTCCACATCTTCCATTTCCCACGGTTCCCTGACCCCTAGAAAAATCTAAGACTACAACTTTCATCGGAGGCAAATTAGAGGCTTTCCAAGTATTCCTGGAATTTTCCTTGAAAATGCTTGGGAGCATCCTCACAGCCAGAAAAAGCCCTCAGTGGACACAGCTTGAACTGCTCCCTAAGGCCACTGATGTCCTAGGACCCTTTGGTCCAACACAGACCAGAGACTTCAGGGAGGATCACTGAGATGGGGGCAGCAGAGAACATCTACAAGAATCAGAAACACAGGGTGCCTGGATGGCTTAGCCAGTTGGGTGTCTGCTTTTGGCTCAGGTGGTGATCCCAGAATTCTGGGATCAAATCCCGCATTGGGCTCCCTGCTTCATGGGAAGCCGGCTTCTCTCTCTGCCACTGCCTCCCCCCATTCTCTGTCTCTCGTGAATAATTAAAGAAAATCTTTAAAAAAAAAAAATCTAAAACACATACCCAAGACACTGGAAATGGTTCATTCTGGGGCAAGCAGTATACCCCCCAGGAATCCCCTATGATAAACAGAAGTGGGACTACCAGACCTTGATTTCTGGTAATTAAGGGTTTGAGACTTTTGTTTAAAGGTCCTTGTTGCTCAACATCCTATGTTCATATAAGCTGCTTCTGAAAGGGGCAGCCTATGCAGATATACAGTTGGGAAATAGTAGAACTTGTCAATCTCTCCTGATTCTTCTACAGGGAAGGGAGAGTTCAATTCCCTTCTGGATACCTAGAAACTTCAAAGGGGCTTCTAGACAATTAGAAGTCCCTGAAAAGCAAACAGAATGCTTTTGCTGCCAAGAGTAGGTCTTCTACCTAGAAGTTGCATTTCTTTTGTGAATTAAGGTCCTCAATCCATTGATTTTTTTCCTTGGCAGATAAACAGAACAATAATGAGAAACTGGTGAACTAAATAGTTCTGCTTCTAATGTGAAGGACAAGCATGAGGTAATTTAAGAGATATTGTGGACTGGGGTGCCTCGGTGGCTCAGTAGGTTGGGCATCCAACTCTTCGTTTCAGCTCAGGTCATGACCTTGGGGGTGTGGTCTGAAGCCCCAGATTGGGTTCTGTACTCAGTGCAGAGTCTGCTTGTCCCTTTCCCTCTGCTTCTCCTACTTGGTCTCTCTCTCTCTCTCTCAAGTGAATAACTTTTTATATGCTCCATTTATATCTCTGCTAAAAACCTTTAAGGATATCTACATAAATGTGTACATTTTGTTATGGAAGGCACCAAAGATTTAGCCAACACAGAACATTTCTTGTTCACTTTTACAACTGGAGTTTAAATAGCAAGTCTTACTTTGTTAATCATTCTTTCCCATTGCAGGCAGTAACTGGTATTTGACATTTGGCTGGGACATTCATTCAGAAAATAGCATTATCCCAAGACCATGAGGAAAGAAGTAATATTAAAGCTGTTTAAATAAGGAGAAATGTAAAGGCTGATAAGAACAGAGGGACCCCTCATAGATGAACCTACTAAAAGTTGTTCTGATTTGATAGGGAAAATCATGCTGGGAAAACCAGACAGCTATATGCAAAAGAATGAAACTGGGCCCCTTTCTTATACCATATACAAAATAAATTCAATGGATTGCAGACCTAAATGTGAGACCTGAAACCATAAAAGTCCCAGAAGAAAACATATTCTCTGACATTGGCCATAGCAACCTTTTTCTAGATAGGTCTCTTAAGGCAAGAGAAACAAAAATAAACTACTGGGGCTACACCAAAATAAAATGCTTTGGGGGCACCTGGATGGCTCAGTCAGTTAAACACTTGCCTTCAGCTCAGGTCATGATCCTGGGGTCCTGGGATTGAGCCACATGTCAGGCTCCCTCTCAATGGGGAGCCTGCTTTTCCCTTTCCCTCTGCCCTTCCCCCCTGCTTATTCTCGCTCTCTCTCCCCTCCTCTAATAAATAAATCTTTTTTAAAAAATGAGCAGAGGACCAGAATAAACATTTTTCCAGAGACTTAGACCATGTTGCCAATAGATGAAAAGATGCTCAAAATGACTCATTATCTGGAAAACGCAAACCAAAACCACAATGAGATATCATCTCACACCTGTCAGAATGGCTAGAAGCAAAAAGAAGTAACATACGTTTGTGAGGATGTGAGAAAGTGGAACTCTAGTGCACTCTTGGTGGGAATGTAAATTGATGGAGCTACTGTGAAAGGTCCTCAAAAATTAAAAATAAAAATACCACATGATCCAGTAATTCCACCACTGGGTATTTATCCAAAGAAAATGAAAACAATAATTCAAAAGGATACATGCATCCCTGTTTATTGCAGCTTTACAATAGTCAAGATATGGAAGAAACTCAAGTGTCTATCAATAGATGAATGGATCCTTCATGTTATTCCTTATGCTCCACAAGTAAGTGAAACCATATAATTGACTCTCTCTGCTTGACTTATTTCACTCAGCATAATCTCTTCCAGTCCCATCCATGTTGATACAAAAGTTGGGTATTCATCCTTTCTGATGGAGGCATAATATTCCATTGTATATATGGACCATATCTTCTTTATCCATTTGTCTGTTGAAGGGCATCTTGGTTCTTTCCACAGTTTGGTGACAATGGCCATTGCTGTTATGAATATTGGGGTGCAGAGGCATCTTCTTTTCATTACTTCTGTATCTTTGGAATAAATACTCAGTAGTGCAATTGCAGGGTCATAGGGTAGCTCTTTTTCAATTTCTTAAGGAATCTCCACATTGTTTTCCAAAGTGGCTGCACACACTTGCATTCCCACCAACAGCGTAAAAGGGTTCCCCTTTCTCCACATCCTCTCCACACACGTTTTTTACAGTCTTATTAATTTTGGCCATTCTAACTGGTGTAAGGTATATCTCAATGTGGTTTTGATTTGAATCTCCCTGATGGCTAATGATGATAAACATTTTATCATGTGTCTGTTAGCCATTTGTATGTTTTTCATTGGAGAAATGTCTGTTCATGTCTTCTGCCCATTTTTTGACGTGATTATCTGTTTTGTGTGTGTTGAGTTTAAGGAGTTCTTTATGGATTTTGGATATCAGCCCTTTGTCTGTAGTCTCATTTGTGAATATCTTTTCCCATTCTGTGGGTTGCCTCTGTTTTTTTGACTGTTTCCTTTGCTGTGCAGAAGTTTTTGATCTTGATGAAGTCCCAAAAGTTCATTTTCACTTTTGTTTCCTTTGCCTTTGGAGACATATCTTGAAAGAAGTTGCTGTGGCTGATGTCGAAGAGGTTACTGCCTATGTTCTCCTCTAGGATGTTGATAGATTCCTGCCTCATGTTGAGGTCTTTTATCCATTTTGAGGCTATCTTTGTGTACGGTGTAAGAGAATGGTCGAGTTGCATTCTTCTACACATAGATCAAGAAGATGTTGAACACATACACACAAACACACACAAGCCATAAAAAATGAGATCTTGCCATCTGCAACAACATGGATGAAGCTAGAAGGTATTATGCTAAGTGAAACAAGGTGAAGTAAGTCAGAAAAATATCACAATTTCACTTAGATGTGGAATCTAAAAAAAACAAAACAAATAAAAAGCAGAAACAGCCCCATAAGTCATAAATACAGAGAAACTGATGGTTCCCAGAGGAGAGGAATGAATGGAAGGATGGGCAAAATGGCTGAAGGGGATTGGAAGAAACTCATTTCATAGCTGAAAACCTGTAAGTCACAGTGATAAAAGGCACAGCATGGGGAATACAGTCAATGGTATTTTAGTAGTGTTGTATGGTGACAGATGGTAGCTACATTTGTGGCGAGGACAGCACAATATATAAACTTGTTGAATCACTATGGTGTACACTTGAAACTACTATTGTGTATCAATATGTAATACTATATGTCAACTGTACTTCAGTTAAAAAGGATGATTCATATTATTCAAATATTTTCAGTTGTATAAAAGGTAAAATCAAGGTTTTAGGAAGCTGAAGTATCTAACTCTGAATATACATCTGCTATATAGTAACTGTATATTATGGCTAAGATAAATGAAAATACAGGTTAGACTGATTAAAGGGATTTCTGTGCACAATAAATAATAAGTTGGGGGAGGGGAGGGCATGGTTAGGACTGTAGCAGTGACCTGAAATCTAGAAAATAACAAAATTACCGAAGCCAGACATTCATGGCAGGGAGGCAGGGAGAGAGTCAAAAGTTTCCTGAAAGGGAGAATCTCGCTGCAAAAATAAAAGGCAAGGGTGCCTGGGTGGCTCACTTGGTTAAGCAACTGCCTTCGGCTCAAGTCATGATCCCAGAGTTCCAAGGTTGAGTCCCACATCAGGCTCCGGGCTCCATGAGGAGTCTGCTTCTCCCTCTGACCTTCTCCCCTCTCATGCTCTCTCTAACTCTCTCTCTTTCTCTCAAATAAATAAAATCTTCAAAAATAAATAAATAAAAATAAAAGGTAAACACAAGTGGCCACCTAGCCCAATGAGGCTCATCTGTAGAGAGTCAAAATCCAACTGCTGATCTCAAGCCCCTGGTGGCCCCTACTCCCTGAGAAAATATACCGCCATCCTCACAGCTAGAGGCTTAGTAGTAGTATCAAGGCTGGGGAAATTTTAAGAAGCCCTAAGGAAAAAAAACAAAGAAATAGTACGTCCATGAAAAAAAGCAGCAGTCTGAATAGGTTGCACATTTTATTGTCTGGGTTCTGAATGTGTCTTCTAAAGGAGAGTCACAGTCGAATACACTGACAGGATGCCCTGGGCTTGGTAAGTTTCCTTCTCTTTGCTTTTCTTTGGGGTGATTTTTTGCTTCCCCTGTGTTCCACAGCTTCCATTCTGAAGGATGGGCTATGTGCCTATACTCAGTCATAGGGTCATTTCTCTTTCGACTGACACACAGATCCATCCAGTGCTTGAGGAATCACACTTGATGTTTCAGCTCTTAGAAATTTCTGCCATTTCTCAAAGCTCAAAACATTTCCCCACCACCACCACTTTCTTTTTCCCATTTTGGGGTTTAGTGTCCTTGACAGACCCAATTCCTAAAGACAAGCCCCTTCAGAATAATTTTGGTCTTTCAACTCTATTTCTTTCTACAATGTCAATGAATCTTGCCCCCTCTGCCCCACCTTCATGGTACAAAAACCAAGGCTCAGAGAAGGTCAACTTACTGAAGGTCAATGCAGCTAAAAAATAGCATAGTCAATATTTAAACCCAGGTCTGCTTGATTTTGTTATTATACCCAAGTTTTCAAACAGTTAAGAAGAAATACCGGGTAACATCAACTAGATAATGTCTACAAAACCTTACACTTATCATGGGTAATGGAGAGAAAATAGATGCTTTCCTCCTAAGATCAATAACAAGACAAGGATGCTCCCTCTCACCATTGCTATTCATTATCATACTGAAAGTTCTAGCAAATGCATTAAGAGGTGGAGAGGCATACAGAGAGGGAAGAAGAAAAAGAAATTCTTTATTTGAAGATTACATGATAGTTTATGTAGAAAACCCAAAGAATCAACAACAAATTTCCTGGAACTAATAAGTGATTACAGGAAGGTTGCAGGATACAAAGCTAAGATACAAAAGTGAATAGTCTTCTCATATAATCAGCAAGAACAACTGAGAGTTGAAATTAACACCACCATCTACATTAGTGAAATGAAACCCTTAAGTACAAAACAAGTATGTACAAATCTAGGTGAGAAAAACTATAAAATTGTGATGAATGAAATAAAGACTAAATAAATGAAGAGATATCCCATGTTCATGAATAGGAAGATTCAATATTGTTAAGATGCCAGTTCTTTCCAACTTTAACCACAGATTCAATGCAAGCCAATCAAAATCTAAGTTAATTTATATAAACAATCTGACTCTAATGTTTAGATGGAAAAGAAAAAGATCCAGAATAGCCAACACAATGTTGATGAAGAACAAAATCAGAAGACTGACAGGACTCAACTTCCAAGACTTAATATAAAGTTACAGTAATTAACAGTGTGGTACTGGCAAAAGAACATACAAATAGAGCAACAGAACAGAATAAGGAGCCCCCAAACATACCCACACAAATACAGTTACAACTGACCTTTGACAAAAAAAGCAAAGCCACGTCAATGGAAAAAAGATTTTTTTTCCCAACAATTAGTGCTGGAACAACTAGATAGCCACTAGATGCCAAATCATCATCATCATCATCTAGACATAGGCATTATACCCTTCACAAAAATTAACCCAAAATAGATCATAGACCTAAATGTAAACCACAAAACCATAATACTTCTAGAAGACATCATAGGACAAAACTTAGGTGACCTGGGTTTGGTGATGACTCTTTGGATACAACACCAAACCATAAGGGAAAAAAAAAAAAAAAAACTGATAAGCTGAAGTTCATTAGAATTTATAATCTCTGCTCTTCAAAGCAACTGTTAAGAGACATAAAAGACAAGCCACAGACTTGGAGAAAATATTTGCAAAATACACATTTGACAATAGACTTGTATCCAAAGAACTCTTAAGATATGACAGTAAAATAAAAACAACCCAATTTAAAAGTGGACAATTTTAACAGACACTTTACCAAAGAAGATATATGGTGGCAAATAAGCATATTGAAAGATGCTCCACATCATAGGTCATTAGGAAACTGCAAATTAAAACAATGAGATACCACCAAATACCTACTGTATGGCTAAAATCCAGAACTCTGACAACACCAAATGCTGACAAGGATGTGAAGCAACAGGAATTCTCATTCATTGCTGGTGGAAAGCAAAATGGAAGAGAGCCACTTTGGAAGAGAGTTTGACAGTGTCTTGCAAAACTAAACACAGGCTCACTCTAGCAACTGTGTCCTAGGTTATTTATCCAAATGAATCAAAAACTTATGTCCACACAGAAACTTGCACACAAACATTTACAGCAGTTTTATTCATAATTGCCAAAAACTAGAAGTAACCAAGATGTTCTTCAGTAAGTGAATGAATAAACAAAGTGGAACAATCATACATGAGATATTATTCAGGGATAAAAGGAAATTAGCTATTGAGCCATGAAAAGAAAGGAAGAATATTTAAATGCATATGGCTAAGTGAAAGAAGTGTGCAAAGTGTGAAAAGTGTTCGCACTTTGTGAACAGTGTGAAAAGACTACATACTGTATACATTATATATAGCATTCTGGAAAAGGGAATAGTACAGAGATAGTTAAAAAAGAGCAGTGGTTGCTAAGGTTTTGGGAGTGGGGGAGAGATGAACAGGTGAAGTACAAAGGATTTTTAAGGCAGTGAAACTATTCTGTATGATACATTAATGGTAGATATGTGACACATCTGTCAAAACTATACAACATAAAGTAAAACTCTAATATGAGTTATGAACTTCAGTTAATAATAATGCATTAATATTTGTTCATCAGTTGTAACAGATGTACTGCACTAATGTGAGATGTAAATAACATAGGAGAGTGGGGGTTGGTAGAAAGAGTAGATGGGAACTGAATGTTCTGTTCAGTTTTTCTATGAACATAAAATGTTCAAACACATTAATTTAAAAGTAAGGAAGAAAAAGAAACCAAACACCTCAGAGGATATAAACATGGGGCACCTTGGTGGCTCAGCTGTTAAACATCCAATTCTTGATTTTGGCTCATGTCATGATCTCAGGATTGTGAAATCAAGCCTCATGTCAGGCTCTGTGCTGGGTGTGGAGCCTGCTTAAGACTTCCTCTCTCCCTCTTTCCCCCTTTCCCTCCCTTCTTGCTCACTCCCTCCCTCTCTCCCTCCCTCCCCAAACCCCATTCTCTCACTCTTAAAAAAAAAGAAAAAAAAAATTGCAACTCAGGAGATGGACCAAGAAAATAAACTCAAGAAAATGTTGTAAGTATCCAAAATAAAAGTGGAAACAAAAATTTTTTATTATTTAATATTCAAAGGGGGAAAATACATTTAAGTGATCTCTCACCTGGGTATAGCTAAGACAAGATTCTACACACAGTACTTTCATAAGCAAACTGTCTACATTAACCAATACTTCCAGAATTTAAATACATCTTCATTTAATATCTGCCTTTTCGCCTTACTCTAGCCTAGGACCTACAACAATTATTTCTCTAAAAACTATTGTGAAATAGATAGTCCAAGCCCTCAGGGGGCCCTGCAGTCTCCCTGAGCTCCTCGGCGAATAGGAGGTGCTAGAACCATCTCCTCTTCTCAGACAGGAATTGGCAGGCATTTGCTTAAAGCCTCCTTATTTCCTGGCACTGTGGACCATGTTTGTTTGGTTTTTTTTAATTACTTCAACTATTCAACTGATTTAATCCACAAGAACTCTAAGAGCTAGCTGTGTTTCCATTTTCTAGGAGAGGAATATAAAGCTTAAGAATGGTTGAGCAACTTGCTCAAAATCACACAGCAAGAAAATGGCAAAATTCAAGTTTGAACTCTAGCCTCTCATAATCCAAAAAGAGAAGACTAGAATTATTCACAAGGAGCAGCACTAAATTTCCTATTTAAAATGGCAGAATCACAGAATGTTGGCAATGGAGGGTACTGTAGAAAGAATCTGCTCAAAACCCATTTCAAAAATGAGAAAACAGAGCCTCTGAGAGGTTAAAATACTTCTGGAATTTTAACAAATTCAAATTTCACAGATCAGTGCTGAAGCTGAAATTTAAAATCAAGATTTGGGAGTCAAGATGTATCAGTGAGGATAGGATTGGTTAAGCTGCAGTAACAAAGAATTCCAACATGTCAGTGGGTTAACAGCACATGGGTTTATTTCTCACCTATGCTATGTAGCCAACGCTGATTGGCAGGGGAGAGCTTTTCTCATCCTAGCTTAGGAATTCAGAATGATGGAGGCTTCATCTTGACAGCAGTTCCAACTATCACCACAGCAGTGGGAAGGGAATGTGGTAAATCCCACACTAGCTTTTAAACATATGGCACTTCAGCTCATTAGCCAATGCAAGTTTAAAATCTTGCCTGACTTCAAAGAAGATAAGGATATGAAATTCCACCATGTGCCCATAAAGGATGAGAAAAAGAATGTGAAAATTCCTATACCTATCATAGGAGGGTTAGTCCAACACTTGACTTAATTAGAATAATATGTCAGATTTGCTGCCCCCATCCCCACCCCCACCAAGTATTTTTAAAACACTCACCTAAAGCAATAGTAATGCCACCCACTTTATAATCCTCATCAATTTACCTAGGCATTTCTTTTTTTTTTTTTAAGATTTTATTTATTTGACAGAAAGCGATCACAAGTAGGCAGAGAGGCAGGCAGAGAGAAAGGGGGAAGCAGGCTCTCCACTGAGCAGAGAGCCCGATGTGGGGCTCCATCCCAGGACCCTGGGATCATGACCTGAGCCAAAAGTAGAGGCTTTAACCCACTGAGCCACCCAGGTGTCCCATACCTGGGCATTTCTATTACAACAATTCAGTGAGTTTGGAGTCTGTGATCTAACTGAAATCACCTGCTGACCATATTTTTAAAAATTGAGAATACTGAGCACCAAGAAAAATATGTCAATAGTCAATTAGGAGTTTCCATTCATATACAGGGAAAACAAAGAGATCATTTTCTCTTCATGAAATTCATTTTTTTAAATTGTACTTATTTATTTTTTTGACACAGAGATCACAAGTAGGCAGAGAGGCAGGCAGAGAGAGGAGGAAGCAGGCTCCCTGCTGAGCAGAGAGCCCAACGTGGGGCTCAACCCCAGGACCCTGAGATCATGATCTAAGCCGAAGGCAGAGGCTCAACCCACTGAACCACTCAGGCACCCCTTTTCATGAAATTCTTAATGAACTCAAGAGCTTCATAAGAGAATTTCTCCTGAAATTGCATATAGATGTCTACACTGAGCTCAAGAGTTACAAACAAAATAACAAAAAACAACTTAGGTCCCATTAAAAATAGAATTCCTTCATAGTTCTACCTGTCAAGAGCCTTGAGAAGAAGGATCTCCCAGTTTCTGAGAATAGTCTGATGGAGCAGTTCCTGGCCCATCTAAGATGGTGAGGTAAGGCAGCCAAATAAGAATTATTGAAAGGTTATGAGAAATTCCAAGCCACTTGCACGGTTAGCTAAGCTTGCTCAGGGAGGGGGGAAGAATCCCTTCAACCTAGACCAATAAGAAAAGAAAGCTAAACAAGGGCAGAAGACGCATTTAAGAGGAGATTGTATACCTGTAGTCCTAATAGATCTACGGGAGCCCACACGGCTCAGTCTGCACAGCTCAGAAACATTCAGTGACTTTGAGTAGGTCAACAGAAAAAGTATGTAAAAGCAATTCAGTTCTTCATAGTTAGTTTCCCAGGAACATTTCAGAGCACCCAAGGTTGAACCCACAACATTTCTCTAAACACCCTCAGCCTCCCCAAATTTTACCGTACCCTCCAGGTGCTGTGAAAACTCTTACCCCAAAAAAGTCCCTCCCCAACGCCAAACCCACAACTATGTCCCACCTCCTAGTTCTTCCCTATTAAGAGGTAGGTTAGTTAGCCTTATTTGCAGCAAGAAATCCTCTGCTTCAGGAGAGAGGAAGGAAAAAGAAACTAAGAAGGCCAAGGCAGAAGGATGGCTTGAACACTCATGTGGACTTAGAACTACAGAGGCAAGGTGGTTTCGAAGGAGCTCTCTGCGATGGCCCAAAGCCGATCATTGTCCTCTTGGGTCATACTTGCCCAAGAAACACCTTTTTCCTCCCCAGATTTTATTTACTTGAGAGAGCGGGAGTGAGAGAGTAAGAAAGCATGAGCAGGGGGAGCGCAGAGGGAGATGCAGACTCCCCGCAGAGCAGGGAGCCCAGCATAGGGCTCGACAGGATCATAGGACCCTGGGATCATGACTGGAGCTGAAGGCAAATGTTAGCCAACCGAGCCACCCAGATGCCTTGCCCAAGAAACTCTCATAAAGTTAAGAAGGCCGGGCATTGAAAGAGGAAATCCCACTGGACAACAGGTTAGTCCCAGAAGGTCTTCTACTATGTTGGCATACCTGTCGGGACACGGCCACCCTGCAGGAAATTATAATTTAGTGTGAGAAATGGGATGGCCAAGGTTACAATCGTAACAGGCCTAACAGCTGCAAGTCACTGAGTGCCAACTATAAGGGAGGACTCCCACTAAGAACTGTGCAGAGATCATGCCATTCACCCCTTCCCCGAACCCTAGCAGCAGCTTTATTTGGGTGGATGACCTTCTAGAAATGTAGGATTTCCACCCACCTCCATTCCTAATTCTTCCAAGCTGCATTTTCCCCTCTCAAATTCTACTCCTTATTCTGGCAAAAGAACCACCCAGCATGGCTCTGGAATTTCTACTTTGTGAAAGCCCGATGCCTCACTTCAACAGCGTCGTTCTAAGATTCTCCTAACAGCAGTCGGCCCATTAGCTGGTCTGTAGCCCACACAGCCCCCGAAACAACACTGGGTGTGCTGTGGGGATCCTATGCAGGCGTGCACATGTACGTACATACACACACACACACATACACACCCCAGAATGGGGGATTCCTATGCACATGTGCACGTGTACACACACACACTTACACCCCAGAATCACTTATCACAAATATTTAGAGACTAGAAGGCGTAGGCTGGGTTCCCCGACTATCATACTCCCCCTTTCTTCAAGTGATTAGTCACAAAGGAGGAAAAACATCTCGGTTCTATTTACATCTCTTCTGACTACACAGCAACCCAAGTTAGGGATGCCTTGCTTTTTATGAAACTAAAAATACACAGAATGATTGATGTGGATTTTAACAGCCATTGTCATCTATTACAAACCAGCTTTCATCTTTAATTCTCTTCTGCCTTTTTCCTCTACTCTCTGCAGCAGACAGGGGCTTCCTAAGGAAAAAAAAAAATGCAATCTACCAGCACTTCACAGTCAAAGAACATTTTGGTCCATTGTTTAGCAGTGCACGGCACAGAGCCTGAAGGCCCCATTCTCAACACATAAGAATGTGCTCAAACACTCGCTCAAAATGGAGCAGAGAAGTGAGAACCCCGCTTCGGGGATTCACTCTTAAGAAAGCATGTGAAGTTATTCAAGACACAACATAAAAATGGGGGTGGGGCACCTGGGTGGCTCAGTGGGTTAAAGCCTCTGCCTTCGGCTCTGGTCATGATCCCAGGATCCTGGGATCGAGGGCCGCATCGGGCTCTCTGGTCAGTGGGGGGCCTGCTTCCTCCTCTCTCTCTGCCTACTTGTGATCTCCATCTGTCAAATAAATAAAATCTTTAAAAAAAAAATGGGGGGTAATGATTTTGATAAAATTCTTATTTTTACATATGTGTGCATATTTATGTACACATTTACATAAACAGACAAAAAGAATAGAGACTTGAAGGCTAAATGTTGATGGTGATTATCTGTGGGAGATGAGTTACTTTTAGTTTTTCTTTGTGCCTATTTGCATTTTCCAGTTTGTTTTTTTTTTTTAAACAACCTCTAGGTTGGTTATCAGTATAATGTATTTTATTAATTTTTCATTTTTTAGCACATACCTTTCCCAATGTCCATAACCCAACCACCCTCTCCCTACCCCCTTGCCCCCAGCAACCCTCAGTTTGTTTTGTGAGAATAAGAGTCTCTTATGGGTTCTCTCCCTCCTGATCCCATCTTGTTTCATTTTTAGTGTACTGTATTTTTTTCAATCACTTTTAATCACTAAGGTTTAATCTCTGGTTTACTCTCTGAGGGTAAACATGCAGACTATCCTCCCACAGGCCAATGGCTAGAAGTATCCTGAAGACTCACAAAGCAGAATCCCAGTTATTATCCTGTTCCAGAAGTCCCATCTCCTTTTCACCCAGAAAGAAGCAAGAGGCTGGGTATCATGAAGATGCTTCCAATTTTTGAAATCTTGTACAGGCCTAGAGTTCCCTGCTTCTACCAACCAATGGCCCTGAGCCAGCGAGCAACCTTTCTGGGCCTCTGGAAACCCAGGTGTGCCATGGTGGGCTAGCCCAAATGATGGTAAGTGTCCATCTCAGACCTGAGCACCACCATTTCTGGGTTTCCACACTGCCTTCTCTCAGAGGGCTGCTCTGCCTTAGCTAGCATTCATGGAGATTCATTTGCATCCAAACACAGTTTGGAGTTGGGGGGGTGGGGGCTGAAAGTGTGAAGAGATGAGGAAGGGGCAGTTCTGGGATAAGGGGAGAGGATGTGGAAAGCGTCCATCACCCCTTCAAGCCAACGCCTGCCATGAGCGTGGGACCAGAGCTGAGGAAGACGTTTAGCTTGACAAGTTTGTTGAAAGTGGGACAGGGCTGCAAGACTGGCTCTTACAGTCATGGAAAATTCTGCCAATTTTGCTCAGTCATAGATTAAATCAGACAGTAACTTACATTTCATTTTACACAGCCAATTTCTTATCTCTTGCAGCAATTCTACCACATTCCATTCCATACCCCCCCAACACACACACACACACACACACACACACACACACACACTGAGAAGTTGGCTATAATGCTTCTGCAAGGCAGCCAGCATTAGGAATCAGAAATTGCATGCAAGGTTAGCCTTCCTCGAGCACAGAACATAGCCTTTCTTGGCCTCTTCTGCCTCGAATCGCTGAACCATAACTTTCCCTGCTTCCCTCTACTTCCCTCCGCCTGTCACCTGCCAGCTCTAGGAGGAGCCTCCTAAGCTTTCTTCACCATCCTCACATCTAAAAATTGGAAGAGGAGAAAGATGAAAATCAGATGCCATGAGAACTAGGGAGTTTTTCATGATGAACTGAAGGGTCTTGGAAGACGAGTCTGGAAGCCTTACTCTGGGTCCTATGCTCCACGGAAGAGTGTATACACATAGGTTTTTGTAGAAGCAAGGATGACCAGTACCCCCAAAGATTCTACCTAGGCCCCCTGGGAGGAAAGAAAACCCCCACAGGGAACAAGGGACTGTAAAGATCCATAAAGGAAGAAGATGTAGCTTTCCTTCTGCCAGCCAAGGAAAGGTCCTGGTGATAACCCTCCCAGATCAGAAGACATCTTTCAACCCGTGAGCACTGCTCCTCCAAGCTATAAGCTACATCTCTAAAAGTTACTTCCCTGGGCACAGGACTATGAACAAGATGTCAAAGGGTATCTGTGTGATAATCAGTGGATATTAGTAAGGGCACACTTCACCAAAGAGAACAGGAGAATCCAGAAACAAAAGTCATACTATTCAAGCAGCTAAGGGTTTTGTTGTTGTTGTTGTTCTTTATTTTTCCATGTTTTCCTCCAGTTCATTTTATCACTCAGATACTCTGCAAAATGCTTTACTACCATGGATTCACTCATGCCATTCCCATGCATGAGCAAAGCCCTCCCCTCCCTCCACCTACCCAAATCCTGTTACGGATGTGTCCCCCTGCTCATACCAGAGAATCTGCTGCAGGACCTGCTCTCTATCACAGCCCTCATGGACTCTCCCAGCCTCCGGGACATACCTCTGTCCTCCTCTGGAAACTGATGAAATGCTCCCTGGTCCTCAACGTGCTCATGTAGTCCTACATTCAACTCTACTTTTAGTACTTTTCACAAGCCTAACTTACTCATCTTCAAATTCTTCCTTGGGCCTCACAGAATAACTTTTACAGGTTAAATGGCTCAAAATATCAAGCCATAATGAAATGCTGCTTTTACCTACCAAGTTCACGATGCCAAACAAATATGCTAAAAGTAGCCAAGATTGCAACAATGGAATTATATCCTAATAGGAATTAAAATCAGAGCAGGTATTAGTGAAAGTTTGGAGCTATTTAGGGAATTTTTTAACCTCTAATTTTCTTCCCCTTACTCAGACATCTCCCCCTCCCCACCCCGTTAGGCGGTAGAAGTCTCTGCAGTCTCTAAGCTCAGAAGATGTATGTGACAGAATGGAAATTAATAGTTGACAAAGCCTCCTAGATCTATTTTCAAATCTTTAAACCCACCGACCTGAACAGAATAGAAGTGTTCCAGTTATCTGTTCCTGCATAACAAACCGTTCTAAAACACAGGGGCTTAAAACAACAATTTTAATATTATCTCTCATGGTTCTGTGTATTGAGGAGCTCAGCTGGATTGGTCTTGCCAGGGTCCCTTACACTGTGGCAGTCAGATGGTGGCCTGTTGCTGGAACAGTTGGGGCTTGTGAAGTCCCTTTCTACCTCTCTCCCTCAGTGTCCTGCCACCTGTCCACCCCCCCCCCCTTTCCCACGCTCCTACCTCTCTTTCTTCCACACAGCTTCTCCATGTGGCTAGCTTGGACTTCCTCACAGCATGACCAGCTCAAGGAAGCCAGACTTTTTAATTAGTAGTTGCTTCCCCCAGGAGGAACATTCCTCAAGGGCCCAGACAGAAGTTACCTTCATGCAATGTCCCTTTTACCACATCCTGCTGGTTACAAGCAAGTCTTTAAGGCAAGTCTAGACTCAAGGGCAATTAGACTTTCCTTCTCAATGGGAGGAGCAGCAAAAAATTTATGTCTATCTTTAATCTATCACAGGGCAAAGAGAGACTTTTTCTGGATTAAAAAAGGAGAAATCTCTGTGGACCTTGACTTGTCCCCGGAAATGGTCCGTGTTGGCAGAAAGAGATCAGGAAGGAAAGGTACCGTGTATCTAGAGAAACACAATCATAAGCATGTGATTTTCTGGACTCACAAGGTTGCCATGTCCTAAGAATATCTACCAAGTCTGAGGGACAAATGGATATGGACATTATAGCCAACAATGAACATGCCTCCCCAAGCGGGGGAACTCCACACAAGACCAATGAGGAACTTCCAACCATGCCAGCAGGTTGGGAGCTGGCCATCAAGCACCCTAATTTTGATGCCAAACAAAATTGCCAGCTCTCTTCCAGTTAGGGTTTGGGGATAATACTTGGAATTAGACCCCAAATTTTCTTTCTCCCAACCTGACTCTTCAGTGAAGATGCATTCTGTCCTTCAAAATTGAGCCCTCTGATTATCTCCTCTCCTCATGATTACCTGAGCAGAGTTCAACTACCAACAGGTGCCCTCAGGCACAATCCACAAAGTAGTACAGGAATTTAAAGCTCAACCATTCAAGGGCTGAGAAGACAGAGAAAGATCCAGAGCTTAGTTTGGAGATGGATTTTCCATCCCATGGTGGGAAAGAGAAGAGAAGGATGAGGCAGGATTCAGCTAGAACCAACACAATGCCCGATCCATTGTCCTGAAAGTCTCCTGAGGCAGCTCCAAGAACCTGGTGGTGAATTACATGTCCCACTCAATAAGCAGTTCCACGTGGGTCAGCAGCACATGTGGGAGTGCCAAGGTGATGGGTCTGCAGGCCTGAAGGTTGATTCCCTCTTTGCCAGGATCCCAGAAAGTGGCTCCCATAGAGGTGGAAACCTGAGCCCAAAAGCCACTAAAGGACACAAGGGGCTGCTTTCCAGGCAATAGCCAAACCGGGACAAGAAGTTAGGCATGTGGAAAGGCATGCCCACCCCCTCCCCCAATTTGACATCAAACGTTACCAATTCGAAAAGGAGATCAGCTGCCCCTCTCTAGCTGCCCTCAGCTTGTACCTTCCTTTCTAGTATTTCGTGCCATTGGACACCCATTTAGTAAGTTGCTACTTGCTCTCTGACTATGGCTTTCTGCCCCGTCGCCCAACTGGGGCCCTCCTCTGGGGGATGGAGACGGGGGGTGGAAACCTCTCCATCAGCAAACCTCTACCTGCTTCTTCCCATGTTTGCTCAGAAAAAGGTAAGAACTTGTGTAGAAGAATGTGAGACGATGCAGAGAAAATTGGCTGCAGTGTATATACTCGCATGAAGTGTATACAGTTGACAAAGCATCTTGTTTCTCAGTCAGAACACACAGGTTTAAAGATTTTATTTGACAGAGAGAGAGAGAGAGAAAGAGCACGAGCAGGGGGAGCAGCAAGCTGAGAGAGAGGGAGAAGCAGGCTCTCCGCCATGGCCGTGATCACGACCTGAGCCGAAGGCAGACGCTGAACCAACGGAGCCACCCAGGTGCCCCAAGAGCACACATTTTTCGTGGCACTGTGCTAAGCCACTTACATGTATAACTTCTCCAATCCGCTCAATCACTTCTGTAGACAGCACTGCTTTCATCCCCAATCTACAGATGGGAACACAAAGGCTTAAACAAGTACAGGTTGGACCCAACACAAACCCCCTTCTGCATCTCTCGAAAGCTTCTGCTCTTCCATCCTAAGTTCCCGATCTTCCAACAGTGTGTACGCTCTGGGAACACTTATTTTTCAGGAAGCTCTTCCTTTCCCAGACCAACCAGTCTCTGTTTTCCTGAGTATTCACTGGCCTCAGTGTAAAAGCGAGAATAGAAAATTAAGGTATAGGTATCTGAGAGACTCTTCTCCTCATCTTGTTCTACCACACAAGAGACACAACAGCCCTGGGTCTTATTTTCTTTTCACCAGGATCTTCCCTTTCACAAATAGAGAATTTAGGGTTTCCCGCTTCTCCCGACGGCTTTGCTTCCCTTTACCATAGGCCAGAATAACGAGGCCAGGGCAGCCCAGAAGGGCAAGTTGCTTAGTAACTGGAATAACATATTCCCGTGTCCCAGAGGTAAATGGTACCTGTCGCTGACCCTCCAGGGGTTTCTGGAACATGATTCTTAATGACACAGCTCCTCCCTGGGATGCCTCAGGAGATGTGGGTCAAGAGTGAAAAATCATCTTCTCACCTTCCTCTAGGGCTGTCACATCACCTGCCTGTCAGAGGCCTGGCTTATTAAAACAGTCAATTCCCATCTGGGCCTAAAGGCTTCAGGCCATTTCCTCTTTTAACAAAGTCATTTTGGAGTAGGTAAGACGAAGCTAACCATAATTTCAGTTAAGGTATTAGAGATTCAATTTCTCAAGGCTAGCGTGTTTGCCCTGTGAAAAATGTATTAATTCTCCTCTGGAACGGACTTCCTGGAATCCCTTCCTATGCAGGGAGGAAGTGGCTAAAGAAAGATCAAGAAGGCCTGTTACTGAGACCCGCTCTGCACAAGCCCTGGGCTGGGGGCTTCACCTACACACCAGCCCATCTAGCAATAACACTGAGAGGCGCCGCCCATAACATCTCAGGACACTGAAACCCTGAGAAGTACTTGGGGACCCCCCCAAGTTCCAATTGCTCAATTTCAAGCTCCAGTTTGATTTAGTTCCAAAGCCTACGTTTCTTCCATTCCAGCACGCCATCCCTTTATCCAGAAATTTCCCAGCAGTGCGGGGATTGGGGAGGGGAGACAGGCTGCAGTTTTAAATAAGAAGGTCAGAGTACAGGCCTCGTTGACTGGCTGACATTTGAGCAAAGACTTGAAGGACGTGAGGGCATTTGGAAATGAATGAAGGAAACGCATCCCAGAAAACACAGGGTGAAGGGGTTAGGGCTAGAGCAATGGGATGGGTCAGAAGAGCACCAGGGAGTTTGAATGGAAGCTGGAACAGAGCTAACAAAGGTCCAGGGGTAGAGGAGGTCAGAGAGGTGAAGACGGCCAGGTCCTGTAGGACTGAGCAGGCAGGCCCCAATCCGCACCAAATGAGCAACTCCCAATTCAAGCTAACAATGACTTCTTAGAGTATTACCTGCCAGTTCCTTAGGGAGGGAAGGGAGGAGGGGAGGAAGTCCTTAGAAGTCCACACCACTCCTCTGACACATCCCTCTGTAAAACAAGGCTGCCTTTTGTTAGGTGAGTGGAGACGTGGTAGGAGGGGTGGTTTGGGGTTACAATGCAGAGTCTCTTAATTTAATAACCCAGGTAAGAAGTAAGCAGTTGTAGACAAAACCATCTCACAGAAGCTCACTATTGTACATTATTTCTCGCCTGCATATCTGGTAGCTACACACATCACATGGATTCTAGTTCATAAACAACACAGCCAAGAGTTGAAGGCACAGAAGCAAAGAGCAGAATGGTGTTGTCAGGGGCCGGGGACAAGGAGGAGATGTAGGTCAAAGGGTACAAACTTCTAGTTACAAGAGGACTAACTTCTGGACACCTAATATACAATGTGGTGACTATAGTTAATAAGACTGTTGTATGAATAGATATTAAGTGTTCCTGACACACACACACACACACCCTCTGAAGTGATGGATGTGTTAATACTGTATATGTGTATCAAAACAGCACAGTGCACACTTTAAATATATGCAATTTTTGTTAATCATACTTTAATAAAACTAAGAAAAATATTTTTCAATGACTATGATCTGCCCTGGCCAAAAGTCTGCTTCAGACATGTGGTATCTACCAGAATAATACTGCCTGCCCATTCGTTAGCTTCCTTCGGTTCTCCGGGAGCTTTCATTTAGATCAGAAACCCATAGGCATCAACATTTCCGCAGCTTCTCTCAGACGTGCCTGCACTCAGGTCAGCTGGGTGAGAGAGAATTCCTTGACTCTTAGAGAATGGCAAGAGAAATAACTATTCAAGATTTTAGAGCCTCTGCCAGAATGCAGCCAAAGAGATTATCCACTACCAAGTGCCTTTTATAAGAGGATACAAATAATTCCTCCTAAAGAGAGAAATGTAGTGCTAGCCGGAGCCAGCCAAGAAGACCATGCAAGGAATGGAGATTCCCTCTTTGCTCTGGCTTCCAGAAAACTTGGAGTTGAGGTTTGTGCTTAATAACTATCCATCACTGGGGTGCCTGGGTGGCTCCGTGGGTTAAAGCCTCTGCCTTCAGCTCGGGTCATGGTCCCAGGGTCCTGGGATCAAGCCCCAAATCGGGCTCTCTGCTCCGCGGGGAGCCTAATTCCCCCTCTCTCCCTCTGCCTGCCTCTCTGCCTACTTGTGATCTCTGTCAAGTAAATAAATAAAATCTTTTAAAAAAATAACTACCACACACACACACACCCCTGAAAGGCAAATCTATTAAGACAGAAAGTAGATCAGTGGTTGCCTGGGGCTGGGCATGGGAAGGTGGAGTGACTGCTAATGGGCACGAGGTTTCTTTCCTGGGTGATGAAAATGTTCTAAAATTTGATTGTGGAGATGGTTGCACAACTTTAAGTAAACTTACAAAGTCATTGTACTCTTAAAATGAGTAAATTTAATGGTATGTAAATTATACCTCAATAAAGCCATTAAAAAAAAAAAAAATCAATCCAAGATGGATGATAGACACAAATGTGAAATGAAAAACAAAGCTTCCAGAAGAAAATAAGACACTACTGTCATGATCTTGGGAGTAGGCAGAGATTTCATAAGCAGTATGCTAGAAGCACTAAGCACATAATAAAAACAATGATAAAATGGGCTTTGTTAGAATGGAGAATGTCTGTGAGAAAAAGGACATCAATAAGATAATACAAAGGCAAGCCACAGGCTTAGGAGAGATGTCTGCAATATTTACATGTGACCCAAGACTTGTCTAGAATGTATCTTTAAGACACTCCTGCAAGTAAACAAGACAACCCAATTCTAGAAGGGCAACAGACTTGAAAAGGTGTTTCCCCAAAGAAGATACCTATTTGGCCAATACACACGAATAGGTATACAAAGGTCATGGCTATCTCCATTCCTAGTTCTGGGTCCCTGGGCCTTTCAATTTGTTTAATGGTGTGTATCTGTTTGGTTTTGATATTCCTATTTGCCAAAATCCCAACAGGAAGCATATGGCACAATTTAGAATATTTCAGTAAGTTTTTCTTTCCAAAGAAACAGATTATAAGAGTGTGAATTGGGGGCACCTGGGTGGCTCAGTCAGTTAAGAGCCTGCCTTTGGCTCAGGTCATGATCCCAGGGTCCTATGATCAAGCCCCCACATGGTGGGGGGGGGGGTCCCTGCTCAGCAGGGAGTCTGCTTCTCCCTCTGCCTCTCCCCCTGCTTGTGCTCTCTCTTCCTCAAATAAATAAATAATTTTTTTTTAAGTGAGTTGGGGGCACCTGGGTGGCTCAGTCATTAGGTGTCTTGCCTTCAGCTCAGGTCATGGTCCCAGGGTCCTGGGATCAAACCCCACATCGGGCTTCCTGCTCAGCCGGAAGCCTGCTTCTCCCTCTCCCACTCCCCTTGCTTGTATTCCCTCTCTTGCTGTGTCTCTGTCAAATAAATAAAATCTTAAAAAAAAAAAAGTGTGAGTTGGATGGAAGGGCAACACTGGAGGTAGTGTAGGAACCAGGTAAGGAGCAACAAAACTGTTAACCGCCAACACAGACACACACCAGCTGTAAATGGATAAAGGAGACAAGTACTGGGACCCAGTGGAGAGCGTCCAGCTGCAGAACAGCCTCAGAAGACGCGGTGATCACGGATCTAGGAACACGAATAGCCTGAGCCCACCTCACACCCTACCTCCTGGGAGGAGCCAGGGAAATGATACCCAGTCCTCACGCTTTCATCCATGTGGCCTCCAGTCTGGGGCCTCCATTGGTCATACCCTACTGGAAGCCAAAAAGGACAAAGCAGCTCTTGCATCAGTGTCATTGATCAGGTCAGCCCTCTGGGGCAGAGGAGGCCGAGAATGGCTCTGCAGGGAATGGAAGAGAACCAGCCCTGCACTGGAAGCTGCCCGGAATCACTTTTAAAAAAGGGAATAAATAATGAACAAATAGCAACAGTAAAACTACACTCTTGAAACAGAAGAGAAAAAAAAAAAAAAAAGATTCTTTGGAGACCTATTTGTAAAGATGACGGAAGAGGGGAAAAAGGGTAGTGGTTTTCGCCCCACCAAGATAATGCCTTGCATGGTTTGTTTTCTATTGACTGGACACAGAGCTACCTTCTGTCTACAAGTGAATTAGACATCCTTGGAAATAAGGGCACTAACTTCTCTTTCTCATTTCATAGCTAGCATCTGGGCACTTGGGGAAGTTATTATCCCACAGAGATACAAAGTGAGTCTTCTCTTCTACACGTACCTCTTAGTTCGAACAGCTTGTAAGGAACTTTCCAGCTTTTCCCTGGTCTCCCCTACATCACAACACACCTGCTGACCTGCCTCATCCCACCCCGAAAAATCCATTCTCTTCTCTTGGTCACTTACTCCAACTCTGTTCTCAACCACAGTTTCCATTAGTGCAGGACCCAAGATGTTGTCTACATCGATTTTCTTAAAAGGCTTTAAAAGTGTCCATCAAGAAGCATTTCTCAGTTTCATAAGCTTCAGCCTGCAAGGTGATCTGGGACGTTGCTCACTTGCTTCCTATTCTAAACCTCTGTATTGTTGTGCAAAGCAAAAACCAAGCTGTTCCACGCAGAAGGCGCCTCTGAACCAGAAATGATCTTGCAGATTTATCCGTGTATAGGTCTGTTGTCTCCTCCATTAGAACGAAGGTTCAAGTGAGCAAGGATCTGGTCTTGTCCAGCTTGTATCCTCAAGGTCTCACACAGCATTTGGCACCGAGTAGGCTAAATGCATGTTAAATAAGTATCTGAATGTGACATCATTTCTTTGAATTCTCTTTTGGTAGCACTCAGCCTAAGTCTACCATTCATGCTAACTACTCTTGTAATAAAAGTCCACTTGTGGGGGGCACCTGGGTGGCTCAGCGGGTTAAACATCTGCCATTAGATCAGGTCATGATCTCATGGTCCTGGGTTGGAGCCCTGCATCAGGCTCCCTGCTCAGCAGGGCATCTACATCTCCCTCGCCCCTCCCGGGCCCCCACTGATGCTCATACTCTTGCTCTCTCAAATAAACAGATAAAAATCTTTAAAAAAAAAAAAAAAAGTCCACTGTGATAAGTTAAGGAAACTAATGGAGGTCTCTAAAACCTTTTTTTTTTTAAAGGTATATATTTTTAAGATTTTATTTATTTGACAGACAGAGATCACAAGTAGGCAGAGGGGCAGGCAGAGAGAGAGGAGGAAGCAGGCTTCCCGCTGAGCAGAGAGCCGGACGTTGGGCTCGATCCCAGGACCCCGGGATCACGACCCGGGCCGAAGGCAGAGGCTTTAACCCACTGAGCCACCCAGGCGCCCCTAAAATCTTTCTTTGAGAAGCTGGTCAGTCAGCTGGTCTGCAATCTTGTTTCACATCACCAGTGTTCTAAGCCCATCCACTCAATAGTGAATCCACATACAGCCATCTGACTACACTGTTCATCTAGCCCAAAGCATCTTCCTGATCACATTCACCAAATACCACTCCTCTCACTGCTGGAGCCTCTTTAATGTTTAGAACACAAGTGGAAATAACAGTTCTGCATAGCGCTTGGCCACTGGTTTAAAAAAAAAAAAATCCAACAACTGAGCACTGAAAGAAAAATGCAATCATTTTATAATTTGAGTTGAAAAGGACATTAAAATTCCTCTGGTCCAACAGCTTTCAAATTTTTTGACAATAACCTATAATAGGATATATGTTTTACACCACAACGGAGTACATATTCATTCCCTCAACAAATTCAGAGTTGGTACATGTGCCAAGCACCGTTCTAGATGCTATAAATAAAACAAGATACAAAACAGCTTTTAAAAATGTAAGCTAATGGAATATAAACTCATCTGTGTATCTTTTGTTTGCTTGCTTCTTTGTTTTAATGCTGACTACAACCCTCTAAATTATTTCCCAAATTCACTAACAGGCCACAACCCACAGCTTGAAGACTACTCATCTGATCCTATATTTTTATTTTGTAGGTTTAGAGAGAGTGACAGGGAGTTTGACTTTGAACCCATTAGCTGAAAGTACCTACAGATATCCAAGACAAGATACCTATGAGATATTTAAGTATTTAAGTATACAGGTGTGAAGCTCAGAGAGGATGTTTCGAATGGAGACACAGACTGGGGAGCCAGGCAGTTAAAACCATGGAGTGAATAAAGCATTGCAAAGAAAGTACATACATTTTTGTTTGGTTCTAAGAGTGTGCTGTAGGATGGCCTGAAGAACACCAACATTTAAGGGGTATGCAGAAGAAGTCAAAGAAGACAGAAAAACCAAAGAGTAGCGTGAAGAAAATTCCAATAAAAGTCATAGTGTCCACATTGCAAAGACATAAAATAAGGCTGAAAGCATGCATTACATTTGGCAGTTAAAGACCTGGTGACCATTTCTTCCCACAGCAGTTATAATGAGACTTGGGCAGAAGGCAGGCAGAAGACAACGGAGACAAGAGTAGGAGACAATAAGGGAAGACTAGGTTTTCAGCAAGCTTGACAAAAAAAGGAAGGAGTGAGTGACAGCAAAATAGCTAGAGAATGGGGAGAGACTGGAGGGGAGGGGAAGGATATTTAAAATAAGAAAGACAGGATATTCACAAGGCTGAGGGATAAGAGCCAACAGAGATGGGGAGGCCCAATATCAAAGAGACCAGAGCAATAGGATATTATTAGACAAGCCTGTTACAAAAGCATAGGCAGAGAGAGAAAGAAACTCTTCTGTTTAATTAAGTGGGAAGAGGAAGAATTTAAAGGCAGATGTGGTGAACTGCAGTGATCATTTCAAGATACATACAGTTACCAAATCAGTATGTTGCACCCCTAAAACTAATCTAATGTTATGTGTCAATAATGCTCAATAGAATCTGTATTTTTCATCATTGATATGGAGATAGAATGAGGATAGAAACTTCAAAGCTCCTGTAATACACAACAAATAGGATACACAACCACAGCCTGAATATACCCTTTCTTGCCTGGATTTCAAGGAGGAAGCTCCTTTCCACCCGTAAAGAGCTCCACGCATCCCTCAGAAGCCTCCTCCATTCGAGTGGCCTCCATTAATGATTCTCTCAATGGAAAAACAGATACTCTAAGGCAGAGATTCTCAAACCTACTGTGCATTCGAGCTGCTTAGACAGCTTGTTAGAACACAGCTTCCTGGGCCCCAACCCCAGAGCTTCAGATACAGTAAGTAGAACTGGAGTGGGGGGTATTCTAGAATTTTCACTCCTAAGTTCCCAGGTATATTAGTTTCTACACAACTTTAATGTGGCAATTTATAACACAAGTTTATTACCTTATAGTTCTGGAATTCAGAACTTTAAGTCCAAAATGCATCTCACTGGACCAAAAAAAAAAAAAAAAATCAAGGTTTCTGTAGGGCTACCTTCCTTCCTAGAGGCTCTAGGGGAGAATCCAGTTTCTTGCTTCCTCCAGCCTCAAGAACACTCCTGTATTTCTTGGCCCATGGGCCCCCTCTTTCATCTTCAAAGCCAGCGAGGTCTGGGCAAGTCTTTCTCACATAGTATCACCACAAGACTGACCATTCTGCTTCCCTTCGCCACATTTAAAGACCCTCATGATTACACTGGAAACACCTGGCTAATCCAAGACACTCCCTATCTTGAAGTCAGCCGCTAAGTAACCTAAGGTCACATGCCCCCTTAATTCCCCATTGTCACAGAATTTCACAAACTCACAGGTTCTAGGAATTAGGATGCAGACCTCTCTTTGGGAGGCTATTATTCTGCCTACTATACCAAGTGAGGCTGAGGCTACTACTCTGGGACCATACTTTGAGTGTGATGTTGGCTATGATGGAATTTAATACCACAGGATCCAGTAAGGATAGGGATGGAAGAGTGGATGAGGCCAAAAAATATGGAGGAGCAAGCTGCAGAGGGACTCAAGACAAGAGAGATGGGGTCAGGGACCATAGAAATACCAGCAATGAAGTCATCAGAGTGAGTCCCCCAGATGTCACACAGAGAGGAAAGAGAGTAACTCTAGGGGTGGTGATTAAGAAAGAAACTCTTCCCAGGTGAGATAGAAACCCTGCCCATTGAAATTGTTCTTTGCCAGTGAGTGCTGCTCTGTCGAGGGAAGTCATTGAATGATGACTAAAAACACCTAAATCTAAACGTGTAAGTATTTCCTAAGAGATCGATCAGTTCAATATTCTTGGGGGTACATTAAGATTTCTGATAACGGCAAGATACGTAAGCCAGTGCTAATTTTTATTCTGAATTGGAGGTTTTCCATTTCTAGAGAACCTGAT
Organism: Lutra lutra; assembly: GCF_902655055.1. Lineage (NCBI taxonomy): Eukaryota > Metazoa > Chordata > Mammalia > Carnivora > Mustelidae > Lutra > Lutra lutra. The sequence continues at coordinate 25,311,705 of NC_062290.1, forward strand.
TTCTGAAATATGTGTTGCTTTTAAATAAAGCCTACAGCTGATTTCACTTTAATTTCTTCTTTTTAATTTGGGAATGGAGAAGACTTAGAAGAAAGTATCTTTAACGAGTAGTTTTATCAGGCATTATGATGGGTCCCCAGGCTCAGAAGCATGATATATACAAGAGAAGTTGTCACAGGTTTTATGATCATGAGTGGCTCTGTGTGTGTGCGTGTGTGTGTGAGCACATGCTATGTGGGTATGGGTAGGGAGCAGGACAGGAAGGATCTGAGAGGTATGGTTCATATTCTGTGTTCACCTTATTTCTAAGTACTTACGTCAGCCAACTTAACTCTCTCACCTGAATTTGTTTTATGATTATTTTTGTTATTTTAAAGCAAATGTTCATCTATAACACCAACTCTTCGAGACATCTTTCTTTCAGAAATGAGAGGAAGTGAGTTGAACTATGCCACAAAATAACCTAAGATGGACCATGAACTAGAAACTGTGTGTTTCCTTAATGTGAAGATTCATCTGTGGCCTAAAATAGAAATTCATATCCTTCTCCTATTCCTCTCTTTAGGACAGACCCGTGCTTGCCAAAAGCACGATGTCTTAATGACTCTTCCCAAAATGGTATGTCCAGCCAGCACTTAGCTTCCTATAAGATCATAGCTCTATTTTCCTGTAAACTCTACTGCAGGAAATGGAATTCCACAAGACAGATGGGGGAGTTATTTCATGGACGGGGACAGAGAGTGGGAAAGCCAGTGAAGAAAAGAATAATCCAGCACATCACTCTGAATTCCCTCAAAGGCTGAAGAGTGGAAAGAGGACCACTTGTCTTCACAGATCAGACATGATAAGCAAAGACCATTATACTCCTGCCATCTGCATTCTCCAAATGAACAAATACAAATATTCCTGAACCATTCCCACAGCAGCTCGGCAGTGAGCTTTCCCAGGAATTCTGTTTCCTTAGCCACCCACCCCTCTGCTTATGACAGTGAGAAACCTAAATGGTGTCTTTGGATCCAGAAAGACACAGGTGCTCCCCCAGCAGCTCTGAAACGATGAGCAGACAGTCATGGGAATGGTTATCATTTGTGCGAGGTCTGCTGTGCGCTCAGCACTCTCTACGCCTCCTTGCACTGAATCCTCGTCACAGCCCCACAAGGCAGGGACTGATCCCTGTATTTTTAATCTGAGGAAGCGGACGTGCAGAAGAAATGAATCATTTGCTCAAGGTCACACGGTCAGCAAGTCACAGATCATAGCCCCAAGCATAATTTGTCAGGCTCCAAAATCTGTAAACCACTCAAAGAGCTAAACTCCAAATAATAGGGATGCCCTGCCACTGCCACATCAGTAAGATGACAGGTGATAGTCATTACGGTGATGGGATTCACCTGAATAGGCTAAATACCCTTGCCCTCTCCTCCTTGAAGCCAGTAATCACCATCAGCAGATTGGTACGTGAGGCTAACTTTGCTGTTTATCATCATGATCTAGCAAGTGTCCTGTATGCCTCATCCTAAATCTGAAAAGTTGAAAGTCAAAGCAATCACCAAATCAGAAGAATAAAAAGGACAAGGATAGCAAGACGCAAGAACGCAACCTTCTGAGACGCTAATAAACCCTTTGGATTCTCTGTCCTAACACCACACATAGACACAAAACTTTGCTACAATTTTAGGGGTTCATGGATCCTCCGAGGCCCATTTATAAGTCAAGAGACCCAAGTTTTCCTAATCTGGCTTTTCTGCTACTCCGAGGGAAAAACCTTCACTCCTCCAAACAATGAGATGTTCACACCAATCCCTTCCCGCTCCCAGGGTCTAGGTGGTCACCTCCTGATCAGTCAAGGAATATTTAGGGACAAAAACGGATATAAGGAGAGACAAGCTCCTCTATACCTCATGACAAATATTTCTGAGATGTAAGCGAATGTACATTTGTCAATAATATTTCCATTTTATGGGGCGCCTGGCTGGCTCAGTGGGTTAAAGCCTCTGCCTTCGGCTCAGGTCATGATCCCGGAGTCCTGGTATCAAGCCCCGCATCTGGCTCTCTGCTCAGCAGGGAGCCTGCTTCCCTTCCTCTCTCTCTGCCTGCCTCTCTGCCTACTTGTGATCTCTGTCTGTCAAATAAATAAATAAAATCTTTAAAAATAATAATAATAGGGGCACCTGGGTGGCTCAGTGGGTTAAAGCCTCTGCCTTCGGCTCAGGTCATGGTCCCAGTGTCCTGGGATCGAGCCCCACATCGGGCTCTGTGCTCTGCAGGGAGCCTGCTTCCCCCTCTCTCTCTATCTATCTGCCTCTCTGCCTACTTGTGATCTCTGTCTGTCAAATAAATTTTTTAAAAAAAGGCTTTAAATAAATAAATAATATATAATAATAATATTTCCATTTTTGAATAAAAGTTCTTTGCCATCGCATCAAGCTTCATTTTTATTTACCAAATGGCTCTTTGATTTTCCTCACCTCCACAGAACCCTAGGGTCACATGGGAGGAGTGAAGGAGGTCAGACGGTCACAGAACTCCATTTGGTGAAATATGACAGCTACTACAGCCAGAACAGATGTTCACATCCTTGCTTAACCATGTATCACCAGGGAGCAGCTGGAAGGGTTTCAAATTGCCAAATGTGATGCAAATAATTTAAGTTTGGAATAATGGTTAGAGATGATCAGCACAGAGGAGGCAGAAAACAAGAGAAGTCTTAAAGGTACAGAACCTGCTTAACTCACGACAGTAAAACGGGATGTTTATGCAGTAGATGCCCTCACCTGAGCAGGGCTCACGTCGGGAGGGCAGAGAAGGTATGCTTGAGCCAAGATATAGAAACGGAAGCATTTCAAGACCCTTCCAGGGACCATAACTAAAATAATTTGAACTAGAGTTCCCTAGGAAGAAACAGTAATATTAAAGGAGAAATAAAACCAAGAGAAAGCATCGACTTATATTTTATAAGCCAGATACCTTGTAGATGAAGCAAAATAGAGAAATATGTCTTCTGATCTTCAGGGATTTGTGAAATAATAGAAATAACTCAATTAGAAAAGGGTAGCTTTCCAAGTGTTGTGTTGGTTTGGTGCATGTTTTTGGTTGTCAAGGTTTTCTCCCCCCATGCAGTTCTGAGACTGACTAACAATCCTGAGCCTCTGGAGAAGAAGTCAAGAGACCCAAGTTTATCAGCAATGTTTAGGCTCTTAGGCTCTTTCCAGGGACTATACATAGAAACACAGACATGGACAAGGGCCGCAGAATATTCAGTGGTACCCCTTGACCATGCAAGGACCATCTCCTGGCAGTAATGGGGGCTGACATTACCACCATGAGGAATCCTTTAACCAAAACCTGATAGAATCTTTTGTTGTACCGCCCAGTTTGTAGCTACAAAACACTTGTGACTAATTATGTCTAAATTACAGTTAATTAAAATAAACTGCCATTTAAACCTTAGTTCCTTGGTTGTACTAGCCCTAGTTCAAGTTCTCAGCCACACAGCAGTGTCAACCATATTAGATAACACAAACACAGTAGATGGCCATCACCATAGAAAGTTCTATTGGACATAGCTGGCCAAGAGCAAAGGTTCTTTAATGTAAATTGGAATCTCATGAAGATCTTATTAAAATGAAGCTTCTAGTTGAGTAGGTCTGGGAAAGGCCTGTGATTACATTTCTAACAAGCCCTGGGTGATGTTCATGGTCCCAGTCCATGGACCACACTGAGAGGTTAGAGAAGACTCAAAGCAACTCTGTTAAATGCTGCCCTTAGGCTAAATGGCAAATGTTCTTCCAACTCTAATATGGAAAGCACTTTTTGTGTCTAAGTTGCAGTTCTACAAAACAGTAGACAACACATAACTTGTTAATTTCTTCTACACAGCAAAAATGTCCAGAGCACGGACTCTCTATCTTTGCTTCATTCCCACTATCTCCAGTGGAGATTTCCTTTGAAAAACCTGGCCTGATATAACTGAAGCAGCTCTGTTTTCAGAAGATAAGAGCAGTTCTTTTACACCTTGGACACAGTGGCAAGTCAGGCATGTGGCCAGGGATTCAGTGTGGTGGCCTTAGTAAAATATATTTGCAGTAACAGAAGGGGAAGAAAGAAGCTCTCCCAAGTAAAAACCAGAACACTGCATCACAAGGGAAAAACATAGTGCCACAAGTAATATCAAATAATGTATTTGTAGCACTGCCACTGTTTCCAAACAGAAATAACTCAGTTGGTTTTGTCTTAGAAAATAAAGAGAAAGTCTTATCCATGGTATGCATAACTCAACATTTCCACATTAGTCATCATAACTACCTACACAAAGTAGGTCTTATTATATTCATTTTTACAGGTGTGAACACTAACTCTCAGAGGATTTAAGAAAGTGTCTGGGGCTCACCCCAGTTCTCTCTGGTTTTGCAACTGACACTCTAACCATCGTCCTGAGCTACTGTTCCAACCAGCACTGAAAAACAAGTTTATGAATAGATGAAAAGAGAGTGATTATACCATTTAAGCAAAATAACTATTGTAGACTGGCAGCCTCCTCTACCTACTCCTTACCCACAAGTAGAATGCCTCACCCAGCAGTCCATTAAAGGATTAATATGATCATTAAGAGATTTCTGCTAGGGGCGCCTGGGTGGCTCAGTGGGTTAAGCCTGTGCCTTTGGCTGGGGTCATGATTTCAGGGTCCTGGGATCGAGTCCCTCATTAGGCTCTCTACTCAGCGGGGAGCCTGCTTCCCCCTCCTACTGCCTGCCTCTCTGCCTACTTGTGCTCTCTCTTTCTGTCGAATAAATAATTTTTTTTAATCTTTAAAAAAAAAGATTTCTACTAAAAGGTTGAGGAGAAATAGAAATCATTGTGTTCATTATTTGAGCTTGCTGGGTTTTAGAGAATGTATAGAATTATATATCAAAATATACATATACTCTAGTTTACACAATAACTGTCCATACTAAATGCAAGAGTGAACTGTTTGCAAGATCCCCTTTGTAAGAATTAGAAGCCTGGAATCCGACAAGTGGCCATGGGGAGAGAGGCCAGAGTCAGTTAGCAAAGGGTCCCAGGAGTAAGGCAGTCATCAGTCATCTGCCTAAATGCAACACTTTTGAGAATGAAAGGGAGCATTCAAAGACAACAGGAATAAGTGTGGACCATCCTGGGCACTCTATTCATGAGCCATGATGGGAGATTTGGACTTTTTCAAGAAGGGAGAGGGAGGGACACCTGGGTGGTTCAGTCAGTTAAGTGTCTGGCTTCAGGTCAGGTCATGAACCTG